>NW_021604642.1:3587510-3661458 GCF_004785775.1 Grammomys surdaster | reverse complement strand
GCACTCAGAGCAGCCTGTAAGAACTCCATCTCACTCCCTAAGCCCCAAAGACACATCTGGGAGCCAGGGCCATCCAGGACACAGCAGCTACCCAAACCCCGCCCCTCTGGAATTACACTTTCCTTCCTCCCCTGCCTGGTCCTGTGGGCTGGGGCAGACACAGAGTTGGTCTGCTCCTGTCCTGTGGAGATACTGACTCCTGAGTCATCCTAGAGGAGCCACTGCACTCAGAGCAGCAGACACCAAGATTAGGATCATAAGACTACAGAGACATCTGGACTCTGAGGAGCTCTGCAACAAGCAAGATAACTGGAAATACAGACTCCAGTCTTACACAGTGAGGGCAGGCAATACTAGAGTTAACCAAATGGCGAAAGGCAAGCGCAAGAAAATAAGCAACAGAAACCAAAGTTTCTTGGCATCATCAGTACCCAGTTCTCCCAATATAGCAAGTCCTGAACACCCCATCACACCTGAAAAGCAGGATTCAGAATTAAAATCACTTCTCATGATGATGATAGAGGATTATAAGAAGGAATTAAGTAAATCCCTTAAAGAAATACAGGAGAGTACAAGTAAACAGATAGAAGCCCTTAAAGAGGAATCACAGAAATCCCTTAAGGAATTGCAAGAAAACACAAAGAAGGAATTAAACAAAAACATTCAGGATTTGAAAATGGAAATAGAAACAATAAAGAAAGCTCAAAAGGAGACAACCATGGAAATAGAAAACTTAAGAAAGAGATCAGGAGTCATAGACGCAAGCATCACCAACCGAATACAAGAGATAGAAGAGAGAATCTCAAATGCAGAAGATACGGTGGAAAATATTGACACAGTTGTCAAAGAAAATGCAAAATGCAAAAAGCTCCTAACTCAAAACATCCAGGAAATCCAGGACACAATGAGAAGACCAAACCTAAGGATAATAGGTATAGATGAGAATGAAGATTCCCAACTTAAAGGGACAGTAAATATCTTCAACAAAATTATTGAGGAGAACTTCCCTAACCTAAAGAACAAGATGCCCATAAACATACAAGAAGCCTACAGAACACCAAATAGAATAGACCAGAAAAGAAATACCTCCTGTCACATAATAATCAAAACATCAGATGCACAAAACAAAGAAAAAATACTAAAAGCAGTAAGGGAAAAAGGTCAAGTAACATATAAAGGCAGACCTATAAGAATTACACCAGACTTCTCACCAAAGACTATAAAAGCCAGAAGAGCCTGGACTGACATCATACAGACCCTAAGAGAACACAATTGCCAGCCCAGATTACTATACCCAGCAAAACTCTCAATCACTATAGATGGTGAAACCAAGATATTCCATGACAAAACCAAATTTGCACAATATCTTCCCACAAACCCAGCACTTCAAAGGATAATTGATGGAAAATGCCAACACAAGGAGGGAAACTACAACCTAGAAAAAGCAAGGAAGTAATCTTCCAACAACCCCAAAAGAAGATAACTATACAAACATAACTTTACCTCTAATAGCAAAAATAACAGGAAGCCACACTCATTTTTCCTTAATATCTCTTAACATCAATGGTCTCAATTCCCCAATAAAAAGACGCAGACTATCAGACTGGATACACAAACAAGACCCAGAATTTTGCTGCATACAAGAAACGCACCTCAGTGACAAAGACAGACACTACCTCAGAATAAAAGGGTGGAAAACAATTTTCCAAGCCAATGGTCCCAAGAAACAAGCTGGAGCAGCCATTCTAATATCAAATAAAATCGACTTTCATCCAAAATTAATCAAAAAAGATAAGGAAGGACACTTCATACTCATCAAAGGAAAAATCTACCAAGGTGAACTCTCAATTCTGAACATCTATGCTCCAAATGCTAGGGCACCTACATACATAAAAGAAACTTTACTAAAGCTCAAAACACACATTACACCTCATACAATAATAGTGGGGGATTTCAACACCCCACTCTCAGCAATGGACAGATCATGGAAACAGAAACTAAACCGAGACACTTTGACATTAACAGAAGTTATGAACCAAATGGACTTAACAGACATCTATAGAACATTTCATCCTAAAACAAAAGAATATACCTTTTTCTCAGCACCTCATGGTACCTTCTCCAAAATAGACCATATAATTGGTCACAAAGCAGGCCTCTATAGATACAAAAAGATTGAAATAATCCCTTGCATCTTATCAGATCACCACGGAATAAGACTGGTCTTTAATAATGACAAAACCAATGGAAAATCCACGTGCACATGGAAACTGAACAACTCTCTACTCAATGATGATTTGGTCAAGGAAGAAATAAAGAAAGAAATTAAAGACTTTTTAGAATGCAATGAAATTGAGGACACATCATACCAAAACTTGTGGGACTCCATGAAGACAGTGCTAAGAGGAAAACTCATAGCTCTAAGTGCCTACAAAAAGAAACTGGAAAGAGAACACACTAACAAGTTGACTGCACAACTAAAAGCTCTAGAACAAAAAGAAGCAAATACACCCAGGAGGAGTAGAAGGCAGGAAATAATCAAACTCAGGGCTGAAATCAACCAAATAGAAACAGAAAGAACAATACAAAATATCAATAAAACCAGGAGTTGGTTCTTTGAGAAAATCAATAAGATAGATAAACCGTTAGCCAGATTATCCAGAGGGCACAGAGACAGTATCCAAAATAATAAAATCAGAACTGAAAATGGAGACATAACAACAAAAACTGAAGAAATTAAAAAAATCATCAGATCCTACTACAAAGGCTTATACTCAACAAAACTGGAAAACCTGGAAGAAATGGACAATTTCCTAGACAGATACCAGGTCCCAAAGTTAAACCAGGAGCAGATAAACCATCTAAATAGTCCCATAACCCCTAGGGAAATAGCAGCAGTCATTAAAAGTCTCCCCACTAAAAAAAGCCCAGGACCAGATGGTTTTAGTGCTCAATTTTATCAGACCTTCAAGGAAGACCTAATACCAATTCTCTTCAAACTATTCCACAAAATACAAAAGGAAGAAACACTACCCAATTCGTTCTATGAAGCTACAATTACACTCATACCCAAAACCCACAAAGACCCAACAAAGAAAGAGAACTTCAGACCAATCTCCCTTATGAACATCAATGCAAAAATACTCAATAAAATTCTAGCAAACCGAATCCAAGAACACATCAAAACAATCATCCATCATGATCAAGTAGGTTTTATCCCAGGAATGCAGGGATGATTCAATATTCAGAAATCCATCAATGTAATCCACTATATAAACAAACTCAAAGAAAAAAAACACATGATCATCTCACTTGATGCTGAGAAAGCATTTGATAAAATTCAACATCCCTTCATGATAAAAGTCTTGGAAAGATCAGGAATTCAAGGCCCCTACCTAAACATAGTAAAAGCAATTTACAGCAAACCAGTAGCCAACATCAAGCTAAATGGAGAGAAACTTGAAACAATCCCACTAAGATCAGGGACTAGACAAGGCTGCCCACTCTCCCCCTACCTATTCAATATAGTACTGGAAGTCCTAGCCAGAGCAATTAGACAACAAAAAGAAGTCAAAGGGATACAAATAGGAAAGGAAGCAGTCAAAATATCGCTATTTGCAGATGATATGATAGTATACTTAAGTGACCCCCAAACTTCCACCAGAGAACTCCTAAACCTGATAAACAACTTCAGCAAAGTGGCTGGTTATAAAATCAACTCAAACAAATCAGTAGCCTTCCTCTACATGAAAGATAAACAGACTGAAAAAGAAATTAGGGAAATGACACCCTTCACAAAAGTTGCAAATAATATGAAATACCTTGGTGTGAATCTAACCAAGCAAGTGAAAGACCTGTACGACAAGAACTTCAAGTCCCTGAAGAAAGAAATCGAAGAAGATCTCAAAAGATGGAAAGATCTCCCATGCTCATGGATTGGCAGGATTAATATAATAAAAATGGCCATCTTGCCAAAAGCAATCTACAGATTCAATGCAATCCCCATTAAAATCCCAACTCAATTCTTCACAGAGTTAGAAAAGGAAATTCTCAAATTCATATGGAATAACAAAAAACCCAGGATAGCGAAAACTATTCTCAACAATAAAAGAACTTCGGGAGGAATCACCATTCCTGACCTCAAGCTGTACTACAGAGCAATAGTGGTAAAAACTACCTGGTATTGGTACAGAGACAGGCAGGAAGATCAATGGAATAGAATTGAAGACCCAGAAATGAACCCACACTCCTATGGTCACTTGATCTTTGACAAAGGAGCTAAAACTGTCCAGTGGAAAAAGGACAGCATTTTCAACAAATGGTGCTGGTTCAACTGGAGGACAACATGTAGAAGAATGAAAATTGATCCATTCTTATCTCCTTGTACAAAGCTCAAGTCTAAGTGGATAAAGGACCTCCACATAAAACCAGATACACTGAAACTAATAGACGAGAAGGTGGAGAAGAGCCTCGAATACTTGGGCACAGGGGAAAAGTTCCTGAACAGAACACCAATGGCATATGCTCTAAGATCAAGAATTGACAAATGGGACTTCAGGAAATTGCAAAGTTTCTATAAGGCAAAGGACACTGTCAATAGGACAAAACGACAACCAACAAATTGGGAAAAGATCTTTACCAATCCTACATCTGATAGAGGGCTAATATCCAATATATACAAAGAACTCAAGAAATTAGACTCCAGACAACCAAATAACCCTATTAAAAAATGGGGTATAGAGCTTAACAAAGAATTTTCAATGGAAGAAACTCGAATGGCAGAGAAGCACCTAAAGAAATGTTCAGTGTCCTTAGTCATCAGGGAAATGCAAATCAAAACAACCCTGAGATTCCATCTCACACCAGTCAGAATGGCTAAGATTAAGAACTCAGGTGATAGTAGATGCTGGCGAGGGTGTCGAGAAAGAGGAACACTCCTCCATTGTTGGTGGGACTGCAAGATGGTGCAACCACTTTGGAAATCAGTGTGGCAGTTCCTCAGAAAATTGGACATAGCATTACCTGAGGATTCAGCTATACCACTCCTAGGCATATACCCAGAAGATGCTCGAACATATAACAAGGACATATGCTCAACTATGTTCATAGCAGCCTTATTTATAATAGCCAGGAGCTGGAAAGAACCCAGATGTCCTTCAACTGAGGAATGGATTCAAAAAATGTGGTATATTTACACAATGGAGTATTACTCAGCTATTAAAAACAATGAATTCGAGAGGTTCCTAGGTAAATGGATGGAACTAGAAATTATCATCCTGAGTGAAGTAAGCCAATCACTAAAGAACACACATGGTATTCACTCACTGATTATCGGATATTAGCCCAGAACCTTGAAATGCCCAAGATGCAACTCACAGGCCACATGAAGCTCATAAAAAAGGAAGACCAAGTGGGGGTGATTCAGTTCTTCTTAGAAGGAGCAACAAAATACTTAAGGGAGCAAATATGGAGACAAAGCGAGGGACAGAACCTGAAGGAGGGGCCATTTGAAGACCTTTCCACCTGAGTATCCATCCCATGTGCAGTCACCAAAGGTAGATGCTGATGTGGAAGTCAGGAAGTGCATGCCGATAAGGGCCTGATATGGATGTCTCCTCAGAGGCCTTCAAGAGTCTGACATATTCAGAGGCAGATGCTCACAACTAGCCATTGAACTGATCATGAGGTTCTCAATGGAGGAATTAGAGTGAGGACTGAAGGAGCTGAAAGGGTTTGTGGCACCATAAGGAGAGCAACAATACCAACCAACCACAGCTCCCAGGGTCCTAACCACCAGCCTGGGAGCACTTATGGAGGGATCCAGGACTTCAGCTGAATATGTAAGAGTGGAGGGCCCTGCTGGGCACAGGTGGAAGATGAGATCCTTGACCTCATGAAGGCTGGAGGCCCCAGGGGGTGGGAATTTTGAGGGTGGGGAAGTGGGAGTGAGGGGGGTACGTGGGGGTTACATCCACGGAGAAGAAGGAGGAGGGGTAAGGGGATGGGGGATTCCCGGGTGGGTGTGGGATGGGGTAAGGGGATAACATATGAAATGTAAATAAAATATCCAATAAAAAATGAAAAAAAATTACTTTTATTATTTTACAGTCCAGCCATTCCCCCATTCCTGGTTACCCCCCGACAGTTCCTCAACTCATTTTTACTCCCCCTGTCCCCAAGAGGATGTTCTCCACTCCCCAGTCTTCCCTACTCCCTGAGGCCTCTAGTCTCTCTTCTTCCACTGAGGCCAGACCTGGAAGTCCTCTGCTATATATATGGTCTCAGACCAGCTCATGTGTGCTGCCTGGTTGGTGGCTCAGTGACTGAGAGATCTCATGGGTCCAGGTAAGTTTAGACTGCTGATAGGAAAGAACATTCTTGTATACTATAATAATGAATATGGAAAAATTATGGTCAGATCTTATGGTTTTTGTGTACAAAAAGTTGTGAAGCATGAAGTAGGACTTTTGATAGAAATTATCATTTGAAAGTTGATGATATAACAGCCATTCTCTCTTGATTGCTAACAAAATGTGAGACAAGAGATCTGCTATTTAACTGGCTTCGCCTCATCTGCCTGGAGAAATAAATTCACTATTTCTTTTTATAAATCACCTAATTCAAGATATTCTTTCATCACAATCCAATGACAGTAGGTAAAATGTGTGATTTAATCCTCATTTACACTCATTTTGATACTCTCACTAGTTATACTCATTTCTTTTGAGAAGCCCAGGTACTTCTACTCATTTCTCTTGACAAGCCCAAGTATGGAATGAAATGTAAATATGCAATAACATCTATTGTTTCCAGGTGGAATTTTCTGGGTGTCGTTGAAAAGATAATTAAACCGATTGGCCCTAAGTGTCTTATATTCACCATTCTTCTATAATTTGGAGTTTTGTTTTTATTCTTTCTTTTCTCCCTTAGAATATTTTTCTTGAAGTAATACTTTACCTGAAATTTTGATATGTAAAAGTAAAGCAAGTCTGGTTAAAACCAAATGGGAGTTGGGAGTCTATGGAGCAACAGATCCTAAAAAATAGTGACTTATGGATTGCAACTGAGTAGTTGGCTAAAAATAAATTTCTTACATAGGGGTACAGTGAGAACTGTCTTCATGTTTCTGTAATCCATAGTGCCCTGGGTGAAATGCTGTTCAGATTTTAAGGCCTACTAGAAATTGACAAAAAATTATATTTGGGTTTCTCAGTTTTACATAGGATCCCTGGCTTATCACAAATCTTGCCACACTTGATTTTGATTGACACTGGCAGGCACTTTGTCTAATTTTTCTTATGTTTTCCTCAACCGAAGAACCAGAAAAATAGTACTTTCAGCTTTTTTTCCCCTCTTATTCACTTTTCCTAACAAATCAAAGGTAAATATGGAGGATGTTTCTATTTTCTGCTGAAATTTTGCCCACGTGCAGAGAAGTTCCCTCTAGGACTACAGCTCAACATCAGTTGAATGTGTCACCCATAGTGTGTTTAGTAGATTTTCTGCTACAGCTTTCTTACAATTCTGTGTGTGTACTGCTTTTAGGGATTGCAATATAACCTCTAGTCTAGAAGATATGTTTTTGAGGCATCTTCATTCTCATGTGGGTATACATCAAGAACCCTTATGCCACAGAAAGAAAGATAGTCCTGCCACATTTCCCTTATAAAAAATTCACCATGATTTTCCATCTTGTCAGACAGCTCTGCCTTAAATTTATGTATTTTCAACCACAGCAAATGTGATATAACTGCCACTCCACTGGGAAGTCATGTTATTTCATAAGACATAGCTTATAATAAACTTATTTCTGTTGTGCCTATGCATATTTAATCCTCAGAAAACTTAGTCTCACACAAGTGCCATACAACTACTTTTTCCAAACTCTTTGATTCTTTCACATCTGAGACTGATCACCAATTTATTGTGTTACTTTTCTTGGGACTATATGAGAAAAATGTCCAATCATATCACATAGGGCACTGATGACACACCAAATAGTCAAGCCTAGATTAGTGAACCAATATGTTTTTTTGGGGGGTTGCTTAAAGTAAGTGACACGAGTGTCTGCAACTCAAAGGCAGTTATTCCAACAAAATATTCTGCCACAGTATACGATGGCTAAGGAAAAGTACATTACCAGACTCTTCACAGCAATCATCCTTCTACCTCTTACTTCGGTGCTGCCAAAGATAGTGTGCAGATGTAGCAGGCTTAGTAAAAGCTGAAGGGACAAGAAGGAGTATGTTGTTGGACTATCAATTTATGCCTCTGATTACTCTCCTTTTCTTTTTAAAATGATTTTATTCAGGTGATCAAGATTTGATTTCAAGATGATAGAAGTTACATTGTGCTCAAAGGAAAAAGTTCCACCACAAACAAGTAGTTTCTTAAGAGATACTTTAGATGCCAATTGATCAGCATTTTTCAGATATTCAAATATATGTGGCCAGTCTGTGAGGTTGTCTTGCTAATAATGTTTGTATGAAAAATGCAAAGAATCTTGCTAAGAAAAGGTTCAGTACATGGATCACCAAGTGAACAATTTTGGTTTATCCATAAGTTCAGATGCTGAAGAAAGTAAAGTTTCTAAACATAGTGTGATAATTTTCACTTGAGTCTGCTTCAAAAGCATCAAGTACAAGAGTATCATATTTAGAGACTTAAGGAATTCCTAGTAATATATTTGGAATGTAAACACTTCCCAGATGATCATGATTAGCAATATTTGCTGTCATCCTCTCAAATGTGTAGATTCAACACAGAGAAGAGTGTTAGAGTAATGAAGGTAATTAATAAACCTCATGAGGCTGGAGATAGTGACAATAACTATTTGTAAACCAGTCTAGAAGTTTATTTCAATATCTTTTGAAAATTAATTAATTAATTATTTAATTTACACCATGCTCATTGTCACACTCTGGTTCATTCCTCCCACAATCCTTCCCCCATGCACACTCCCCTTCTCCACTGAGCATGTGAGGGTACTCTGGGTATCCTCCCACCCTGCCCAGATAGCCATGAGAATAAACAGAAATCTGCAACTGACTGGGTGGGGTGCTGGATGGTAGGGGGCATCTCCAGGAAGCAATGGAGACCTGGGACAGGGAAGGCGCCTAAGAATCAATGGGATTATCTTTAGCTGTGTCTCGCAGCATTGGGGATATTGAGCCTGATGAGGCTACCTCCTGTGGCTAGGCAGGAACCCCCAATGGAGGGATAGGGACACCAACCTACCCACAAAACTTTCTACCCAAATCCTCTCTTGTCTATAAGAAATGCAGGGAATTCGGAAGTAGCAAAGACAGGGAATGACTAACCAATAACCAGTCCAAATTGAGACCCATGCCATGAACAAGCACCAGTCTCAGACTCTATTAATGATACTCTCTTATGATGACAGACAAGAGTTTTGCATGGCTGTCCTCTGAGAGGGCCCACCCACCAAATGACTCAGACACCCTCAGCCAAACAGTGGATGTAACTTGGGTAAACTTATGGAGGGAATAGGAGGAAGGATTGCAGTCCCTGAGGGGATAGGATCTCCACAATAAGATCAACTAACACAATCAATAAGATCACAAACAGAATCAACTAACTTGGACCCTTGGAGCTCTCAGAGATTGAATCACCAGCCAAAAACCATACACAGACTGGGCCTAGACCTTACCCTAACATTTGTAGCAGATATGCAGCTTGATCTTCATGTAGGTCGTAAACAACTGGAGCAGGGGCTATCACAAAAGCCTTTGCGTGTATGTAGGATATGTTCTTTTAGCTGGGCTGCATTGTCTGTCCCAGTGGGAGAGAAAGTACCTAACTTCACAGAAACATATTTCAACATTTTACGTGTATGTGAGCAGGAAGTGGCAGTATATTTAAATGAATATGAGCTTAAAAATCAAGATGTTATAATCTATATGTCAGTAAGAAGGTGAATCTAGAAGAAATAAAATAGCCAACACAATCAAACTACGGGATCTTCTCTTCCTGGGACTTCTGATCTGTGTTATTTAAGATGGAGACATATAAAGAAAAAAATCTGTAATAGATGTTTAAGAAGCAAACCCCAAAGAGGTGTAAATCACTTTCACATATTTTTAGACCAAATTTTGACCACATAATTGAACCTAATTGTGAGAGTAACTATAGAATATAGAATAATTGTGTGATCACGTGGGTAAACAGTTTCACTGGGTAGAAAACAATCCAATGTCCATTGTAACATTATCCTTAATACTTTCCACATGCTATATAGGTTAATCATTCAATAATATTTATAAGGAATGTGTAACCACTACTCCCATATAATACATGATGAAACTGGGAAGATTCAAATGTAATAAACCAGGATCATTTAGCTAATATTTCATAAACTTCAGGTTCAAGCCAAGAAACCAGAGAAAAGTCTAAGATGTAGGGTTGATCTCATCCAACATTTTTAGAATTAGTTTGATTGTTTCTATAAAATTATTTATGAGATTTTAATAGAAATTGCATGAAACCTATAGAAAAATTCAGAGAATTGACATTTTTATTATTTAGGTGTTTTCTTTCTGTTATTTACTTCTAGCTTGATTTGATACTTAAGAGAACATATTTTGTATGTTCTCGACTCTCAGTTTTTATAGTGCAATAATGTGTTGTGTATTAGAGAATATTTTGTCATAGCATATAAATCATATTCTGCTATTGCCAGACAAAATGATCTCAATATGTCAGTAATTTTCTTCCCATATTTCTTTGTTGAACTTTTCCATTAGTTGCTGAGAGGGAGCTTGAAGTACATAATTATAGTTGTGAGTTTGTCTATTTTATTTTTCAGCTCTATCAGGTGATACTTTATCTATCTTGAAGGTCTGTTGTCTGACATCTATAGATTTTTAATGACTATCTGCTTGTCGACCAATAGTTTTACCTTTTTATTATTATGCAATGACTTCATTTGCTTTTAGCCATCTTTTCTCTGAATAAAAACACTGTTTTAGTGTAGCTGTTCACTAGGGAATAACATGACATGACAGTTATGACTGTGTGACACAGAATACTGTGCTTACCTATAGAACATTGGCTCTGTAATTATAGCAATAAAATCAGAGGAATAACTGAGTGACAACTAAATCTATGGCAATGGTTATGTAGCTTTTAACATTTTTGTAGTAGAAGAAAATTCAAAAGAGTCAAGCACACTCAGTGGGACTCCAAAACTTTCCCTTGCCTCTCAGGTGTAGATGGTTTAGAGATGTTGGAGTAAGAAGGGGAATGCTAAGGGAGGACAGGTCTTCATTGATGCAATTTTAACGCAATAGTCACCTATACAGGGAAGAAACTCCTAAACTTGGGTATACTCCTAAACTAAGGCCAACAAATTCACAGGCTCACTAGGCTAGGCTTGAATGGAATCATTGGTTTGTTTTATTGTCAGTACACTGAGGTGAGCTGATGTTTGTTTACCTCAAGAAAACTAGATACAACCAGATATTGTTAGATATAAAACCAGTCCTGATTTGCTACGACTAGTGTACATTAAATCTATCTAAGCACATTCATATCCATCCAATTTATTTGCGTTTTTATTTTTAAGACTATTTTGTATAAAAAACCAGTGGGCCATCTGTTGAAAGCTATTCTATCAGTCTTGGTCTTTCTGATTGGGATATATAGGCCATTTAAATTTGATAAAATTATTTATGTATGTTAGAATTAGTCAGCTTTTTTGTGATTCTAGAGATTAAAATCATGGCAATGTACATGCAGAGCAAATACTCTATCAGTGAGTTACACCCCAAACCTCATGTCTGTGTCTTTATTGTTTCTTTTCTTTTTTGTTATTTTAATACTTTTAAAATGACATATTGATAGTAGCCTTTTTTTCTCAGTGTGATATTGTTTTATAGATTTTGTAGTGGTTATTGTCAGTACTTCTGCAAGTATTATCAGCAGGCTTATAGTAGATAGGATTGATATTTTAAGCCTTTAAACCAAATGTGGAACTCTTTCATTTAGATCTAATAACACTATCACTATCAGTTGTCATGTGTGAAGTATCACTTTTGTTGAAACCACTATTGCATTATTATTTATTAATTTGTATGGTGAAAATAATCTAATGTCTGGACAAAATTTTTGCTGCTGTACTAGTGTGAATTCTTTTCTGATACCCTAAATATTTTCAAAATATCATTCTTAGTATGGTTGAAATGTTTCCTTGGTTTTATTTCATCTGATTGCAGCTTTTCCTTTTATTGTTAGAGGACATTTTTTCTTTTTAAATCAATATTTATATCATTTATTTAAGAATTTTATAGATTATACTAATTATATTCACTCCCTCCTCTGTCTCATCCCAGGTTCACTACCACTTCTCTAACTACTGAGCTTCATGTCCACTTTTTAAAGAAATCCATTGCATCTAAATTGTGTGGCCAAATTCTTTTTGTGTAACGCTTACCCTGAAGTAAGGTCTACTTATTGGGAGACACACTGTTTTTGTTATCAGTATTTTTCTTATTTTTATTTAATTCTTCACATACATAAATTAAATTATTTTATTTAATGTATCAGTCTCACCTTAACCAAGAAGCTATTTGTAATTGACCCCTGTTGGAAAAGAGAAAATCAGTATTCTCCAATGAACTGTTACTGGGAATATCAACCACATTCCAGTGCAGGCCATATACTAAATAATAGTTACTTAAAACAAACGGGGAACACATTCTGAAAGAAAACTGACCATCCCACTTCTGCTCAGCTAGGGGTGGGATGTCATTTCCAACTCTATTCTCTATGCTGAGCTTTATTCTAGTTTGAGCTTGAACACTGCTTCTTTGTGCTGTCATTATTGCTATGAGTTTTTATGTGCAGCTGCCTTGCTGTGTGCAGAAGATGTTTTCTTGTAGTGATCCAACATCTTTGGCTCTTACATAATTTCTACCCCTTCCCTACAGGGAGGAGTAAGTGAAGTATATATGTTTCCTTCAGAGATGAAAAATCTGCAAATATTTATTCTATGTTCTTTGACAAGTTGCGGGTCTGTGTTAATCATCTTCTGTGGCAAATTAAAGTTTCCTATATTAAGGTTGAGAGATGGATTAGTCTATATGTATAATGATAAGTCATCAGGAATCAGTTTAATTCTATGTCTATTTAGCAGAGTAATAGTGATAGGTTCTTCCCTAGGGCCTGACTAGGGAACTAGTACTTGGCTCTGATGCTGCCATGTATGAACTTCATCTTGTGGATTATGACTTGAATCTAATCAGAAGTGATTGGTTACCCCGTAAGATTCATGCCACTATTTTACCAGTGGCTATGTCTGGTCAGGTCAGTCCTGGCAAGTGTTCACAGATTTACACACACATATTCACACACACAGTCTCATAGTGTTCACAGGTAGATATGATTGCCTACTACTTTTCTCCACTGGTAGCATGCATAGCACCTTTGGCACTATGAAAGCTAGCAAGTAAGGATGAATCTTCTGGGTCAGTACAAGCTAGTTTTCTATGACTCAAGTGTGTGGTGTCTTTAGCAAAGTAACTTATGGTCAAATTCTAGAGAGTAATCAACAGCATTGGCAATAGCCTGCAATATCGGGGTATTTATGGGACCCCACTGGCTAAGAATTCCAAAGTTGGTGACCAATTCTGGTTACTAGAGTTTTTTTTTTTTAATTTGCTTTCTTGAGTTGTCTAGCAGTCTCCCCCATCCACACATTGCCTTGTAGGAAAATTTTAACAAAGGGAGAATTCATGGATGATAGTTAACATATTTTTCTCTGCCTTTCATTACTTCCAAATCCTGTTTTATAATTTACATTTTCTAAGTAGCTTATTTTTTCTTTAGCAGCTTTTAAGTTAATTTGACTTTGCTTTAATTTTCAGAAGCTTAATGTTTTTGTCATAGATTTAATTAGATTTCTTATATTTGCAGTTTGTCATAATTTTCTTTTTAAATCTTAGTTTTAGTCAACTTTGGAATTAGAATTGTGTGTGTGTGTGTGTGTGTGTGTGTGTGTGTGTGTGTGCATGTGCATGTGTGCTTGGACAGTGTTTAATGGATCTAGGGTCTCATTACATGATTATATGAGACAAGAACTCTCTCATTAATTTTTAAGCTGTAAAATGCTTTTTTTCCTTTTTGTTCATTTGTATTTTTTATTTATATTTCAGTTGGAAGGTCCATATATATTGTTTTTTACGGAAAATAGATTTTCATACATTGTATCCTGATTACAGTTTCTCCTCTATCTAATACTTCCAGTTTTTTCCTACATTCCATCCAATCCAAATCTAACCCATTTGTTTCTTGCTTTAGAAAGCAACACGTGACACAGGAACTGAGGGGCAGCCTGAGACAGGATCCTTCCGGTTTCCATCTGTACCTAGAGCTGAGCCAGTGCCACAGTGCTCCATCCCCAAATACTTCTGGGAGAGAGCTGGTCTCCCAGGAGTGTGTACAAGCCTTTGAGCACAGGTAAGACCACTACTTCTGCTCAAATTCCTGACCCAAGAGGGACCCTCCCAGAGCCATCAGGAAATAAGAACCAAGGAACAGCCGATGACAGGATCCTTCAAGTTTCCATCTGCACTCTAGAGCTGACCCTGTGCCACAGTTCTCCATACACAAATTCCTCCTGGAGAAAACTGGTCTCCCAGGAGTACTGACACAAAGGCTTGCAGGAGGGAGAGGGCACAGTCAGAGACAGCAAGACCAGCTAACACCAGAGATAATCAGATAGCAAGAAGCAAGAGCAAGAACATAAGCAACAGAAACCAAGGCTACATGCCATCATCAGAATCCAGTTCTCCCACCACAGCAAGCCCGGGATATCTGAACTCACAAGAAAAACTAAATTCCAGTTTAAAACCACATCTCATGATAATGATAGAGGACTTTAAGAAGGACATAAATAACTTCCTTAAAGAAATACAGGAGAGCACAGGTAAACAGGTAGAAGCCCTTAAAGATGAAGCACAAAAATCCCTTAAAGAAATACAGGAAAACACAACCAAACAGGTGAAGGAATTGAACAAAACCATCCAGGATCTAAGATAGAAACAATAAAGAAATCACAAAGAAAGAAATTCCTGGAGATAGAAAAACCTAGGAAAGAGATCAGGAGTCATAGATGCAAGCAAGAACCACCAACAGAATGCAAGAGATAAAAGAGAGAATCTCATGTGCAGGAGATAACATGGAAAACATTGACACAACTGTCAAAGAAAATGAAAAATTAAAAAAGCTTCTAACCCAAAACATCCAGGAAATCCAGGACACAATGAGAAGACCAAACCTAAGGATAATAGGTATAGATGAGAGTGAAGATTCCCAACTTAAAGGGCCAGGAAATATCTTCAACAAAATTATAGAAGAAAACTTCCCTAACCTAAAGAAAGAGATGCCCATAGAAATAAAAGAATCCTAAAGAACTCTAAATAGAATCAGAATTACACCAGACTTCTCACCAGAGACTATGAAAGATAGAAGATTCTAGGCAGATGTCATATAGACTCTAAGAGAACACAGATGCCAGGTCAGGCTACTATACCCAGCAAAGCTTTCAATTGCAATAGATGGAGAAACCAAAATATTCCATGATAAAACCAAATTTACACAATAGTTTTCTACAAATCCAGCCCTACAAAGGATAATAGATGGAAGATGTCAACACAAGGAGAGAAACTACATCTTAGAAAAGGCAAGAACATAATCTTCTTTTAACAAAATCAAAAGAAGATAGCCACACAAACAGAAAAATAATATCAAAAATAACAGGAAGCAGAAATCACAATTCCTTAATATCTCTTAACATCAATTGACTTTTTTAGCTCTGTTCGCCATTTTTTAATAGACTTCTCTGGAGTCTAACTTCCTGAGTTCTCTGTATATATTGGGTATCTAACTTCTTGAGTTCTCTGTATATATTGGGTATTACTCCTCTATTGGAAATAGGAATGGTAATGATTTTTTTCCAATCTGTTGATTGACGTTTTGTCCTATTGACAGTGCCCTTTGCCTTAGAGAAGCTTTTTCCAGCTCTTTACTCTGAGGCAATGTCTGTTTTTGACACTGTATGCAGCAAAATGCTGGGTCTGGTTTATATACCCAGTCTGTTAAGAAACTCAAATGGCTGTCAAGCATCTAAAGAAATGGTCAACATCCTTAGTCATCAGGGAAATTCAAATCAAAACAACCCTGAGATTCTACCTCACACCAATCAGAATGGCTAAGATCAAAAGTTCATGTGACAGCAGATGCTGGCAAGGATGTGGAGAAAGAGGAACACTCCTCCATTGTTGGTGGGATTGCAAGCTGGTGGAATCTCTCTGGAAATCAGTCTGGTAGTTCCTCAGAAAATGGAACATCGTACTACCTGAGGACACAGCTATACCACTTCTGAGCATATACTCAAAAGATGCTCCAACATATAACAAGGATACATGCTCCACTGTGTTCATAGCAGTCTTATTTATAATAGACAGAAGCTGGAAACAACTCAGATGTCTTTCAACAGAGGAATGGATACAGAAGATGTGGTACATTTACACAGTAGAATACCACTCAGCTATTAAAAACAATGACTTCATGAAATTAGCAGCCAAATGGATGGAACTTGAAAATATCATCCTGAGTGAGGTAACTCAGTCACAAAAGAACACACATGGTTTGCACTCACTGATAAGTGGATATTAGCCCAAAAGTTCAGAATACCCAAGATTCAATTTACAGACCATATGAAGCTCAAGAAGAAGGAAGATCAAAGTGTGGGTGCTTCAGCGCTTTTTAGAATGGGGAACAAAATAATCACAGGAGGAAATATGGAGACAAAGTGTGGAGCAGAGACTGAAGGAAAGGCCATCTGGAGACTGCTAACCTGGGGGGTCCATCCCATATAGAGACACCAAACTTGAACACTATTGTGGATGCTGGGAAGTGCTTGCTGACAGGAGCCTGATATGGTTGTCTCCTGAAAGTTTTTTCCAGAGTCTGAAGAATACAGAGGCAGATATTCACAGTCAGCCATTGGACTGAGCATGGGGGTCCCTGATGGAGGAGCTGGGGAAGGGATTGAAGGAGCTAAGGGGGTCTGCAGCCCCATAGGGGGAGCAACAGCATCAAACAGCCAGACCCCTGGAGCTCCTGGGGACTGGACCACCAACCAAAGAGTACCCATAGAGGGACCCAAGGCTCAGGCCACATATGTGGCAGAGGATGACCTTGTTGGGCATCAGTGGGAGGAGCATCCCTTGGGCCTGAGGGTGTTTGATGCCCCAGTGTAGGGGAATGTTATGGCAGGAAGGCGGGAGTGGGTTCGTGGATGAGGGAGCACATTCATAGAGGTGGGGGGTGGGGTGGGATAGGACATTTCCAAAGGGAAGACCTGGAAAGGAGAAAACATTTGAAATGTAAGTAAAGAAAATATTCAATACAAAAAATTTAAAAAATGTAAGAAAGCAACATAAATGTAAGAAATAATAGTAAGATTAAATATAATAATACATCAGGATAGACAAAGCAAACATACATAAGGAAAAGCCCAAGAAATGGCACAGAAAATGGATATAGGCACCAAGGTTCCCTGTTTCTGGAATCCCATAAAAAACAAGGCCAGGATATATATATATATATATATATATATATATGAATCTATAAGCACATCTACAAACTGGGCATGTGGCCTACCCTTAGAAGAAAGAACAGGGATAAAACAAATGGAACAAAGACTGAAGGAATGGCCATTTGAGGACTGCCCCACCTGGGGATTGTTCCACCTGGGGATCCATCCTGTCTGACCACAACAAAATTGACACTGTTGCCATGGTCAAGAGGTACTTGCTGAGAGGAACCTGCTGTGGCTGCTCCTTGGGAGGTCCGGGCAGCAACCAAGCAATGCAGAGGTGGATACTTGAAGCCAACCCGTCAGACTGAGCTCAGGGAACCTGGTGGGGAAGCTGGCAGAAGGATTGGAGGAGCAGAGAGTTATTGCAACTCCATTGGAAGAACAACAGAGGCTGGCCTGACCACCCAGTGCTCCCAGAGACTAGACCACCAGTCAAGGAGTATACTGGAGGGATCCATGATTCCAGATAGCAGAGGATATCTTGCCTGTCTGCAACAGGAGGGAAGGCCCTTGGTCCCTGAGAGGTTTGGTGCCCTAATTCAGGGAGAGGTGGGTGGGTGCAAGAGCACCCTTATACAGACAAAGGGGAGGAGGGAAGCCTGATGTGGAATGGAGGGTTGGTGGAAGGGTAACTGGGAAGTGGGATATCATTTGAAATATAAATGAATGGAATGATTACTTTTTTAAAAAAAGTATTTGTTTCCATAGTAAGACTCCCTTGAAGAAAGCTAAATTTTCACTTGTAAGTGGTTATCAATTGGAGATAGCTTCTGGGTTAGGGATAGAAGCATGTGACCACTTCTCATTCCAGCTCTGGGATTCTATCTGGTACAGATTCTTACAGACATTGCTTCCTTGATAAACCATCCCCTCTGGCTTTTACACTCTTTCTACTTCCTCTTCTTCAGGGTTCCCTGAGTCCTAGGAGAGGGATTTGATGGAGATTTCCCACTTAGGGTTAAGAGTTTCCTTGTCTCTGACTGCATATTTTCTGCCTTGGGTTTCTGTATTTGTACTATCTGTTGCTGGATGAAGCTACTTTTATGATTGCTACATTGTTTTTAATCAAATAGTGGTATATGGTTTTGTCCTAGGTTCTTGAAACTCAGTTTTGTTCTCAGGTTCTTAAAACCAAATCAGTAGTATACATGGGTTCCCTTTGTGGAGTGAGCCTTCAATGAAACCAGATATAGGTTGGTTGCATTCACAAGCTATGTTCCATCATTGAACTAACATAACTTACAGACAAAATAGCACTGTAACAGATCAAAGGGTGTGTACCTAGGTTGGAGTCTACATTTTTCTTTTTCTAGTGCTGAGTACTGTTCTGTACTAATGACTCTCTCTAGTAGGTAGACATGTAGGTTTTATGTAAGCACATATGTATGGTTGACTTCTCATTGTTTAATGAGTTATGTAAGTGCTGTCTGTAGCATTAGGGCTTGCTCTCAGTTTGTGCAGGGTAACCTATAGCTTTGATAACAGCATGGGTTGTTTGGGGTTTCCATAGTATGCCTTTAGTCAACAACTCAAATAGATATAAGCCAATCCCAATCCAAGTACCAAAACTTTTATTCTGAGATGCCTAGCTCTGTTGACTCTTTTATTTGACAATTTCATTTAGGACACACAAACATACACACACACACACACAAACATACAAACACACACATATATACATATATATATATATATGTTTATTTTAGGAAAATTCTAATGTAGTATATTTCCATACTACTGATCAATTAACCCTTAATTTTAGTGGTATCTCTTTGTATTCTCTCTTGATCATCCCATTCTAGCATGCCCATGCCTGTGCCTCCATACAGCTATACTAATAGATTTATTATATTTTCCCATTACAGAGAGATCTATCCATTCTCTCTAGTCACTTACTCTATACCTAACTTTTGTGGGTCTATGAACTATTACTTTGTTACCATTGGCTTACCAGCTAATACCCACATATGAGTAAAGATATATCATACTTGTCTGAAGAAGTTACCTCACTCAGGATAATTGTTTCTAATTCCATCCATTTACTTACGGTTTTCATTTTTTAACAGGTGGACTTATATTTTATTATGCAAATGTACAACATTTTTTATTATTTCATCTGTTGAAGAACATCTTCACGGCTTCATCATTTGGGAATATGCTCAAGAGATGCACAGCTAGATCAGTAGTTGCTTTACAAATTTGCAGTCCCACTAGCAATGGATGAGTATTCCCCTTACTCCCATTCTTAACACCATGAGCTGTCATTTGTTTTGTACATCTATGCCATTCTGACATAAGGTATAAGATGAAATTTCAAAGTAGTTTTTATTTACATTTCCCTGATGACTAAAGATGTTGAGCAATTCTTGTAGTGTTTCTCCGACACTGAAGTTTCCTCCTTTGAGAATTCCCAATTTAGCTCTACTCCCCATTTTTAATGTGATTATTTGTAGCAGGATACTTATTCTGCTACATTGTATTCACAGTGGAGCTCGGTGATTAGGCAGTAGAAGAGGAGGTGGAGTTAGGAGAAGAAGAGAGGAAGGGGAGGGGAGAAAGAGAGAAAGGGGAGGGGAGAAAAAGAGGAAGAGGGGAGAAAAAGAGGAAGGGGAAGGGAGAAAGAGAGGAAAGGGAGGAGAAGAAGGAGGCTATCAGCTATGGAGAACCACATCAAGCTGTCAAGTTGGTAGCAACTTCTATCAGAAGGTTATATATTGGGTAACAAGTTTAATTGTATGGGTATCTTGTTGATTGAGCATTTCTAAATATATTAATTCTTTAGATAATCATTAAGCTTTAAGAGTCTCATTTCTACTAGGTATTGCAAGGATGGCAGATATTGTCTGGGGAACAGCCAAGCTTTGTGGTTTCAGCACATCCCCAACGCTGGTGTCTTGAGTGTCAGGGCCTGCACATCTAGCTAGCTGGAGCCCCTGTCAGAGCAGAGGAGCAGTGGGAACATGGTGGCTGCCAGGGAAGAAGCTGCACCAGGCATCATTTTCTAAATATCACCACTACAATTATTTGTTTTCTCTATTAGATGTGTAGCTGGTAAAAATCTTTAACCATTGAACAAGCTGCCACTTTGTTTAAATGATAGTATTCCTGGCCATGTAGACATTTTTACAGTTTCAAGAGGTCCTATTTATTAATTATTGATATTAATGCTTGTACTATCTGTTTCTTCTGTTTAGAAAGTATGTTTTTGTGCTAGGCCATTTTCCACTTTCTCTTCTATTAGATTCATTGTATCTGATTTTGTATTGAGGTTTTTGATCCACTTAAACTTGAGTTCTGTGCAAGGTGATGGGTATGGATCTGTTTCATTCTTCTACATTCAGCCATTCAGTGTGACTGACTGTTATGGAAGATACTCTATTTTTTCTTTGCATATTTCTGACTTTCTTTGAAATAAAAAATCAAGTGTTCATATTGTATGGATCTATGCAATGATCTTCAATTCCATTGATCAAGGTATAGTTTTTGTGCCTATTTGAATTATTATAGCTCTGTAGTATAATTTGAGGTTTTGGATGGTGATACCTCTAGTAGTTCTTTTATTATTCAGAAATTTTTAGATATTATATTCTTATTTTCTGTTTCTATATTAAAGTGAAGATTGTCATTTCAAGATCTGTGAAGAATTGTGCTGAAGTTTTGACAGGGATTGATTGATTCTGTAGATTGCTTTTGGTAAGAAGTTCATTTTTGCTATACACACACACACACACAAACACCACATACAGACACACACACACACACATACACACACACACACACACACACACACACACACACACACACACACACACATATCCTACTGATCCATGAGTGTGGAAGATTTTACATCTAAAATTTGTTTCTTCAGTGTCTTAAAGTTTTCATCATACAAGTTTATCAATTTCTTGGTTAATGTTATCTCAAAATATTTTGTATTTTTGATATTATTGTGAAGGATGATTTCTTATGATTTCTTCTCAGGACATTTGACACTTTAATATAGGAATACTACTGATTTTTTTGAGACGGTTTCATATTCAGGTACTTTGGTGAAATTGTTTTCCTGCTGTAGTAGTATCTGATGAAAATTTAAGGTTACTTAGGTATACTATTGTATAATTTGAAAATAAAGACAATTTAGACATCATCTTTTCCTGTTTATACACCACTAATTGCCTTCAGTTGTCTTGCTGCTATAGCTATGACTGTAAATATTATGTTAAATAGGTATGGAGATACTGAACAATCTTGTTTTAGTACTGATTTTAGGAGTTGATTTGAGTTTTTCTGTTCTTTAAATTGGATATTTAATTTATTTACATTTCAAATGTTATCCCTTTTCCTGGTTTACGCTCCTGAAACCCCCTATTTCTTCCCCTTTCCCTCTGCTTCTATGAGGGTGCTCCCCATCCCATCCACCCACTCCCACCTAACTGCCATAGCATTCCCCTACACTGGGGCATCAAGCCTTCACAAGACCAAGGGCCTCTCCTCCCATTGATGCCAGATAAGGCCATCCTCTGCTACACATGCAGCTGAAGCCATGAGTCCCTCCATGTGTACTCTTTGGTTGGTGGTTTAGTCTCTGAGAGCTCTGGGGAGTCTGATTGGTTGATACTGTGGTTCTTATTATGAAGTCACAAGCCCCTTTAGCACCTTCAGTCCTTTCACTAACTCCTCCATTGGGGACCTGGTGCTCAGTCCAATGGTTGACTGCGAGCATCCACCTCTGCATTTGTCAGACTCTGACAGAACTTCTCTGGAGACAGCTATATCAGGCTCCTTTCAGCAAATGCTTCTTGATATCTACAATAGTGTCTGGGTTTGTGTCTATATATGGGATGGATCCCCAGGTGGAAAAGTCTCTAGATAGTCTTTCCTTCAGCCTCTGATCCACACTTTGTCCCTGCATTTCCTTTAGACAGGAGCAAGTCTAGGTTAAAAAATTGGAGATGAAGAGATAGCCCCATCCCTCAACCAGTGACCTTGCCTAACCTCTGGATATGGTTTCTACAGGTTCCTCCCCCCCTTTGTTGGGCATTTCAGCTAATCTCAACACCTTTGAATCCTGAGAGCTTCTTGCTTTCCTGGTTTCTGGGACTTCCTGGTGGCTATCCTGAGTCCCCCCACCATTGCTGCACACCTCTTTTCAATTTTCTGACTCTGTATATCATCCCAGTCTCCTCCCATAACTGATCTTTCCCCTCCCCCTCCTCTTTTCCTCCCAAGTCCAGACAACTCTCTCCCTCCTGTGAGTGTTTTGTTCCCTCTTCTAAGAAGGACTGAAGCATCCACACTTTGGTCTTCCTTCTTCTTGAGCTTCATGTGGTCTGTGAATTGTATCTTGAGTATTTTGAACTTTTTGCCTAATATCCACTTATCAGTAAGTATACACCATGTATGTTCTTTTGTAACTGTGTTACCTCACACAGGATATTTTCGAGTTTCATCCATTTGCCTGAGAATTTCATGAATTCATTGTTTTTAATAGCTGAGAACTACTCCATTGTGTAAATGTATCACATTTTCTGTATACATTCATCTGTTGAGTTGTTCCCTCTGGGTTGTTTCCAGCTTCTGGCTGTTATAAATAAGGCTGGTAAGAACATAAAGGAACATATGTTCTTGTTATATATTGGAGCATCTTTTGAGTATGTACCCAGGAATGGCATCAAAATTTCAACTTAATTCTTCATAGAGTTAGAAAGAGCAATTTGCAAATTCACTTGAAGTAACCAAAAATCCAGGATAACAAAAACTGTTCTCAACAATAAAAGAACCTCTGGGGGAATCACTATCCATGACCTCAAGCTGTACTACAGAGCAATAGTGATAAAAACTGCACGGTATTGTACAGAGACATGCAAGTAGATCAATGGAATAGAATTGAAGACCCAGAAATGAACCTACACATCTATGTTCACTTGATCATTGACAAAGGAGCTAAAACCATACAGTGGGAAAAAAAGGCAGCATTTTCAACAAATGGTCCTGGTTCAACTGGTTGTCAGTATGTAGAAAAATGCAAATCAATCCATTCTTCTTATCATGTACAAAGATCAAGTCCAAGTATATCAAGGACCTCCACATAAAACCAGATACACTGAATCTAATAGAGGAGAAAGTGGGGAAGATCCTTGAACACATGGGCACAGGGGAAAATTTCCTAAACAGAACGCCAGTGGCTTATGCTCTAAAACCAACTATCAGCAAATGGGACCTCATAAAATTGAAAAGTTTCTGTAAGGCAAAGGACCTTGTCACTAGGACAAACCAGGGACCAGCAGATTGGAAAAAGATCTTTGCCAATCCCACATCTGATAGAAGAATAATATCCCATATATACAAAGAACTCAAGAAGTTAGACTGTAGAGAACCAAATAGCCCTATTAAAAATGGGATACAGGAATCTTGAATGGCTGAGAAGCACCTAAAAAATGTCCGACATCTTTAGTCATCAGAGAAATGCAAATAAAAAAGACCCTGAGATTCTACCTCACACCAGTCAGAATGACTAAGATCAAAAACTCAGGTGACATCAGTTGCTGGTGAGGATGTGGAGAAAGAGGGACACTCCTTCATTGTTGGTGGGATTGCAAGCTGGTACAATCAATCTAGGAATCAGTCTGGTGGTTCCTCAGAAGATTTGAGTTTTTCTACATTTAACTTTGCTATGGGCTTGCTGGAAACTGTTTTATTATGTAGAGGCATGCTCCTTGCATGCTTAGAATCTCCAAGAGATGTTGAATTTTGTCAAAGATCCTTTCTGCATTTAATAAGATGATCATGTGGTTTTGTCTTTCAGCCTGCTTCTTTGGTGGATCACATTAATCTATTTGCATACGCATAACCACCCCTGCATCTTTGGAGTGAAAGCTATTTGATTGTAGTGGATGATTAGGAAGAATTTTACTGAGAATATTTACATCTAAATTTATAAGAGAATTTGTTCTGCAATTCTTTCTTTTTTTGAGTCTTTTATGTGTTTTAGGTATCAGGATAATTGTGTCCTCAACTCATATAATGAATTCAACAATGCTCCTTCTGTTTCCACTTTGTGGAATAATTTGAGGAGTATTGGCATTAACTCTACTTTGAACATTAGATAGAAATTTGAACCCAAATTGTTTGTTTGTTTCATTGCTTTTGTTTTGTTTTAGTTTTTGTTCTTTTTGTAGACTTTTAATCATTGTATCTATTTCACTAGGGAATACAGGTGTGTTTAAGTTGCCTATTTGTCTTTTATTAGCTTTGGTAGGTAGTATGTATTGCAATATTATCCATTCATTTTAGATTTTTCAATTGTGTGGATTATGGTTTTTAAGGTATGTCCTTCTGATTCTCCAGATTTCTTCAGTGTTTCTTATTATGTCTCCTCTTTGATTAATTTTATTAATTTGAATACTTTTTCCTCTGCTTTTTAGTTAATTTGGCCACAAATTTTTAAATATTATTTATAGTCTCAATTAATATAAACAAAAATCCATCTATTGGTTTCCTTGATTCTTTGTATAGTTTTGTTGTCATTGTCATTTCTACTTTACTGTTTTCAGATCTGTATTTAACTATTTGTTATCACTTACTCCTTTTATGGGTGATTTCTTTGTTCTATAGCTTTCATATATGCTATTAAATACTTGGATGAGATTTCTCCACTTGTCATATGTAGTTTCTTAGTGGATTAATGTTCCTTTTACAAATGCCTTTATTGTATTCCATACATTTGGGTATAATGTGTATTCATTTGCATTCAATTCTAGAATATTTTAAATTTTTGTCTGAACCTGTTTCTCAGAAGTGCATTGTTCAATTTTTATGAATCCATAGGCTTTCTGTTAGTTCTGCTTTTATTGATCTCCATCTTTAATTAATGGTAGTCAGATAGGATGCGTTGTGTTATTTCAATTTTTATATCTGTTGATATTTACTTTGTGTCAAGTCCATTTGGTCTATGATGTCATTTAGTGCCAGCATTTCTCTGTTAAATTTTGTTTCAATGACCTGTGCATTGGAGAGAGTAGCATATGTTAGTAACACACTTTCAGGGTATAACAGTTAATATGTGATTTAAGCTTTCACAGTGTTTCTCTTGGGTGTCCTTATGTTTGTTGCACAGATGTTAAGATTTGTGATGTCATCTCAGTGTTTTTTTTAAGTATCTTTCTATAACTCTTTGGATTAAGTTTGCATTGAAGTTTATTTTGTTAGATATTACAATGTTAACAGCAGCTTGATACTTATATCCATTTTCTTGAAATATCTTGTTTTCATCCTTTTTCTCTGAGTTAATTTTTTTCAGCCTCATTTGATTTGCCTTTCTAGGATTAATTATTCCTTGCATCTTCTTGAGTATAGTTAATTGCTTCAGGTTAAATTTGTCCTTCTAGAACCTTCTACAGAGTTGGATTTTTAGATTGATACTGTTTAAATGTATGGAATATCTCCATCTAATGTAATTGAAATTTTTCCTCAGTATAGTAGTCTGTGTTAGTATCTGTGGTCATTTAGCATTTGTAGAACATCTTTGCACCACCTTCTCAACTTTAGAGTCTTAATAGTAAAGTGAAATGTTGTTCAAGTAGGTCAGTCTTTGTTACTTGATTGTTTTTCCCTTGCAGACCTTAACATTCTGTTCAATATATTTAGTGTTTTGATTATATGTGTAAAATGGAGCTTTCTTTCTGGTCACATCTATGCAGTGCTCTGTGTGGTTTTTGTTCCTTGATATGCCCCTGCTTTTTTTAGTTAGGAAATTTTTCTTCTATAGTTTTGTTGTAAATATTATCTGTGCCTCCAACCTGGGTTTCTTCTCCTTTGTCTTTATCTGTTATTAATAGACTTGTTCATTTTACAGTGTTCCAGATTTCATGGATGTTTTGTGCCTACAGGCTTTATACATACATATATATGTATACACACACACATACACACACACACACACACACTTTTATTTGACCCAGCTATTAATTTCTCCTATATTCCTTTCAATTTCTATGCTTCTCTCTTCCATTTATTGTATTATATTAGTGAAACTTGATTCTGAGATTTTTGTTTGAACTCTTGAATATTTCATTTTTGGATTTTCTTTTGTGTTTTTGTTATTGATTCTATCTATATGTTCATGTTTTGGCCTGTTTTATTTATTTTCACTGTTTAATTGTGTTTTTATAGATTTCTTTAATGTATCTATTTGTTTCTTATTTGAGGACTTTTATCATAATCATAAAGGTTACATTTAAGTCTTTATGTTGTATGTCAGAATGTTGCAATTCTCCAGATTAACTATAACATGTTTCCTAGGCTGTAGGGGAAATCTGTCGTCCTGGCTGTTATATATTGTGTTTTTAACTCTGGCATCTAGGCATCTGATTTTGAGACAAATGAAATTATAGATGCTGATATATGGCTTTGTGTTTGTTGGGTAGATCTTTTTGGTTCCTTGTATTATGTTGCCCTCTCTGTTTCTTAGGAGAGTGTGGTAACTTGTGTTGCCTGGTAGGAAACTCTTCTGTGATCTTACAAGGTATGGGGCCACTGAGGGGTTTTCAGTATAATTTGTTTCTAGATATTGGGAACCTACATTTAGAAATTGATGGGGGCTCAAAGTTTTGTTGAAGGAGTCCAGAGGAGAGATGAAACTAGAGTGTTCCTCCAGGATCTGCTTAGTAATCTGGTAATGGGGGCAGAAATTGAGGAGAAGCAACAGCAGGTAGTTTGCTACAGAACTGGGACTAAGACTGGGGGGATTAGATGTGGAAAATGAAGCTCCTTGCCTCTTCTACCTGCTTTTTTTGGCCTACTTGCTTTTCTGGCACACATGGTCAGTGGATGTCTGTTGGTTTGGGGGACTGGGCCAAAAGCATAAGGGAGCTAGAAAGTTGGAGAGTTCTGCATAGTCTTCTGAAGATGCTGATAGAGATGAACGAGAGGCCACAACAGGTTGTGTGATGAGCTGTGAATGATACTGGAGGATTGAATTTGGATGTGAGGACAGGAGTGGTGATGATCTACAGTTAGTTTACCTAGTTCCCAATGAAGTGTGATCTGCACATTCCACAGATAATGCCTACTGGATTTGGGCTAATAGTACAGGTTTTGTTGTTGGCCAGTTTGGTTTGTTTTTGAGAGGTTTTCATTTGTCTCTTTGTTTTGTTTTGCTTTGTTTTGTTTTTAGGAAGCAGAACCCCAGCTTTATCCAGCATCTAAAGTGTCTCTGAAAGTCTTATGAAGAAATCCAGAAGTTTAATACTCATTAGGTTTTATTTTCTAAATTATGCTGTTTTTTCCCTAAACTTGACACAAGCTAGAGTCATCTGCAAAAAGCAAAGCTTAATGAAGAAAACGCCTCCAACATATTCACTCATTAGAAAATCTTCAAAACATTTTATTCTTTAATTAATGACATGGCAAGGTCTATCTTCCTGTAGCTGGTTCCAACCCTAGGCAATCCATCGTGCACTATATAAAACAACAAGATAAGTATGAGCCATGAGCAACAAGGCAGTAAGCGATATTCCTATATATTCTGTGCTTTAGTTTTTGCTTCCAGATTTCTATCTTGAGTTCCCTAGATAATTGATTATAAACTACAAGATGAAATAAGCCCCCAACTCCACTGCAGTTGTTTTTATTGACAGTACTTGTTGAAGCAATAGAGAACAGGTTAAAAAATCGATAGCATGAATAGAGTATTGCAATAACAAATCTGACCGTATTGCTTTGGAGGAGAAATAAGAAGTGTTTAGTATACTGGTCTAGAAAATTCATTGAGAGCTTAAAGTTAATGGGAAGTTCTCTAGTATCTTAGAAGATAAGAGTACTAAGATGAATGCAAATGGAAGAAAATTGTCTTGATATGTTTGAAAGAGAAGCAAAGACTTTACCAGTGCTGTTCTTGTGATATATTTAAATAAAAATTGTGGTTTCTCATCACCTGTGGATAAAGAATACATTTTGATTAATAAAAGACACTGCCAAACATTACTGGAACAACTGATATTTAATACCTAGAGATAAAAAGTGATTAACAAGAGACTAACATAATTAAGGCAAAATCTTCTTGGAAGGTTTTCTCTGGACAAGCACACAGAAGCTGTCGTCTATGATATCCAAGGTTGCTTCTCTAATTGGTAGCTGAAATTGGTGTTAGAGAAAGCTGCCTCTCTCTCTTTTCCCAAGAGTTCCATAGTTAGGGGTGAGTGTTGTGTGCCTATCTACTCTTCTGTGCTTAGGTTTGGTCTAGCTTAGACCCAATCAGATTTTGTATATTCACATTAAAGCCAAGCAGTCTGAAATCTCCAGTCTGAAGTCTCTTATTCTCTGTACCTTAATCAGTTGTGGGCTACTGTATTCATTACCATGCACAGCAAGTAGAAGGTTTTTAGATCAGGTTTGTGATATGCATTAATCTACAATGATAACAATTAATTTCTTAGTATGTGAACCATAAAGCCTATTGTCTAGCCATAAGTTCTTGGAACAATAATGGTCTTACGTATGGACTTCCTCTTATGAAGAATCACTTAAATTCAAACAGAAAATGGTTGTTTACTCATATGATGTTTATGCCACTATTATATCATTGGGCATTTATTGCCAATAAGGTAATAATTAGAGCTTGCAAGGTTATATGTGGGTATGATCTATGATTACTTTCATCCAGTGCTATGAAAACTAGTTAGTTAGTACTGATGAAGCTTTCAGGCAAGTATCAGCTTGATGTCTCTATGTTTAATGACTGAAGTAATTATATGCTCTCTTCATCACTATAGCCTTACCATCAAGTTCTATAGGATATCCAAGAGTAATGTCAATAAACCATAATATTTTGAGGTCAAAGGGGTTTTCCTGGCTAATATCTCCAAAAGAAGTAACCTGTTCTTTGCACTGAGCCTTTTATTAGTTAGCATATGGTGTTTAGCAGGGTCACTGTCTTTGTTCTGCAACATAACTTTTTTAACTGTTTATATGCAAAGTCACACACAAGTTTCTACAGAAATTGGTTCAATATAGGTTTTGTAATACTTTTTTAGTGAAACTTAATCCTTTCATACTCCTTTCTCTACCCTATTCTCTGTTTCCTGACCAGTTTAATCATTTATCTTTCATTATTCACTTTTTAACCCTCTAGATCAGTGTGTTCTATTCCCCCATTGAATGGATCTCCCCTTATGCCTTACTAATTACCTCATCTCTATGGTCACTCCAAGTGAAAACAAATATCTAAAAGTTCAAAGCTAACACCACAGATAAGAGAAAGCATGCAACATTTGTCTTTCAGGATCTGAGTTCCCTCACTAAGAATGATTTGTTTCCAGCTCCATGCATTCTTACGTATGCTAATTTCATCATTTTTCTTAATAACCAAATAGTATTCAATTATGCAAATATATCACAATTATGATATCCATCCATCCCTTGATTAGGTGTAATGCAGATTTGGGCACATGCTTTTCTCAATATTTCCATCATTTTCTGGTCTCCTCTATTCTTGTACATGGTCAGTTTCTGGGTTTTGTTCCTTATAATTGCTAGAACATCTACATGTTAAAGTATTGTAAGGCTCAGTACTCATATGTTGTCTTTCTTGCTTTCCTACCTTATTGAAGAACCATCAGTTTTAAGATGATTTGATGTTTTAAAGCGTTCATTTTTAAACTCTTAAGCAGTGAACAAGATCAAATGAGAAAAGAAGTGAAAGTTTAAATAAAAACTCCATAGGAAATAAATTAAGTGCAGGTGACTTTCAGAAAGTACTGTTCTAGATTGATAAAAGGGAATGGCATAGTGTGCTAGCTCATCATTGCTTCTCTTAATATAGGGCCACACTCAGAGATCTCCAGGTTCAACAAGGTGCTTATTTCACTTCTAACTGCCTTAAAATGGAATACTTTTACCATGTTTATTCTATAAGAAAATTAGAGTCCTTTAAAAATGTCAACAACATGGTCACATTTACCTCCAAGATCATATAATATATTCACGTACTTACTAGAATTTCAGATGTCTCTAAATTTTCTCCCAATGTAACCAACAACAGAATATGTTCTTAATTTCAGCTGTTTTCCCCTCAGTCAAGCTCTTCTTTGTTTTCTTAAAATGATAGGGATAAATGGGTCCTGAGCCAGAGAAGTAATTTTACAGTAATGGGAAAAACAATCCTTAATTCCCAGTCAAATGTTCATTGTTCATAAACAGACTAGTGAAATAGTTGCTTACCAAAATTTCCCTTTCTTTTCTGTACCTTTCAAAATCCATAGGTCGTATGATTTTTTTGTGCTTTGTTAGCATGAAGACAAATATGAGAAAGAAAGAGAGAAGTGATACACACAGCATGTATCACTTAAGAATCTGCAGACTTCAAAGTCAAAGCTTTCCAGCCTCTCAGGCCACTTGATGTCTCTAGATTTCTTGAGATGATTTGATCTCATTGGATCAGTAAAGCATCTGACTTCATGTGTGTTATCAAGTGAATATAGTCTTTGCATTCCAGCTGTCTTTGAATCCCTGTGTTGGCCAATATAGAGAGAAACAGACTTAATAATACTTTACAGAATTTTAGTATACTTAAGATGTACCAGAGCCAGGCGGTGGTGGCGCACGCCTTTAATCCCAGCACTTGGGAGGCAGAGACAGGTGTATTTCTGAGTTCAAGGCCAGCCTGGTCTACAGAGTGAGTTCCAGGACAGCCAGGGCTACACAGAGAAACCCTGTCTCGAAAAACCAAAGCAAAAAAATAAAAAAATAAAAAAAAGATGTACCAGATGGTTTTTACTTTTCTGGTAATAAGAGCACCATTGATAGAATTTTATACTATGTTCCAATCACTATACTTGACTTTTGGGTGTTGTTCTAAAATCAAGACAATGCTATCACTTAGTTATTATGTTATTGGGTTGAAAATTGAGGCATATGTATATATATATATATATATATATATATATATATATATATATATATATATATATAAATCTAATTCATAAAATATCAGTCCAAATCACAAATATGCCAGCAGTGCTCTAATTCTTATTATACTGAACTTGAAAAAAGAATGTTGAATTCATGCTTTGGCCTATGGAATCCTTTTTCTGATAAATGGGCACTTTCCACATTATGTGATAACCTCTGGATTGAGGGATATTTTTCTAAAAATTGTAGGCTATGATTGTCTGATTTCAATTTTCATGTGGTGGCTCATGCCTTGGACTTCCACAAATGTGCTATAGAAGCTCAGCACACTTTCCAACCCCTAAATCATGTCTCCCAAAGTGAAGAAAGATGAAAAAAGCTTTGAGCTGAGCAGAACTTCTAAAATCAATTCATCTAATGCTTAACCTGAGTCATTTCAAACACTTCCACCCAACCTGTATTTCAAGTCCTGCCTTTACACTTCTAGATCTAGAAACTCACTTTAAAGGATCCTCCTTGTGTTGGCTGAATTGCAGCTTTCTGTAGCTTCAATGTTTTATAGTTATGTTTCCTGGAACCTTATGTATACTTTATTTTCCCCGATTGTTCCTGTCCAAAATAAGAGCTCCAGTTCATTCAGTGATCCACAGGAATCATGGGCTCTTGCTCATGCGTCATTCTACTGAATTTCTTTTCTTTCTTTTTTGTTTTTTACCCAATACAGAAAACAGAATAATGTCACATTTTTATATTTTGAAAATAAATACCTTCTTGGCAGCAATTTAACATTACCCATATTACTGGGATTCTTTACAATTGTCAAGGACAAGAGAATGTGGAAAGGGCCCATGGAACTTTAAAACAATATCTTCATAAAATAAAAAAGAGGTCGATATATCCCCATATACCACAAATTTATTTAAATCATGTTCTTTTTATTTTAAATTTTTTAAAAAATTTGGATGCCAAGGAAGTTTCTGCTGAGTGTCTATGGCATTCTGCAACTAGGCATATTTATGCATAGGTGAGAGGAAAGGATCCACTTACTGGTATATGGCATGATCCCTATCAGGTATTTAATATGAGGAAGGGGACATGCTTGTGTTTTTTTTCTGCAGGATGCTGAAGGAGCATGGTGGCTGCCAGAGTGGCAGGTGAGACATGATGATGCCAGGACAAAGAATGATGCTGACCTGTGAGCTTGTTGACTGCCCTGACAATGGGGACTGGGAAGCTGTATTGGACATATGTTCACGACCCACTGTTGCTTTCCTATATCCCAGATGGGACAAGCTGCCTTGTCTCAAGTTTTTAGACCTTGTGGGACAGAGAATCAAAAAGAGAAGTTATAATGACTCTTGTATTGTTCTTCAATTGACCAGTTATTCGGACTCAATCATGGACTGGTCTAGATATCAATCCAATAGTTTTCATTTGGAAGTCTGGTTCTGGACATTTTCAGAGACATAATTGAAAGTTAGTTGAAGTTCTCTATAATGTTATGTTAGCAAGAGATAAAGTTGCGACAGCATCTGAATTTTAAACAGGTATTAGCACATGTGTTAAGAAATGTAACTTCTTCTAAATTTGTGAAGGAAAAGGAGGGACCTAGTGGCTCCTGCCTTTCCCTTCAAAGTCCCCAATCACTGCCTATGGCTCTCATAAGATTTTCTCCTCAATGTTCTCCCACTTCAAAGCCATACCATGGTTGCTCATATCTATGTTGTTATATATTATCTATATATCTTCCATTTCACAACTAAGTAAGACAAGGTCCAAAGACAAAACGATGTGCCTTAGTTAGAATTAGAGCTAAAAACTGCAACCCAGCTATCTTATAGCTAAGCAATAACCCAAGATCCTATAGTTAATACATGGTACTACAAAATAAGTCATTTTTTCCATAATAAAAATCTATATCCATCCCTTCATGGCTGCCCCTTTCCTTCACTTCCTCATTCTCTCATCACTCTTTCTTCCCTCCTCTGTTTATTTCCTTGCTCTTTTTCTTACCTTTTAAATCTTTTCCTGTCTTTCTGTCTTCTTTACTTCCTCTAGCATATTCTCTTCAGATGTTGTTTGCAATAATACATAGGATGCAGGCAGTTTATGTAAAGAAGGGTTTCACAGTCTCTGAAAAAGATGGACATGTAGGGAAATATTTACAAAAATGCACTCCTATCAAGATATCAAGGTCAGTAACTAATTTAGAATGAAAGAATGGTGAAAGATTTTTCCGAGGAATTTGAGTCACCTCACAGATGAGAAAAGAGATACTTGCCAAAAATACATTCTAGATAATGTGAACATTGTGTGAAAAGACATTGCCATGCTTAGATAAGTAAATACAAAAGCATGGTTGATACATGGGATATCATAGGCAATGGTCAAGGAAAAATTTAAAAGACATAAAAATAAAAAATTACATTATTGTTGACTTTTCACAACAGACTAAATATTCAGAATTTGGCCAGCTACTACCACTACCAACTAAGGACCTTGTGGACTCACGTACCTCATGCAGGTAGCAACACCCACCCAACAAACCAAAATTGCAGCATTAAAGAGAATGGTGAAGAACCAAATGCAAGTAGCATAGCCTAACATGAAAGTACCAGCTTGGACTTGAGGACCAACATAGAAATATGCCTCCCAGCTTCCCAAGATCCATTGTCTGAATCTTTGGTGTAAACAGAGCTTATTCAATGTAAAAAGACTTACCAAACCATAAAGTAGGATAAACAGAAGAGGAGCAGCAAGAAGTGTGCTGGATCTTGAAAAGTATCTGTTCAGTTAGCCAGTAGCAGATTTTCAAAATGCTAAGGATAGGAGAAATTAGATGACTTAAGGAAAGTCAGTGAGAAATTTAAAATATATATATGAAAAAATGTGAGAACTGTGGGACACCAAGAGAATAACTGAGATTTGAATTATGTGCATAGAAAATTAATACATTAACTAAGGCATAAAATATCTTTAATAAGACCATAGAAGAAAATTTCTTAAACCTAGATAAAGAGCTGTAAGTCCAAGTACATGAGTCCAACAGAGCAACAAAGAGACAGACCAGAAAAAAAAAACAACAAAACAACATCCTCACAGCATATTAAAGTACAAAAAAATAAAAACACAAAATAAATAGAAGCTCTAAGACAGAAAGGTAAAGTAAATTTAATGATAGGGATATTAGAGTAGCACCTGATGTTTTGGCAGGAATCTATAAATTTAAGCTTTCTGGAAAATATGTATGGCAAGTGCTTTTATTTATTTATAATGAAAATAGATAGTTTCATCCAAACATTCTGATTACAGTTTTTCCTCCCTCAAATCCTTTCAGATCCTCCCCATTTCAAATCCTACCCAAAGTCTACATCCTTTCTGTGTGTCTCTCATTAGAAAACAAATAAGCATGCAAATAATAATAATAATAATAATAATAATAATAATAATATAAAATCAAGCCTGAATAGGACAAAAAAAATGAACAAAAAGATAAAGGCAGCCAATGAAAAAGCATAGAAAACACATATAGACAAAGACACACATAGAGAAATCCTCTAAAATCATAAAACTGGAAATCATAATATATATGCAAACGACTTGAAAGGTTAAAAAAAATGTCCAGACAAAGCATTTTGTGATAAAGAACATTCCAAAAGGACATGTAATTAGCTTTGTCTTGGTCATCTATGCAGGGCATGGGGCCTGCCTTTAAGAGTGTTTGTATATCCAGTGGGACTTTATTAGGGAAAATTAAATTTTACTTTGTGGGCAGTTATCAGCGGGAGAGATCTTCTGTTTTAGGCATGAGGCTTGTGTCAACTTCCCCTCTCAAAGTTGGGACCTCATCTGGCTTAGACCCTTGTGCATGCTGCCACAGCTTCTGTTAATTCACATGTACATTGATCCTGCTGTGTTTAAAGGGCCTCATTTAATTGGTGTCCTTCATTCCCTCTTATTCTTACAATCTTGCTGCCTCCATTTCCATGGGTTTCCCTGAGCCCTGAGGGAAGGGAGTTAATGAAGACATCCCTGTTAGAACTGAGTGTTTCAAGATTTCTCACTAGCTTCACATTGTTCAGCTGTGGGTCTCTTTATTTCTTCTCATCTACTTGAGGAGGAAGCCTCTCTGGAGATGACTGAGCATGACACTGATCTCTAAGTATGGTAGAATGTTATTAGAAGTCATTTTATTCCTATGTTCCTTTAGTAGATCAGTAGTATTTGGTTTTGTTGTTTAGATCTATGATTTATCTAGTTTTAGGTTATTGATCACCTGGGCAGTGTCAGGAATGGAATCTTTCTCATGGAGAATACCTTAATTCCAATCAGATAGTACTCTGTCACTCACACAAGCTCATGCCACCATTGTACTAGCATAGCTTACAGGCAGATCATCATTGTAGATTAAAGTATTTATGGCTGGGTTGGTTATTTACATGTCTCCTTAGGCAATGTTCAGAGTACTTTCCAGTAGCATGAACACTACTCAGTAGAGGGGAAGGTTTGTGGTAGGCACAAGTTCAACTTCTCCATGTTCAGCGAGTTGTATAGGAGTTTATTCCAGCAATAGGGCCTGTCAGTTTGTAGAGTACCATCAATAATCTTGATAATACCCTGAGATATTTTGAGTCCCTTTGTCCAAAAGTCAATTAGATATAACCCATTTCCAGAACTGGAGGTTTGATTTTGCTATTAGAGATGTCTAGTTGGAGTTTTGCCTTCCCCATTATTTCATGATTATATTAAGACTTCTTTCATCTATGCATATATTTTAAGGTGTTTCTTTATATTAGGTTTCCAAAGGATCCCTCAAATGACTCATAGTTTTAGCTTCTCCTCCTCATATTCTCTACTTTCCTCACCAATTGTTTCCCCCTCTCTGATTGTTGTTCCCATTCCACCTCCCATCTAGTCCAACTTTAACAATCTACTAAATTTACTTTTCTAGGGAGGATTGTTTCTCACCTAAAATTTCCTTACTCTATAACTAATCTTTCCAGTTATATATATACTGTAACCGACTTCCTGAAGACTTAAAGAGCTAATATCCTCATGTAACTGAATACATACTGTATCTGTCTTTGGGTCTCTTCATTATTACATTCAGGATATTTTTTTCTAGATCAGTCCAAATATCTACAGATTTACTTTTAAATAACTGAATAATATTCCACTATGTCAATGTACCATATTTTATTTGTCTATTTATCCATTGGTGGACATCTAGGCTATTTCTAATTTCTGGCTCTTATGAATAGAGCAGAAATGAATATATTTGAGCATGTGTGTTCATAGTTGGATGTACTGTCCTCTCGATTTGTGTCTACGAATGGTATAGCTGGATCTTGAGGGAAATCTATTACAAGCTTTCTGGGGATTTGTCACAATTATTTCCATAGTGGTTGTACAAGTTTGCACTCTCTCAGCAATGGATTAGTATTTTCCTTACTCCACATTCTTGCCAACATGAGCTGTCATTAGTTTTATTGTTCTTGGCCAAGCCCATTTGTATAAGATGAACTTGCAAAGTAGTTTTGATTTGCATTTCCCTGATGATTAACAAAATTAACATTTCTTTTTTAACTAGCTGGTTATTTTATTTAGTTAGCATTCAAATGACATTTCTTTAAGTGCATTTCAGACTTCTGAATTTACTTTTTTGACATCTCTCTGTATAGATCTGAATACCAGTTTTTGCTGGATTATTTGTTTTCTTGATGCCTAATTTTTATCAAATTTTAAAATATATTTTACATACTAGCTGTCTATCAGAGATATAGTTGTAAAAGTATTTTCCCATTCTCTAGCCCTCCACTTTGGTTGAGTGATACTGTCCTTTGCTCTGCAGAATCTTCCATTTGCTTTGTTAGTTATTCTAAGATATTTTATTTTCTGAGGCTATTGTAGAAAGTGTTGTTTTTCTGATTTTTTTTCTCAGTTCATTTGTTGTTTGCATACAGAAAATCTAATCATCTTTGTATGTTAATTTTGTACACTGCTACTTTGCTGAAAGTGTTTTTTTTTGTTTTTTTGTTTTTTTTTGTTTTTTTTTTTTTGTTTTTTGTTTTTTTTTTTGCAGTAGGAGCTTCCTAGTGGAATTTTTAGGGTCATTCATGTGATAAATTATAGCATCTGCAAATAAAAATACTTTATTATTCTTTACTGTTCCTTTGCTCTTGAGCTTTAAGAGTTGTCTTGTTGCTCTAGCTAGGACTTCAAGTACTATATTAAGTAGATGTGGAGAGAGTAGACAACAATGTATTGTTCCTTATTTTAATGACTGTGTTTCAAATTTCTCTTTATTTAGGTTGTGAGTTTTCTGTAAATCGACTTTATTATACTGAGGCATATTTCTTATATCCCTACACTTTCCAGGATGTTTATAATGAAGGGGTGTTGGATTTTTGTCAAAGACCTTTTCATTGGCTAATGAGATCATAAGAAGGTTTTGTAATTCAGTATTTCTCTGTTGGGTAACATTTATCAGTTTACTTATGTTGAACCTTTCTTGCATATTTTAGATGAAGCCTACTCATCATTGTAGATGTATTATATTTTTGATATAATAGATAATTTTTGTAGATGTATTATATTGTTTTTGTATTACATTTGGTAGTAGTTTATTGGGAAGTGTGGCAGCGATGTCCATAAGGGAACTTGATTTGTAGATCTCTTTCATTTTTGGGTCTTTATGTCGTTTAAACATCAGGGCAATTGTGGCTTCATAAACATAACTGGGCAATGTTCTTTCTGCTTCTGGTTTGCAGACAGATTTAAGAAATATTGGTATTAATTATTCTTGGAAAGTCTGGTAGAATTCTGGTCTAAAAACATCTGACCCTCAGCTTTGTTGTTGTTGAGAGACTTTTAATTACTGTTTCTATTTCATTAAGGGTTCTAGTGTGTTTAAAGTGCTCATGTCATCTTGATTTACCTTTCGTAAGTGATATATCTATATCTGTAGCAATCTATCTATCTATCTATCTATCTGGCCATTTCTTTACAATTTTTCAATTTTGTGGCACACAGTTTTTAAAAATATGTCCATCTAATTCTCTCAATTTACTTGGTGTCGCTTGTTATTCCCCCTCTTTTATCTCTAAGGTTAATTTGGATATTTTCCCTGCCTTTTAGTTAATCTAGCTACGGGTTTGTCAATTTCATGTATTTTTCTTAAAGAACCAATTCTTCTTTTAATTGATTTTTTATATTGCTTCAATTTGTTAGTTAATTTGTTTATTTCAATTTTATTGATTTCAGGTCTGAGTTTATTTCTTGCCATGTTGTCCTTTAGGAACTCTTCTTTTTGTTCTAGAGCTTCAAGTGTGCTGTTCAGTTACTATTATAAGGTTGTTTCTATTTTTATAAATGTATGCTTTTAGTGCCATGAACATGTGTCTTAGAACCACCTTCATTGCATCCAATAATTTTAGATATGTTGTGTTCTCATTTGTATTCAATTATTAAAAGTCTTTGATTTCTATCTTACTTTCTTTTGTGACTTTTTTTTCTTTTTTCAATTCTGTGGTAAATTGTTCAGTTTCTATGTGCACTCAAGTTTTTTGTTGTTTCTACTTTTTGTTGGTATCTACTGATATTCCATGGTCCTTAGACAAAATTCAGGGTGTTACTGCAATTTTCTTGTGTCTGCTGAGACATGCTTTATGTCAAAATATGTGGTTAATTTTGTAGAATGTTCCCTGAGCTGCTGAACAGATGGCATATTCTTTTGTGTTTTGGAGACATGTTTTATAAATAAATGCTATATCTGTGTGGTTCGTGATATTATTTAATTCTAGTAATTCTTTGTTTAGGTTTTCTCTGGAGGACCTGCCTGTTTGTGAAGATAGGTTCTAGATGTAACACACTATTAGTATGTGAGGGTCAATATGTGACTTATCCAATAGTAGTGCTTCTTTTATGAACATGGATACTCTTGTGTTTGGTGCTTAGATCTTTAGAATTTTAATATCTTTCTTGGTGTATTTTTTTCTTTCATGGGTATATATATCTTTCCCTATATTTTCTGATTAGTTTTGATTTGAAGTCTATCTTGCCAGATACTAAAATGGCTATACTGACTTACTTCTTGGGTCCAATTATTTAAAATATATTTTTCCATCTTTTTACTGTGAGGTGATATCTACCTATGATGCTAAGTAGGTCTACTTGGATGCAGTAGAAAACTGGGTCCTAGAATTGTGTCTAGTTTGTTATTCTTTGTCCTCTTTTTGGAAGGTTAAGTCCAATTATGTTGAGAGTTATCAGTGAACAGTGTGTATTGATTGCCATTATTTTGTTGTTATTTATTCCTTATGTTTTCTTGAGTGTGGCTAGCCTCTTCAGGTTAAAGTTTTCCCACTAGAACTTTCTATATACCTGTAGTTGGAGATGCATTTTGCTTGAATTTGGTTTCATCATGGAATTTCTACCTTTCTCAATCTATTGTGATTGAAAGTTTTTCTAAGTATAGTAGTCTGGGTTGGCATATGTATTCTTTTAGAACTTTTAGAACATCTGTTCAGGCCCTTCCTGTTTTTACAGTTTCCATGGAAAAGTCAGGTGTTATTTTAATAGGTTGCCTTTATATGTTACTTGGATTTTCCTTTGCAACTTTTAACATTCTTTATTTTTTGTTTGGCACATTGAGTGTTTTGATTATTATATGTTGTGAGTAATTTATTTTAGGTCCAGTCTATTTGGTATTCTGTATGTTTTTTGAACTTGATAATAACATACTTCTTTAACTTGGAGAAATTTTCTCTCATGCTTTTGTAGATAATATTTTATGTGCCTTTAATCTGTTTTTTTCTTCTTCTCCATATCTATATTCATGTTACTCGTAGATTTGGGACGTAGTGTCCCAGATTTTCTGTATGCCTATATAATTTTATATATTTTTAAAAATAAATTGAGGTATCAATTTCTTAATCTTATCTTTAGTACCTGAGATTCTCTCTTCCATCTCTTTACTTTCTTGGTGAGTCTTACTTCTGAGAATTTTGCTAAACTTCCGAAATTTATCGTTTATCATTTTGAGTTTTCTTTAGTGATACTATTTCAACTTTCATGTCTTGAATTTTTTCACTTTATTCCACTCTCTGTATTTTCATATATTGCATTAAGGGATTTATTCTTGTTCTCTTTAAGCTCCATGAATATACTCATAATAACTATGTTGAAATCCTTGTCTTTACTTCAGTTATTTCTAGATAAGCAACTACTTGGAATTTATATCTGCTAGAAGACAGAGAGTCAAAATTTGAAGAATGAGATCCCCAAGAGGCTATGTATGTGCTCGTAGATGGCCCTATTTTGTGTATACATCTGCAGCACTAAATTAACTCCCCTCCTCGCCTTTTATTTTTCCTTTTCTTTTTTTCTTCTTTTTACAATTAAAGAACATGTAAAACCGGGGAAGAATACATACATGCATATATATATGTATATATACATGTATATATGTATATATATATATACACATATATACATATATATGCATATATATATTAATATACAAATCACATATAAATATATATTTATAATCATATATATATATATAAACTAATCACCTTACATCCTGCTTACTCCTCCTCCTCCCAGTCATCCTCCCACAATTCTTAACCCCTCCCGCCCCATCTCCTTTGAGAAGGTGGAGGCCTCTCTCAGGAATACTCCCACCTTGGCACATCAAGTCTCTGTGAGGCTAGGTGGAACCTCTTCCCACTGAAGCCAGCAAGGCAGCCCATTTGGAAGCAAATATCCTACAGATAGGCAACAGTTTTTGGGATAGCCCCCACTCCAGTTTTTTGAGACCCACATGAAGACATAGCTGCACATCTGTTACATATGTGCAAGGGACATCTGGGCCCAGCCAGTGTATGATTTTTCATTGTGGATCCATCTCTGAGAGCCACAAGGCTTCAGATTAGTTATAGGAATATTCAGATAGTTTACTTGATCTTGATTTAGCTGTGGTAATTGGTATCTGTCTAGAAAATCAACCATTTCATTTAGTTTATTTTTTTTAACTTTTGTGGAATACAGGCTTTTGAAGTAAGACAATGATTCTTTGAATTTCCTCAGTGTCAGTTGTCATGAAATCCTTTCCATTTCTAATTTTGTTAATTTGTGTATTGTCTCTCTGTCTTTTAGTTTCTCTAAAGGTTTGTCTATCTTGTTGATATTTCTCAAAGAACCAGCTCTTGGTGTACTTGATTCTTTGTATTGTTGATCTTTTTTTTCAGCCATGAGTTTGACTATTTCCTGCCACATACTCCTCTTGGGTGTGTTTGCTTCTTCTTATTTTTTTTTTTTTGAGGAAATCACAGTCTCTTTATTCTAGTCTTATTTAGTAATATTAACTCTCAGATACTTCACAAAGCATGAATATATCACTTGAAATATAATCATATTATATATAACATATTATATATAATCACTATATTATATATGTACATGTATACAGATTACATCATGAATACAAAAGTGTTAAGGAATCTCTAGCAGATTTCAGAGAGGTTGTACTGAAGACAGAAAGAATATCATAGACAGAAAGTCACTGTAGGTGGTAGACAAGATGGCCATGAACTCAGATGTCCAAGGAACCCAGTTGATTTGCTGGAAGCACAGAGCCACAACATGAGGTAGACTAGCACCTAAGATAAGGTGAGTTCTGGGACAGTCTTGTCAAATGGATAAGTGCAGGAACAGACTGATAGCAATTAAACTGTGTCAAATAGTAGGCATGACTTAGAAGAAGCAGCCCCAGAGCAGATTTTCTAACCCATCTGTCCCTTGACTGACACACAGGATTGGTAGGATGATAAGTCCATGGACGTTTGCCACTGCAGGGTTGTCTCTTCTTTTACTGAATCCAGGACAAAGTATTGTTTGCTTTGTTTGTCTGGTATATTAGAAAGGTGTTTGGGCGTTTATTTTATCTTTTTTATTTTCCTTTCTTCTGTCCTTTCTTCCTTCATTCCTTTCTTTTTTTTCTTCTCTTCTTCTTTGTCCTTTTCTTGTTTCTGATATGACTTTAACAAGACCATGTGCCCATGTGTCCTCAGTCCACTTTAGTAGGTCACAGGTTGTTCCTTTTTACCTTAGACTAGATGGCTTACAAACAACAGAAATTTGTTTCTCACAGTTCTGGAAGATGAACATTTAAGATCGGCAGAACCTGTAGCTTTTGAGGACTGCTCTTGGGTCACATATGGGAGCTTCTTCCTGTGCTCTCTCCTGAGAAAAGAACACTGTTGTCTGTGGTTCAACCCTCATAACACAATCCCATTCCAAAGGCCCAATGGAGAAAGGATTTCAACAAAAACTTGGGAGACACAAACACTCAGGCCATAGAAAACAAAATCACATACCTACCTAAGAAGCAATCTCAATGCTTTTAATCTAAATTAAAATGTTGTTCACCTCCAACCTTGTGGCTTGTGCATTTGCTCATTTCCCGTTATTTCTTCCTGGCTTATCTCTCATTTCTTTCTCTACTATTACTCTTTCAGGGAGGAATCTGGTGAACTTATGTAGACTTAAATCACAGCATACACATATATATGACATACATACTACATATACATAAACGTATACACACACACAGAATTCCATTATTCTTACTATTAAATTGTCCCTTTTGTGTTGTTCTAATCAAATACTTGAGGCTAGATTACTTTATAAAGAAAAGAGATTTACTTATTTCATGGTTCTAGAAAGTCAAAGGCCTTTCTCTAGTGATAGCCTCCTTGAAGATACATGCATAGAGACTTCTGCTTCTTTTTATTTTTATGGAGACACTAGGAGTCAGTCAGGGAGGCAGCGTTTTATTTGTAGAACCTTATTCAATACAGTTAAGCTCTTAAATCTCCAGCTACCACAACACAGTAAGTTTCTTCTCACCAGATACTTTACAGTGGGGTTTAAATTTCAACAAGAAAACCCTCAGGATGGAGTGGGGGACACTTAGACTATACCCAAAACCTCTACTTGGTCAATTGTATGTTACTTGTCTATTACCGGATCCCTCTCACTGGAATGACTAGAAGTACTATCAGATGTTTTTTCATCTATTTTGTTACATTCTCAGCACCTAGAGAACTGGGCAGATGCTTTAAAAATATAAACTGGATGAATTCTGAATTTCAAAATGGACTCTCCTTCAAAGTTCACTAACCTGTAAGGAGAAGACTCCTCACTGCCCACTGTTTCCTTCTAATTTGAGAGGATGCTCGGAAAGTAAGAAGTTGAGAAGGTACTAGACATGTACAAACACGTCTACAACATGACAGGATGTTCTCAGAACACAGGACACATTGAGGAGACTCCATGTGTTAGACCTGACTTGAATATCAGAATGCTTCCTATGGGAGCTAAGGCTAGTATGGAGCCTGCTCAACTAATTAGTCTGGGGAGTGTACTTGTGAATCCAGAAGTTATATGGCTACAAAGCAGCAGTGTCTCAGAGAGAAAGGCAGAGTAGTTATTAGATGGATTAACCTTGTGTTCAATATCATGCAATGCAGAGATTTGGGTAAACAGTTCAGATTTCCTCCAGCTTTGACCTTGCCTTCAGAAAGAGGCAATAATGTCATGGTCCTTGGTGCCATCACCTCAGTGATCACTGATGTTTTCCCACCTAAATCTGTTGCTCTAAAGTTTCCTGTCTCTCAGGAATTGGGAGAAGGGGCAGAGGCAAAGTTGCACAGAAAGTCAGCTGGTTTTGCAAACACATATTTCTTTTTTTTTTTCAACAGATTTATTTGCTCACTTGAGTTTTTTTCTATTTATTTTATTGGATATTTTACTTACGTTTCAGATGTGATCCCCTTTCGCCATCCCCCCACCCCCTGCAGAACCGACCTATCCCATCTGGAAAATTGTCCATTTCATCCAGATTTTCCAGTTTTGTTGAGCATAGTCTTTTGTAGTAGAATCTGATGATTTTTTTTAATGTCCTCAGTTTCTGTTGTTATGTCTCCCTTTTCAGTTCTGATTTTATTAATTTGGATACTGTCTCTGTGCCCTATGGTTAGTCTGGCTAAGGGTTTATCTATCTTGTTGATTTTCTCAAAAAACCATCTCCTGGATTTGTTGATACTTTGTATAGTTCTTTTTGTTTCTACTTGGTTGATTTCAGCCATGAGTTTGATGATTTCCTGCTGTCTATTCCTCTTGGGTGTATTTGCTTCTTTGTGTTCTAGAACTTTCAGGTATGCTATCAAGTTGTTAGTGTATGTTCTCTCCAGTTTCTTTTGTAGGCACTTAGAGCTCTGAGTTTTCCCCTTAGCACTGCTTTCATGGAGTCCCACAAGTTTTGGTATGATGTGTCCTCATTTTCATTAAACTCTAAAAAGTCTTTAATTTCTTTCTTTATTGCTTCCTTGACCAAGTCATCATTGAGTAGAGCGTTGTTCAGTTTCCATGTGTATGTGGGATTTCTATTGTTTTTGTTATTATTGAAGACCAGCCTTAGTCCATGGTGATCTGATAGGATGCAAGTGATTATTTCATTCTTTTTTTTATCTGTTGAGGCCTGTTTTGTAACCAATTATACGGTCTATTTTGGAGAAGGTACCATGAGGTGCTGAGTAAAAGTTATATTCTTTTGTTTTAGGATGAAATATTCTATAGATATGTGTTAAATCCATTTGGTTCATAACTTCTGTTAGTTTCACTGTATCTCTATTTAGTTTCTGTTTCCATGATCTGTCCATTGCTGAGAGTAGGGTGTTGAAATCCCCCACTATTATTGTGTGAGGTGTAATGTGTGTTTTGAGCTTTAGTAAAGTTTCTTTTATATATGTGGGTGCCCTTGCATTTGGAGCATAGATGTTCAGAATTGAGAGTTCATCATGGTAGATTTTTCCTTTGATAAGTATGAAGTGTCCTTCCTGATCTTTTTTGGTTGAAAGTCAATTTTATTTGATACTAGAACGGCTATTCCAGCTTGTTTCTTGGGACCATTTGCTTGGAAAATTGTTTTACATTCTTTTACTCTGAGGTAGTGTCTGTCTTTGTCACTGAGGTGCATTTCCTGTATGCACCAAAATTTTGGGTCCTATTTATGTATCCAGTCTGTTAGTCTTTTTATTGCAGAATTGAGTCCATTGATGTTAAGAGATATTAAGGAAAAATGATTGTTGCTTCCTGTTATTTTTGTTATTAGAGGTAGAATTATGTTTGTGTAGCTATCTTCTTTTGGTTTTGTTGAAGATTACTTTCTTGCTTTTTCTAAGTTGTAGTTTCCTTCCTTATGTTGGAGTTTTCTATCAATTATCCATTGAAGTGGTGAATTTGTGGCAAGATATTGTGTAAATTTGGTTTTTCATGGAATATCTTGGTTTCTCCATCTATAGTGATTGAGAGTTTTGCTGGGTATAGTAGTCTGGGCTGGCATTTGTGTTCTCTTAGGGTCTGTATGATGTCAGTCCCGGATCTTCTGGCTTTTATAATCTCTGGTGAGAAGTCTGGGTAATTCTTATAGGTCTGCCTTTATATGTTACTTGAAGTTTTCCTTTACAACTTTTAGTATTTTTTCTTTGTTTTGTGAGTTTGATGTTTTGATTATTATGTGACAGGAGGAATTTCATTTCTGGTCTAGTCTATTTGGAATTCTATAGGCTTCTTGCATATTCATGTGCATCTGTTTTTTAGGTTAGGGAAGATTTCCTCTATAATTTTGTTGAAGATATTTCCTGGGCCTTTAAGTTGGGAATCTTCACTCTCATCTATACCTATTATACTTAGGTTTGGTCTTCTCATTGTATCCTGGTTTTCCTGGGTGTTTTGGGTTAGAAGCTTTTGTATTTTGGGTTTTCTTTGACAGTTGTGTCAATGTTTTCTATGGTATCTTCTGCACATGAGATTCTCTCTTCTATCTCTTGTATTCTGTTGGTGATGCTTGTGTCTATAACTCCTGATCTCTTTCCTAGGTTTTCTATCTCCAGGGTAGTCTCCCTTTGAGATTTCTTCATTGTTTCTACTTCCATTTTTTGATCCTGGATGATTTTATTTAATTCCTTCACCTGTTTGGTTGTGTTTTCTTGCAATTCTTTAAGGGATTTTTGTGTTTCCTCTTTAAGGGCTTCTACCTGTTTACTTGTGTTCTCCTGTATTTCTTTAAGGGAGTTATTTATGTCCTTCTTAATGTCCTCTGTCATCATCATGAGAAGTGATTTTAATTCTGAATCCTGCTTTTCTGGTGTGATGGGGTGTCCAGGACTTGCTATGGTAGGAGAACTGGGTACTGATGATGCCAAATAACTTTGATTTCTGTTGCTTATATTCTTGCCATTGCCTTTCACCATCTGGTTAACTGTAGTGCTACCTGCACTCACTGTCTCTGACTGGAGCCTGTCTTTCCAGTTATCTTGCTTGTGTCATAACTCCTAGGAGTCCAGATGTCTCTGTGATCCTATGGTCCTGATCTCCTGGGTGGAAGAACTCCTGGGACTCAGGCTGCCTTTGGGATCCTGAAACCATGCTGCTCTGAGTTCAGTGGTTCCTTTGCTGCTCTGAGTGCAGTGGTTCCTCTAGAATGGCTCAGGATATGGTGTCTTCACTGGAACAGAGCAGCTAGCTGTCTGCCCCAGCCAAAGCGACCAGTCGAGAGGTGGAAGGAGAGTGGTATTCTGGAGGAGCAGGGTTTGGGTGGCTGATGGGTCCTGAGTGCCCCAGGCACCCAGTTATATCTCTGTGGCATAGGGTAGTGGGGGAGGTTTCTTACCCGCGGCTCTGAGTGCAGTGGATCCTCTAGTATGGCTCAGGATATAGTTTCTTCACTGGAGCAGACCAGCTAGCTGTCTGCCCCAGACAAAGGGACCAATCGAGGGGCCGTGTTTGCTTGTATTTGTTCTAGAGCTTTCAAGTGTGCTGTTAAGTTGCTAGTATGACATCTCTACGACTTTGGTATGAAGGCACTTAGTGCTATGAATTTCCCTCTTAGCACTGCTTTTATTGTGTTCTATATGTTTGGGTTTTCTGTGCCTTCATTTTATTGAATTCTAGAAACTCTTTAATTTCTTTTTTCTTCCCCAATCAAGTGATAATTGAGTAGAGAGTTGTTGAGTTTCCATGAGTATGTGGTATTTGTGGTGTTGTTGAAGTACAGCTTTAGTCCATGTTGGTCTGGTAAGATACAAGTGTTATTTCAATTATCGAGAAGGATGCAAGAGATGCTGAGAAGGAGGTGTATTCTTTAGTGTTTGGGTGAAATATTCTAGAGATATCCGTTAGGTCCATTTCATTCCTAATATTTATTAAGTTTCATTATTTTTCTGTTTAGCTTTTTCTCTAGATTATCTGTCAATTGGTATTTTGTTGAAGTCCCCCACTACTAATGTGTGGGTTTTGATGTGCAATTTATGTTTTAGGAATGTTTCTTTTGCAAATGTTGGTGTCATTCCACCTGAGTATCCATCCCATGTGCAGTCACCAAAGGTAGATGCTGATGTGGAAGTCAGGAAGTGCATGCTGATAAGAGCCTGATATGGATATCTCCTCAGAGGTCTTCAAGAGTCTGACATATTCAGAGGCAGATGCTCACAGCTAGCCATTGAACTCATCATGGGGTTCCCAATGGAAGAGTTAGAGTGAAGACTGAAGGAGCTGAAAGGATTTACGGCACCATGAGGAGAGCAACAATACCAACCAACCACAGCTCTCAGGGTCTAAACCACCAACCTGGGAGCACTTAGGGAGGGATCCAGGGCTTCAGCTGAATAAGTAGGAGTGGAGGGCCCTGCTGGGCATAGGTGGAAGAAGAGATCCTTGACCTCATGAAGGCTGGACGCCCCAGGGGGTGGGAATTTTGAGGGTGGGGAGGTGGGAGTGGGGGGGTAGGTAGGGGTACATCCTCAGAGAAGAATGAGGAGGGGTGAGGGGATAGGGGGTTCCTGGGTGGGTGGGGGATGGGGTAAGGGGACAACATATGAAATGTAAATAAAACATCCAATAAAAAAATAATTTTGTGAATGAAATTGAGAGTTCACACTATGAACATTTCTTCTTGTAGCATCATGTTGTCATGCAGAAATTTTTGGAGTTGTCAGTCGTTTTGATTTTGAAATTTCAGGGCTAGGTCAAAAATGTCTACAAACAGTAAAGCTCTACTGCTCTACTTAGAGCTGGGAGCAAAGTATTCAATTCTTTATTCTCATCTCCTCTGCTTCCTGATAGTAGCCCTGAAATACTGCCATTCTATTCCTGAGTCCTCATGAACTGGGAGCCTTACATTGAAGTCCAGAAACTACACAGACTGCAACATCACACATAGAGAATTCACTCTGGTTTCCTCTTTGATAAAATGAAGTCTTGTTCCTGTAAAGTTACTTTAAAATATGTCATGGATCATGTGCACAGCATAGATCATATGCACTCAATAAATGCTTGTTCTACCCATCTCTAAAAAAATAAACAAAAAGCAAGCAAACAAACAAACATAAAAAACAAATGTGGGTGCCTTTTTTGAGGCAGTGATGTTCAGATTGAGATTTCTTCTTGGAATATTGTTCCTTTCATGAGTTTGAAGTGTTCTTCCCTGTCTCTTTTGATTAATTTTGGTTGAAAATCTATTTTATTAGATATTAGAATGGGAACCCCGGCTTGCTTTTTGGGTCCATTGGCTTGGAAAACTTTTTTCCAACCCCTGTCTCTGAGATAACGTCTATCTTTATTGCTGAGGTGTATTTCTTCTATGCAGCAAAATGAAGGATCTTGTTTTCACATCCATTCTGTTAGCCTGTACCTTTTTATTGGGGATTTCAGTCCATGGTGGTGAGAGGTATTAGTAACCAGTGATTGTGATTTCCTCTTATTTTGATGCTGTTGGTGGTGGTGGTGGTGATAGTAGCAGTAGTAGTAGTAGTGTAGTAGTGGTAGTAGTGGTAGTGATAGTGGTTGTGTTTGTGTGTGTTTGTGTGCTCTTCCATTTTTTTTCTGGTATGGCTTTTGCAGTATGATCTGATGATGTTTTGAATTTCCTCAGTTTCTGTTGTTATGTCTCCCTTTTCATTTTTAATTTTGTTTATTTGGATACTGTCTCTGTGTCCTTCAGTTAGCTTGCCTAGGGGTTTAGCTATGTTGTTGATTTTCTCAAAGGACCAGCTTTTGTTGTTTCTTTACATAGTTCTCTTTGTTTCCATTTGGTTGATTTCTGCCCTAACATTATTTCCTGCTGTTTACTCCTCTTTGGAGTATTTCCTTCTTCTTGTTCTAGGGCTTTCAGGTGTGCTGTTAAGCTGCTAGTGTAGGATCTCTCCATTTTCTACACAAGGACCCTTAATACCATGCATTTTCCTCTTAGCACTGCTTTCATTGTGTCCCATAAGTTTGGGTATGCTGTGTCTTCATTTTCATTGAATTCTAGAAATTCATTAATTTTTTTCTTCCTCCCTGACCAAGTTATCACTGAGTAGAGTTGTTCAGTTTCCATGGGCATGTGGTGTTTCTGTTGGTTTTATTGTTATTGAAGTCTATCCTTTGTCATGATCTAATAGGATGTCTGGGATTGTATCAATCTTCTTGTATCTGTTGAGACTTGTTTTTGACCAATTATATGGTCAATTTTGGAGAAAGGACTATGGGTTGCTGAGAGGAAGGTATGTTCTTTTGTTTCAGGGTGTGTTCTGTATATATCTGTTAAAATCCATTTGGTTCATACCTTCTATTAGCTTCACTGTGTCTCTGCTTCAATGACCTGTATATTGTTGAGAATGGGTTGTTGTGGTCTCCCACTATCATTGTGTGAGTGCCAGTGTGTGTCTTGAGCTTTAGTAAAGTTTCTTTTATGAATGTAGAAGCCTTTGAACTTAGGGCATAGATGTTCAGAGTTGAGATTTAATCTTATTGGATGTTTCCTTTGATGAATATAAAGTATTCTTCCCCATCTTGCTTGATAACTTTTGGTTGAAAGTCTATTTTATTGAATATTAGAATGGTAACTCCCACTTGTTTCTTGGAAGCATTTGCTAGAAAAACTTTTTTCCACCCTTTTACTCTGAGGGAGTGTCTGTCTTTGTCATTGAGGCGTGTTTCTCAAATGCAGCAAAGTGCTGGATCCTGCTTGCATATTAAGTCTGTTAGCTTATGTCTTTTTATTGGGGAATTGAGTCCATTGATGTTGAGAGATATTAAAAACATATGATTGTTAGTTTCTGTTATTTTGTTTTGGAGGTGGAATTATATGTATGTGATTCTTTCCTTTTTGGTTTGCCGGAAAATGATGAATTTCTTGTTTTTTCCTTTGGTGTAGATATTCTCCTTGTATTGGGGTTTTTCTTCTACAATCTTTTGTAAGACTGGATATATATATATATATATATATATATATATATATATATATATATATATATTTAATTTAATTTTGTCATGGAATATTTTGGTTTCTCTATCTATGACGATTAAGAGTTTTGGCGAGTATAGTAACCTGAGCTGGCATTTGTGTTCTCTTAGGGTATGCATGACATCTGTCGAGGATCTTTTGACTTTTAGAGTCTCTGTTGAGAAGTCTGGTTTAATTCTGATCGGTCTGCTTTTAAATGTTACTTAACATTTTCCTTTCCAGTTTGTAATAGTCTTTCTTTGTTCTGTACATTTAGTGTTCTGATTATTATGTGATGGGAGGATTTTCTTTTCTGCTCCAATCTATTTGGTGTTGTCTGGGCTTCTTGTACATTTATGGCCATCTCTTTCTTTAGGTTGGAGAAGTTTTCTATAATTTTGTTGAAGATATTTTCTTGCTCTTTGAGCTTGGAATCTTCACATTCTTCTATTCCTATTATTCTTAGGTTTGGTTTTTCATTGTGTCCTGCATTTCCTGGATGTTTTGGGTTACACACTTTTTATGCTTTGTATTTTCTTCGAGTGTTGTGTCAATGTTAATGGAAGGGGACCAATGATGGAGGAGGATGTCTCAGTGAGCCCATGCTAAAGCATCTCTTTCCCACTGAGGGACCAGTCACACACCGGTATAGCATAGAATAGAGTTTATTCAGGGCATGGGGAGGGGAGCCAGGAGGGTAGTAGAGGCAGAGAGAGAGAGAGAGAGACAGAGACAGAGACAGAGAGGTAGAGGCTCGCTATGACCATGTGGAGAGAGGGGGAAAGGAAAGGGGGAGGGGGCAGAGAGAAGCTACAGGCATGAGAGCAAGAGAGTAAAAGATTAAGAGAGTAAGAGAATGAGGAGGGGGCAAGCAGCCCCTCTTATAGTGGGCAGGCCTACCTGGCTGTTGCTAGGTAACTGTGGGGGAGAAGCACACCTGGCTATTGCCAGGTAACTATGGAGGTGGAGTTTAGACAGAATACTAACAAATGTCTTCTATGGTAACTTCTATATCTGAGATTCTCTCTTCTATCTTTTGTATTCTGTTGGTGATGCTCTCATTTGTAGCTCCTGACATCTTTTCTAGGTTTTCTATTTCCAGGCTTGCCTCTATTTGTGATTCTTTATTGTTTCTACTTCTATTATTAAGTCTTGGACTTCTTTGTTCAATTCCTTCACCTCTTTGATTGTATTTCCTGTATTGCTTTGAGGGGTTTATTTGTTTCCTCTTTAAGGGCTTCTATCTGTTTAGCTGTGTTTTCCTGTATTTTTTTAAGTGAGTTATTGTTATCCTCCTAAAAGGTCTCTATATCTTCATCAGATGATATGTTAGGTCAGCTTCATACTTTTCAGGTATATTGGTGTATAGGCTTGCTGTGGTGGGAGAGCTGGGTTGTGATGTTGTCAATGTATATTGGCTTCTGCTGCTTATGGTCTTGTACTTGCCTCTCACCATCTGCTATTATCTATGGTATTAGCTGGCCCAGGTGTCTCTGTCTGGAGCCTGCCTCCTATGTCCCTTTGTTGAAGAAGATCTCCTAGGGGATCTGTGGCCCAAACTGCAGCTTATCTCCTTGGACCCCTGCAAACTGTTGCCCTGGCTATAGCAGCCCTCCTGGGATCCCTGCAGACTATTGCCCTGGCTGCAACAGGTCTCCTGGGAACCCTATAGACTATTGCCCAGGTAGATATACTGGGAACCTTGTGTACTGTGTGGTGTTGAGAGAGAGGGGAAGACAGGCTGATATTTCCCCAAGCAGGAACAGAGTAGAAGGGAGAGAGCACTCACATGATGGTGGGGAGGATTCAAGTGTCATTGGGCCCCTGGGGATCCTAGCTGCTACTGTTGTTTGGGTGGCTATCCTACCTGTTGCCTGGCTGAAGCAGATCTCCTTGAAGTCATGTAGACAGTGCAGTGTTGAGAGAGAGGGGGAGGCAGTTAAGATCATTTTCTTTTGTTTCAGTTGTGTTAAGATATTCAGGGCTTGCTATAGTAGAGTAGCTGTGCCTTTAAGGTATCATTTTCTCCTGTCTTTGCTTCAGTGTGTACTTTTGAGGGCCTTTAGCCATATGGCTTTATTTCCTAGATGTTCCTGTCATAGTAGGTATTAGTATTAGAGTTAAACTTGATGGTGCAGGTATGTTAGGTATCTGATGCTTATCCTTTGGCTGTATGGTTCTGGATCAGCAGACCTATATGGTTCAGGAGTCTCAGGTCTGATAAAGGTGGGCAGAGGTGTGAGGGATAGAGGTCCACCAAGAAGACAAGACTACTCATGTTGAATTCTAAGATCTAAAACCAGGGGATACACTCCCACAGAAACTCATGGATGAGACTCTCTGCAATTAACATGAGGTTTAATGATTCCAATATACTGGAGTTTTCTTGCATACAAGCAAGAAGAGAACCCCCAGTTGGAGCTAAGAACAATTTTTGTACAGTTTAAGGGGTAGAATAGAGAAACAGTGACTAGGCACAATATGATTGGTAGGACAGTGTGACTTTTAAACTGATTGGTCCTTGGGGAATGAGGTGTCAAGGACCTCCTTTGTCTGTCTATGTGCTCTGGGCCTTCCTCCTCCGAAGGTGGGTTCCCTCCCCCCTGTGGTCTGAGGAATGTTAATCAGCCTCTCCCTCCTCTGAATGTTAATCCAGCAAGTCTCCTCTGATTAAGGAATGTGCCCCTCCCAGGATATGTCCTGGGACAGTGGGATTCTTTCAATTTTAAGTTCAAACTGAAACCAGAAAGTCCTTGATTTAGACCAGAAAGTCCTACACTCAGAGCAACTGGAGGCACCCTGTATGGCTCAGTTAGAAGGGAAGGTGGGTGGGGGAAGGGAAGGGAACCTGTATGGTTCAGGCTCCATAGCTCTGATGAAGTTGGGTGCAGGTCTGATAAAAGTGGACATAAAAGTGGTGGGGAATGGAGGCCCACTAGGAATCTCGGACTACTCAGAGCAGCTGGGGGTGCCACAGAGGACTTAGCCTCTTTAAAGTATATTAATGGTGGAGATCTGTGAAGAAGTGGAGAGGAGAGAAATGTGTTGAGCTTGGTAAAAAACAAATCATGTGCAAGTGTGATGGTTTGAATAAGAATGGGCACATAGGTGCAAGTATTTCCATAGTTGGCTCACAGTTTGTGGAACTGTTTGAGAAGGATTAGCAGGCATGGTCTTGTTGAAGGACGACGTGTACCTGGGGAAAGAGATTTCAAAATACATGTGTAATTCCTTTTGTTCTCTCATTGTCTCAGTGCATAAGCTCTCAGCTGTTCTTTGTCCCAGCCATCATGAATTTTAACTGTCTGAAACTGTGAGGCAAATTAAATGTTTTCTTCTGTAAGTTGTCCTGGTCATGGTAGTTTTTCAAAGCAGTAGAAAAGTAACTAAGACAACAATTGTGTTGTCTTACATTCTCAACAATTAAAAATAAGATTACACAGAATTCAGTGCAACAGAATAAAGTTTTAAAATTGTGACAGATTGTGCTATAAATTTACCATTATTCTAAACTAAGGACATCTTTTACCTTGACCACAAGATATACTTTTTAATTTTATTGGCTTATTTTGTTGTTGTTGTTGTTGTGATGGTAGTGGTGGTAATTTTTCATTTGTTTGTGTGTGTGTGTGTTTGTATGTAGCCACCAGAAGTCAAAATAAATCATTATTCTTCAGAAGATATCCACATCATTTTTTGAGACAGACTCATTTGCTGGGACCTGATGCTTGATGTTTAGTATAAAAGGTTGGCACACAAACTCCAGGAATCTGCCTGTATCCTGTTTCCCACTGATATAATTAAAACTACATTTCATCATGGCCAGATTGTTTTTTAACTTGAATTATGTAAATAAAACTTACGTTCTCATGCTTGTGTGTCAGTTATTTTACCAACTAAACTATCTTTCCAGCCTCCAACAAAATATTTTGTCCATATTTTCATGTACTACGCCACTGTGCTATGTACTTAGAGAACAAGTGAGGTTTGTAAACATTGGGTTGATAACAGTCAGTCTGATTTTGAAGATTTCCATTGCTATTTGGACATTGCTCTCCTTATAGTGTCTGCTATTTTTTTTACAGACTTGAATATGTGATATAGTAGGTGATGTTATTTTCAAGGCATGTCCAGAAATAAATAGATGAAATATGAAGAGGGCTAATTAACATTAAAGACATTGTGAAAAGCCATAGAGAAAGCTACTGCTGTAGAAGTTTCATGTGTATGTGTGTGTTGTGTGTGTGTGTGTGTGTGTGTGTGTGTTTTCTGTCTGTCTATCTGTCTTAGTTAGAGTTACTATTGGTATAATGAAACACCATGACTAAAGTAACTTGGGGAAGAAAGGGTTATTTGCTTACAAGTCCATAGAATGGTCTTTCATTAAAGGAAGTCTTGACAGAAATTTAATCAGGGCAATAACCTGGAGGAGGAAGTGATGCAAAGGCCATGGAGGGATGCTGCTTGTTGGCTTTCTCTCCACAGCCTGTTCAGCCTGCTTTGTTTGAGAATCTATGACTACCAGCCTAGGAGTGGCACCATCCACAATGTGCTGGGCCTGTCCCTATCCATCAATAATTGAGAAAATATCCTACAGGTTTCTGTACATTCTGATATTATGATGGCATTTTCTCAATTGAAGGCCCCTCCTCTCTGATGACTCTAGCTGTGTCAAGTTGACATAACTAGCCAGTGCAAATGATCCATTGTCAAAAGTGAGTCAATTTTATCTAAGAGTGTAGTCCCTCATAATTTGACCATGATTTTAAGACACATATCCAATAGCATTTTTGCAACAAAAAGTTAGTCTTGATTTTTTAAGGACACAAATTTGAATGAATTGGGAAGCTTGGGTAGATACTAAAAGATTTTGTTGAGGGAGGTGGAATATGATCAAAATATATGCACAATTTTTTTCAAACATCTAATTTTTTAATTTGAGAAAAGACAAAAATAATGCTGGCAATAGTATAAAGAAAATGATTTTTTGACATGGATGTAGATTACTATAGCAATTATGTAAAACAGAATCAAAGGTATTAAAATCTAAAGTTAAAATTTACGTATGATACAGAAATTCTATTTCTATGTATTTATGCAGAGGAGTGAAAATCACCATATTAATGAAGTATCACCCAAATATCTATTGCAAACCATTTTCAGTACTTAGCATGTAGAATCAATCAAGGTATCAATCATAAAGTAGATATAAAAATGTGCTACCTAATACTGAAGAGAGTAGTGATGTTCTGCCAGGAAAAGTGAAATTCTGTCATTTGTAACATGCACAGAGCTAAAAGATATTAAATGAAATGACTCAGGCACAGAAATGACAGAATTGCCTGATCTTACTTATTTTAATAAGCTTAAAAACATTGATGTCACAGACAAGAATATATTGTTCAGTCATTAGAGCTCAGAAAAAAGAGAGAGTGGGTGGGGATGAGATAAACATGTATAATGAGTGCTAAAATATAATTGCATGGGAGAAATTAGTCCTGTCAGTCCTGGCACAACAGGTTAAGGACATTCAACAATAATCTGTGATTAATCTTAAAGTACCAAGAACAAAAATAATTCAAACCTCCAAAATACCTTCCAGAATATTTCACTGCCTCTCATCTGGTCCCAACTAGTCCCATCTCCCCACTAGTTGCCAATTTTTCTCTTTTGCTCCCATGAAGCAGAGTTTCCCACTGAGTCTATTGTAAATAGTCCACTTGGCAGGTAAAGTAGGCCAAGCAAAAGGTAGTGGTTTAAAAGCAAGGCAAAGATTCTAGAGAAACAAATTGGTAAAAGAAGGTGATGAATGTCTCACAAAATATGGGAGTTTATGAGAGAAAATATATGACTCTCCATCACAGTTGGTATTCAATGATTGCAGATGGAGATACCACTCTGACTGGAGAGTTGTCATGTTAAGACTAGAAACCACGTGGAAGATTAAGTACTGAATGAATCATAGTAAAAACTCTTAACAATGCTTCCATCCCCAATATTCTTTAGGTCATGTTAAAATAAGGCTTTATTTAACATCTGAGTATATGTGTTAAATAAAATTTAGAATTAGACTTCTACCATGATTATCTTTTACTGATTTGTTAATCACTCTTATGTTTCTATGATCAAATACTATGTATGAATAGCAGCAACCTAAAAGAGAAACCTTATTTTGGCATATGATTTTTAGAGGAAGGGTCCATAATTAAAAGAAAAATAGCATGGATGCAGCAGACAGATCCTTTGCCAAATATCACAAAATTTTCATTTATTCTAGTTGTTGTTAAAGTTCTCACTTCCCTCTAAAATATCTTGAGTTTGGTCTCTACTGTCCAAACTACCTTCAAAACTAATGTCTTCCAAGCTCATTCTAGAAATAAAGGTTAATCTCAGTGCCATAATCTAAACAGCTGTGAGATTGACCAGACTGGAGCATCAGGGGAATGACGAAATGTAAAAACACTACAGAAAATACGGGATTGGGTGAGCTGTACACTCTAATGGAGATGTACCACCAATAACCCAAAAACTAAGATCATTAATTATATGAAGTTCAAATTAGGAGGAAACAGATTAGCTAATCTTAATAGTAGATCTTAGCAAAAGATAAGTCTAAGATTGAAGTCATGGGAAGAGGGAAGCTTCAGTTGATAGTTTCAGCATACACTAGGTTTATCTGAAGGTCAACCTTCAACATGCACAAACATCCACATCTGACCAAAAGAAAGCTTTGCCATTTCCAAGAATCAGAGGCATTGGATTCCTTGACATGATCATGATCATATCAAGCATACACATTAACTCAGGGCTTTATCCACTTCCCATATTTCTGCTTAAAATATTTAACCTCGTTTTAAGTTCAAAATTCCAAAGCCTTCGACATTTCTCCCCAAAATCCCACATGTGCAGGTTCTTCAAAGCATTGATTCCACATTTCCATTTACCAACCTGAACATAAGTTACTTTTTGTTATAGAAAAATGGTTGGGAAGGCATGACAGCAGGAACAGGGTATTGTAGAATCACATCTCAACCACATGCAGAAATTAGGAAAAGTTAACTGGAATATAGGTGAGGTTATAAGTTCCTCGAGCCCATTCCCATGATATACTTCTATATGCATAGCTAAACATCATAATAGAATACATTTGGAATATAACTCATTCAAATCACCACAATGACTTTACATGGGAAACCAAGCCTGGGGAGAAACCTAATATGGCAATACATCCTGAAATAACATACAGAGGGGAACAGATGCATAGGACATAAACTAATTAAATAATATGGATAATAGATGTTTCTAGATTCAGTACATTTGCTCTTAAGTGATTTACACTTAGCATCTTATTTACAGTATAAAAAGCACCATTCTCTCTTGCTGAAGGTAACAACTGAACTAAGAGAATCCGTGTTTTGACTCCAAATCCATTTTTATTGCTGTTTCCAATTGCCACTTCTCTATAACATGTTTGATATAGAAGACATTTAAAAATTAGAATGTAAGGAAAAATAATAAAAATGTTTGTCAAAACCATAGTGCAATCATGATCTTACAACGTGGGAACTATTCATTCATTTCTTATATTCTGTTTCTATTGTGTTTGTAATTTTTTTCAGAGTCAATAATAATAGTTCTGAAAGTTTAGTATATTGCATTATAAATTATGCATACTTAGAGTTTTATAAAATTTTACTTTTGTAGGAGTTCTTTGCTTACATCTATGTTTGTATATCAGTTGAATTAATATGCCCACAGAGAACAGAAAAATGGAATGGATTCTCTTGTAATTGGAGTAAAAGACGATTGTGATCTACTGTGTGAGGGCTGAGAATCAAATAGGGTCCTCTGGACTAGCAGCTAGTGCTCTTAACTACGTTGTCATCTCCCTAACACCCATCTTTGATAAATGAAGAGATAGTGAACTCTTTGCAGAGATGTAAACTCAATTCGTGGAATACTCTACAGCATATAGTAATTCCTTCACTTAAAATATTTTACATAGCACAGCTGCAGCTCAGCGGTAAATCACGTGACTAGCACACATTTTTTTGTGAGTGTGTGTTATGTCAGTATTCTCCAGAGAAAAAGAACAAATAACACACGCACATACACACACACACGCACGCACTCGCGCGCGCACACGGTTTATTTTAAAGTACTGGGTCACATTTTTATTATTATGACAGCAAGCTAATAAACCCTAGTTTGCATGTTAGATTGACAGACTGGAAAATTCAGGCAGGAGCTAAAACTACAGTATGATCTTAGAAATTATTGTTTAGAAAATTTATTTTTTCTTCTTAAGACAAATTGTGGAATGGGTAAGGCCCATACACATTATTGATGGCAATTTGTTTTGTTTTAAAGCCAATTCTAGCAAGGACTCCTAGTAATAGAAAATGTGTAGCCTGAACAGCCATATACTATAGCCAGATAACTTCCAGTGGTGGAACTGGAGCACTGATGCACCAACAAATCCTTGAACTTACAATCTATCCTGGCTGCAAGATGTTTTGGGGCTTATGGGGCATAGAATGCATGGGAGTGGCCAACCAATGACTGGTTTAAGTTGAATGCCACACCACAAAAGTGAACTCACCACTGACACTGCCTAGATGACCAGGAACTGAAGGCTGGATAACCCAGAGACCTAAGATAGAAAAAAAATTCAATAAAGCAATTCTTAATGATAATCTACTATACTCACATATTGGTGCCAGGCAGAACCATCATCATCACAGAGGCTTCCTCCAGCAGCCAATAGGAGCAGATGCAGAGACCCACAGTTAAACATTTGGCAGAGATCCCAAATTGGAGATTGGGTCCTGGGAACTTGGTAAATTCACAGAAGAGGGGAAGGAAGAATCGTAAGATCTGGGGGAGGGGTCTAAGAAAGCATGAGAATATGACCCACACAATCAATGAAACAAGGCTCATGGCTCATAGATACTGAAGTGGCAATTGTGGAGCCTGCATGGGTCTGGACTATATGCATATATGTTATGGTATGTTTTTCTGGGACTCCTCACATTGGGAGTGGAAATGTCTTTGACTCTTTTGACTGATCTTGGGACCATTTTCCTCTTATGGAGTTGCCTTCCTTCTCCCTGATATGAGGGTTTGTGCCTCATCTTATTGTAACTTGTTATGCTGTGTTTGGTTGATGTCCTTGGGAGGCCGACTTTTCTCTGAAGTGGAATGGATTAGATGTGGATCTTAGAGATAGGGGAGGTGGCGGAGAAACAGGGAAGAGAGAAGAGAGGAAAAACTGCACTCTGGATGTACTGTATGAGATAAGAATTTAAAAAGCATTTTACTATCTATCTATCTGTCTGTCTGTCTGTCTGTCTGTCTATCTATCTGTCTATCTGTCTATCTGTCTGTCTGTCTGTCTGTCTACCTATCTATTTACTTATTTTATTAATAGGTTTATTCATTCATGAATATAAGTGTTTTGCATGTATATATACAAATGTGACATTTATATTCCTGGTGATCACAAAAGACAGAAGAGTAACACACTCTGCAATTGGAGTTACAGATGGTTGTGAGCAAACCTGAGAGTACTGTGAACCAAAGCTACCATGATCGAGTTGAGATCTGAGGATTGTTCAAAATACACAAGTTGACAAATGAAATAATATTAATGATTTCAGAGATAAATATGAAATGGTCATGTAAATATATCCAGAAATCTAATATCCTTGTATGATAAGATTCCTGGAAAGAATAGGAATGAATGGAACATAGATTAACCTAATAAAAGTTATATATGATAAATTCATAGCCAACAACATTATAAATGAGGAAAATAATTCTATGAAAATTAGGAAAAAGAGCTGGAAAGATGGCTCCACCATTCACAGTACTTTGTGCTGTTCCAGAGGACACGAGTTCAGTTCCCAGAATGCACATTGTGTGGATGTCAACCATCTGTAACTTCAGCTTTAGGGTATCTAATATCCTCTTTTGACCACCACAAAAATCTGCACACCTGTGCACATACAGAAGTATATACACATATGAAAACAAATAAAATAAAATGGATACAAATAGAAAAAGAAGAAATAGACATATTTTTGGGGGGAGTGGTTTTTTGTTTTTGTTTTTTATGTTTTCTAAACATAAGACAGGGTCTTTTTGTGTATCCATGGCTTATCCTGGAACTCACTTTGTAGACCAGGCTAGCCTTAAACTCAGAGATCATCCTGCCTTTGCCGCCTACGTGCTATGATTAAAGGCATGCATCACCAAGCCAGGTATAAATGTATTCTCATTATAGATCATAGAGTTATATACATATAAAACACTACATTCCTAGAACTGATAAGCACTTTCAGAAACTAGGCATAGTAATTACCAATAAAAACAAGAAGCTATTGTAAACACCAATGATAAACTCAACGAATGAGTAAACATAGAAACAATCTCAATTACAACTGTCTTAAAGCATAAAAATCTAGTGGCGAACTTAGCAAGAGAGGAGAAGTATCTCTAAAATGAAAGCTTAAAGATGCCAGAGAAAGAAATTGAGAAAGACACATTAACTGGAATCATTCCCCTTGCTCATGGACTAAAGAAAAAGGTGTATAAATGGCCACTCGACCTAAACAGATTCAATGCAAGAAAAATCTAAAACCTAATGCCTTACTTCTCAGATATTAAATAAAATAATATAAAACATTCATATGGAAGCACAATAGACTCCGTATAGCCAAAAGAATCTGTAGTAAAAAAAAAAAATTCTGGAGGCATTACCATGCTTAATCTCAAATTATACTTAAGAATGATGATACTGGCACAAAATATACATATAGATAATTGAAATAGAATGTAGATATAATTTTATGTTTATATAGTTACAACGACCTTAAGTTTGGTAAAGACATCACAAATGCACATGATAACAGATAAAGCATTTTCAACTAATGATGCTGAGAAAACTGGATGTCTATGGGCAAAAGTCTGAAAATATATTTTCATCCCTCACTCTATCAACAAAATTTACTCCAAAAGGACCAAATCCTCAATGTAAAACTTGAAACTGTGAAATAAATATAAGAAACATTATTGTGTATGATGTAAGATATAAGCATATATAGGGTTACTCTAAATAAGAAAAGATGTTCTACAAACAACATCTAGGAAATGGTGGTAACTATTAGCTCTCTAATTGGACTTAAGTCCCACTCAACAATAATGATACCATGACTGGTTCTGGAAAACAAGCATAGACAGGACTGGGTACATATTTGCCCAGTCCTAGCAAAATTATGGTTATTGAAAGAGAATCTGCAGCCACTATTTTATTAAACCAGCATAATCCTTAACATCAGTCTATAAGAGTTTGTCCTTGTACCAACAGATAGTATAGGTTTCATTTTCTGTCACAAGGAAATGTCTCTTTTTAACAGAGAGAGAATACTACAACCACAACCAATCAAAATGCAGAGCTGTAGAGCCCAGTCTCAACAGATACATACACAAAATGACTCACACACCTAAGGCTTATGGAACATTGTAGAAGTGGAGGCAGAAAGATTGTAAGAGATAGAGGATCAAGGAGCTTGCTACAGGATTGTCTCTACTATTTAAGTCAGTAAGCACATCTGTAAAGGCTCACCAACATGACCAACTAAACATGAACTGAACAAGGATGACATTGACAAAAACAGAACTCTGAATAGGGAAAATTCCATGAGGCCTCAATTCTGCACAAAGAGCTACAGGCAACTGAGTAAATCTGGAAGTGGAAGAGATGTTCTCCCAGGGAAAAACATACTAACTCATTATACAGTATCAAATATTCAGTGCTGAAAGCATGTATACATTTAACATTGTATGGGCTCAATATGTATTTAGGGATGTTTATGTATGTACAAACACATATACATGCAATAAAAATTAATGAAAGGATAGATCATAAATTGAAGGAGAGCAGGGAGGGGTATATGAAAGGGTGAAAAAGGAAGGGGAAAACATTGTAATTAAATTACTTGCTTTATAATTTTTAAAAAGTTTTAAAACTGTGGTTGCTTTTTACCTCATTCACAGAATGAGATTCATGTTTGTTACTGTATATCTTTTCAATACCCATGGCTTTGAAGGTCCTGAGGCCAGAATATGGAAAAGTTACTGCTCTCATTTATCTAAATTGGCATGCATCAGACTGCCATCTAAGTATCTATGTTTATGTCTATACATAAATATTATTTTTAGTGTTGATGAGGGAAACATTTTTACAATTATTAATCCTAAATGTAAAAATTCCTGGCTGCTCAAGATAATGAGAATAAAGGAATATTATACTCAGCCCAAAATAGATCATGTATACCACCACTTCTGAGACTCAGGGAATATATTGGGAGAGTTCGTAGAAAGAATGGAGGAGCTAGTAGAAATGAAGAAGGGATGTCAAACACTATCTTTTTGATAAGCCACAATTATGAACATAGCAGATGTGATCGTTTGCTTGTACAAGTTTGATTTATCAAGGGTCAGCCATGGATATAGGAGGGGCTTATGGAGCCATATCCCTTCTTTCTGAACTGTTGGATACTAATGGACTGGAGAGATGCCATTCTATTTAAATATGTGCACAACTGAACCCATTTGGCTCTATAGAATAGTGTCATACTGAAAACCATTGCTCACAAAACAATACATAAAATTATGAGCATAGGGAAGGAACCTGTACATAAAAGTGAGAGGTCATAGGAATAGTAATGCAATAAGAGAAAGTCTAAGGTGAAAGTAAATCAGAAAGCATTGTTTTCACGTATGATACAGGTGTCTATGATATTGTAAAAACAAGTTCAATTAATTTTTTTCAGTACAATGAATCATGATAAAAAAGTCACTTGAGGTTTTTTTTGTTACTGATCTGTTTTTGAAAGTTGATTATAAAATATGATATCACCAAATCTACTCTTTAAAGTTTTTAAGATGAGTACTGTGGAGTCGGCCTGGGAGAGCTTGTAGAAGTGAGTTACATGCTGAGCCTGATTGTCTAGCTATAGGCTCACTCTTACATCCAGAGGAGCCTTGTGGGGCCCGAAGACCATCTTATCTCCTGTGGAAACTTCCACAGCCCCCACAGGGGGCTGCAAACTAATCAGCTTGGAAGCCTGCCCAGCTAATCCTATCCCTGTCTGATATCCTGCCCCACCAGTTGTTCTGCCTGAGACACAGCCTACAGAGATGAGTTTCCTGAGGCCCCTTGAGCTCCATTGTCAAACTCTGCAATCCCTCTTTGGTACAGAGGACACTTGGAGGACCCTAAAAGCATCCTGATTCCCCATGGAAAATTTCTGGGCCCCAAGTCTAACCAGCTTAGAACCAGTTCGACCAACCCTATCCTAGTTAGAACTTCCCACTGTCCCAGTTGGGTCTGACTAGGACACAGCCTGAAGAGTAGAGTTTGTCTGGGCACAGCCAGCAGAGTCAAATACTCCAACCTCCATTGTCTGGCCCATGTTTCAAGGAGATATAAATTAGAAAGGAAGAAATGAAAGTATCACTATTTGCAGATAATAACATAGAATATATAAGTGATTCCAAAATATTTATCAGAGAACTCATACAGCTGACAAAATATTTCAGCAAAGTGGCTGGATAAAAACTACTCAAAGAAATCAGTAACCCTCCTCTACACAAGTGATAAATGGGTTGAGAAAGAAGTTAGTGAGATAATATCCTTTACAATAGCCACAAATAATATGAAATACCTTGGTGTAACTCTAACCAAGCAGGTAAAAGATCTGTATAACAAGAACTTCAAGTCTTTGAAGAAAGAAATTGAAGAAGATATCAGAAGATAGAATGATCTCCCATGTTCATGAACTGGTTGTATTAATATAGTAAAATGGCCATCTCACCAAAAACAATCTACAGATTCAGTGCAATCCTCAATGAAATTTCTACACAATTGTTCACAGATCTTGAAAGAATAATTCTCAACTTCACATGGAAAACAAAAATACCTAGGATAGTTAAAATGATCTTGAACAATAAAAGAACTTCTGAAGGTATCATTATCCCAGACTTCAAGCTGTATTACAAAGAAATAGTAATTTAAAAAAAACTGTGTTTTATTAGCACAGAAACAGACAGATGGATAAATGGAATCAAAGGCCCTCAAATAAACCCACACATTAGAGACACTTGATTTTTGACAAAGAAGTCAAAACCATACATTAGAAAAGGGAGAGCATCTTCAAAAATGGAATTGGTCTAACTGGATTCCTGCATGTATAAGAGTACAAATAGATCCATATTTATCACCCTGTAGAAAATTCAAGTACAAATGATCAAAGAACTCAATGTTAAGCCAGATACACTAAATCTAATAGAGCAGAAAGTGGGGAATAGCTTTGAACTCATTGGTACAGGAGACAACATCCTGAACACATCAATTGTTCAAGTTCAATGGTCAAGAATTAATAAATGGGACCTCATGAAACTTAACACTGTCTGTCAGAGGAGGGCAATATTCTTTGGAAAACATACCTTTTGACCATCCTTTGTTTTTTTCATATTAGTACAAAACAATAGCCTACAGATTGAGAAAAGATCTTTACCAACCCTACATCGAAAAGAGGGCTAATATCCAAAATTTATAAAGAACTCAAGAAGTAAAACAGCAACAACACAAATAACCCAATTTAAAAATGGAGTACAGAGATATACAGAATTTTCAACAGAGGAATCTTGAATTTCTGAGAAGCACCTAGAAAAATGTTCAACTTCTTTGGTCAACAGAGAAATGCAAATCAAAACAACTCTAAGATTCCAATTTACACATATCAGAGAAAGGCTAAGATAAAAAACTCCCAGAATAGCACATGCCAGCAAGGTTGTAGAGCAAGAGGAACACTCCTCCATTGCTGATAGAAGTGTAAACTTGTACAAACAATCTGGAAATCAACTTGGCAATTTCTCAGGAGATTGGGAATAGTTCTCCCTCAGCATCCATCAATACTACTACTGGGTATACAACCAAAAGTTGTTCCATCAGCCCACAAGGAAACTTGCTCAATATGTTCATAGCATTTTTATTTGTAATAGCCAGAAACTGAAAACAACCTAGGTGTCCCTCAACTGAAGAATGCATAAAGAAAGTGTGGTTCATTTACACAATGGAGTACAACTCAGCCGATAAAAACAAGGACATTATGAATTTTGCAGGTAAATGGATAGAACTAGAAAATACCATCCTGAATGAGGTAACCCAATCCCTAAAGTACATGCATGGTATGCACTCACTTACTGGTGGATATTAGCCTTAAAGTACATGATGCCCATCCTATAATCAACAGACACAAAGAAGACAAAAAACAAGGATTGTCGAACGGGAAGATGATTGAATCTTTCTCAGAAGGCGAAACAAAATGCATATCAGAGGTCAATGGAAGAAGAGAAGTGGGTGGGAGTGAGGTTGGGGAGGGGAGAAAGGATGCTTGGAGATCATATGTAGGGAGAACAGCAGACAGAGAAGGGAGGTTGACAGTATGGGGGTAATCTCTAGGATGTCCCAGGGACTTGGAATTGGAAGAAGCTCCAGAGGATCTATGGGGGTGACTGTAGCTGAGACACCAAGCAGTGGAGTATATAGATTCTGAAGTCCCACTTCTGATAGCCAGTCAGGACTCTCAGTGGAGGGATAAGGACAGCAATCCACTCACGAAATCTTGGAACCAAAGTGTGTTCTGCATGCAAGATGTGCAGGGACAAAGATAGAGCAGAGACAGAGGGAATGGCCAACCAATGGCCAATGAGATCCATCCCATAGGCAAGAACCAGTCCCTGACACTATCAATGATACACTGCTATGTTTGCAGACATAGCATAGCTATTCTCTGAGAGGCTCCAGCCAGCAACCAATGGAAAAAATATTTGGAGACACACACCCAAACGTTAGCTGGAGCTTGGAGGGGGTCTTATGGAAGAGCCTTTATGGTAGAAGGATTGAGGGACCTGAAGAGGACAGGGACTCAACAAGAAGACCAACAGAGTCAACTAACCTGGACCCTTGAGGGCACCCAGAAACTAAATCACCAACCAGAGTAAGCACATGCTGGACATAGGTCCCCTGTACATATGTAGAAGATGAACAGCTGATCTTTACATAGATCCCCCAACAACTGGAGCAGAGCCTGTCCCTGAGACTTTTGCCTCAAAAGTGGACACTACGTCCCTAAATGAACTGCCTTATTTGGCTTCATTTGGATGGGATGCACCTAGTCCAATAGCAACTTGATATGTGAGGACTGAATGTGGAAAGTGGATGAGGGTGATATATGTGTATGTGTGTGTGTGTGTGTGTGTGTGTGTGTGTGTGTGTAAACCAGAGGGGACATTTTTCTCTTCTCATAAGAGAAGGATAAGCTGAAATGGAAGGAGTACTTGCCTGAGAGGAAGAGAAGGAAGGGTTATAAAGTAAACAAATAAATAAAAAAAAATGGGTACTGTGGTTGTAGACACAGTAATATACTAGACTTTTATGCTTAAGGCTATGGATTCAGTCCTCATATAGAAAAAAATTTAAAAAGTGCTCCAGACAGTAAACTTCATGATATATTTATTTTCATATAATTAAAGTGTGGTTTAAAAGATTTTTCTTTGTCAAGGTGGTGATACAAACTTGAAACTTGAATTCAGTAATTATTAAGAGACATTGATTGAGTATGTACAATATGCTATGAATTTTATATTCAATGTTAGGAAGTTAGTGCTTTGTATAAAACAACTGAGACCTCCATAATTTATCCCAGACTATATAGCAAAGAAGACAGTCAGGACTTAAGTCAGTATCTTTACTTCAATGTATGCTCAATTTTAGTAGCATCATGAAGGTTATGAATTTTATAATGTTGATCAGGCATTGTAGATGAATAATCCCATTTAAACAAAAAGCTCTTGAGGGTAATTCTTTTTTTTTTTTTTTTTTTTGCTTTTTTTTTTTTTTAATTTTTTTATTGGATGTTTTATTTACATTTCATATGTTGTCCCCTTACCCCATCCCCCACCCACCCAGGAACCCCCAATCCCCTCGCACCTCCTCCTTCTTCTTTGTAGATGTAACCTCTATCTACCCCCCCACTCCCACCTCCCCACCCTCAAAACTCCCACCCCCTGGGGCGTCCAGCCTTCATGAGGTCAAGGATCTCATCTTCCGCCTGTGCCCAGCAGGGCCCTCCACTCTTATATATTCAGCTAAGGCCCTGGATCCCTCCATAAGTGCTCCCAGGCTGGTGGTTTAGACCCTGGGAGCTGTGGTTGGTTGGTATTGTTGCTCTCCTCATGGGGCCACAAATCCTTTCAGCTCCTTCAGTCTTCACTCTAACTCCTCCATTGAGAACCCCATGATCACTTCAATGGCTAGTTGTGAGCATCTGCCTCTGAATATGTCAGACTCTTGAAGACCTCTGAGGAGACATCCATATCAGGCTCTTATCAGCATGCACTTCCTGACTTCCACATCAGCATCTACCTTTGGTGACTGCACATGGGATGGATACTCAGGTGGAAAGGTCTTCAGACGGCCCCTCCTTCAGTTTTTGTCCCTCGCTTTGTCTCCATATTTGCTCCCTTGAGTATTTTGTTGCTCCTTCTAAGAAGGACCGAATCACCCCCACTTGGTCTTCATTCTTTATGGACTTCATGTGGCCTGTGAGTTGCATCTTGGGCATTTTAAGGTTCTGGGCTAATATCCAATAATCAGTGAGTGAATACCATGTGTGTTCTTTTGTGATTGGCTTACCTCACTCAGTATGATAATTTCTAGTTCCATCCATTTACCTAGGAACCTCTCAAATTCATTGTTTTTAATAGCTGAGTAATACTCCATTGTGTAAATATACCACATTTTTTTAATCCATTCCTCAGTTGAAGGACATCTGGGTTCTTTCCAGCTCCTGGCTATTATAAATAAGGCTGCTATGAACATAGTTGAGCATATGTCCTTATTATATGTTCGAGCACCTTCTGGGTATATGCCTAGGAGTGGTATAGCTGGATCCTCGGGTAATGCTATGTCCAATTTTCTGAGGAACCGCCACACTGATTTCCAAAGTGGTTGCACCATCTTGCAGTCCCACCAACAATGGAGGAGTGTTCCTCTTTCTCCACACCCTTGCCAGCATCTACTATCACCTGAGTTTTTAATCTTAGCCATTCTGACTGGTGTGAGATGGAATCTCAGGGTTGTTTTGATTTGCATTTCCCTGACGACTAAGGATGCCGAGCATTTCTTTAGGTGCTTCTCGGCCATTCGAGTTTCTTCTGTTGAAAATTCTTTGTTAAGCTCTATACCCCATTTTTTAATAGGGTAATTTGGTTGCCTGGAGTATAATTTCTTGAGTTCTTTGTATATATTGGATATTAGCCCTCTATCAGATGAAGGATTGGTAAAGATCTTTTCCCAATTTGTTGGTTGTCGTTTTGTCCTATTGACAGTGTCCTTTGCCTTACAGAAACTTTGCAATTTTATGAAGTCCCATTTGTCAATTCTCGATCTTAGAGCATATGCCATTGGAGTTCTGTTCAGGAACTTTTCCCCTGTGCCCAAGTATTCGAGGCTTTTCCCCACCTTCTCTTCTATTAGTTTCAGTGTATCTGGTTTTATGTGGAGGTCCTTTATCCACTTAGATTTGAGCTTTGTACAAGGGGATAAGAATGGATCAATTTTCATTCTTCTACATGTTGTCCTCCAGTTGAACCAGCACCATTTGTTGAAAATGCTGTCCTTTTTCCACTGGACAGTTTTAGCTCCTTTGTCAAAGATCAAGTGACCATAGGAGTGTGGGTTCATTTCTGGGTCTTCAATTCTATTCCATTGATCTTCCTGCCTGTCTCTGTACCAATACCAGGTAGTTTTTATCACTATTGCTCTGTAGTACAGCTTGAGGTCAGGGATGGTGATTCCTCCCGAAGTTCTTTTATTGTTGAGAATAGTTTTCGCTATCCTAGGTTTTTTGTTATTCCATATGAATTTGAGAATTTCCTTTTCTAACTCTGTGAAGAATTGAGTTGGGATTTTAATGGGGATTGCATTGAATCTGTAGATTGCTTTTGGCAAGATGGCCATTTTTATTATATTAATCCTGCCAATCCATGAGCATGGGAGATCTTTCCATCTTCTGAGATCTTCTTCAATTTCTTTCTTCAGAGACTTGAAGTTCTTGTCATACAGGTCTTTCACTTGCTTGGTTAGATTCACACCAAGGTATTTTATATTATTTGCAACTATTGTGAAGGGTGTCATTTCCCTAATTTCTATTTCAGTCTGTTTATCTTTCATGTAGAGGAGGGCTACTGATTTGTTTGAGTTGATTTTATAACCAGCCACTTTGCTGAAGTTGTTTATCAGGTTTAGGAGTTCTCTGGTGGAAGTTTGGGGGTCACTTAAGTATACTATCATATCATCTGCAAATAGCGATATTTTGACTTCTTCCTCTCCTATTTGTATCCCTTTGACTTCTTTTTGTTGTCTAATTGCTCTGGCTAAGACTTCCAGTACTATATTGAATAGGTAGGGGGAGAGTGGGCAGCCTTGTCTAGTCCCTGATCTTAGTGGGATTGCTTCAAGTTTCTCTCCATTTAGCTTGATGTTGGCTACTGGTTTGCTGTAAATTGCTTTTACTATGTTTAGGTAGGGGCCTTGAATTCCTGATCTTTCCAAGACTTTTATCATGAAGGGATGTTGAATTTTGTCAAATGCTTTCTCAGCATCTAGTGAGATAATCATATGGTTTTTTTCTTTAAGTTTGTTTATATAGTGGATTACATTGATGGATTTCCGAATATTGAACCATCCCTGCATTCCTGGGATAAAACCTACTTGATCATGATGGATGATTGTTTTGATGTGGTCTTGGATTCGGTTTGCTAGAATTTTATTGAGTATTTTTGCATCGATGTTCATAAGGGAGATTGGTCTGAAGTTCTCTTTCTTTGTTGGGTCCTTGTGGGGTTTGGGAATGAGTGTAATTGTAGCTTCATAGAACGAATTGGGTAGTGTTCCTTCTGTCTCTATTTTGTGGAATAGTTTGAAGAGAATTGGTATTAGGTCTTCCTTGAAGGTCTGATAGAATTCAGCACTAAGACCATCTGGTCCTGGGCTTTTTTTAGTGGGGAGACTTTTAATGACTGCTGCTATTTCCTGAGGGGTTATGGGACTATTTAGATGGTTTATCTGCTCCTGGTTTAATTTTGGTACCTGGTATCTGTCTAGGAAATTGTCCATTTCATCCAGGTTTTCCAGTTTTGTTGAGTATAGGCCTTTGTAGTAGGATCTGATGATTTTTTTAATTTCTTCCGTTTCTGTTGTTATGTCTCCCTTTTCAGTTCTGATTTTATTAATTTGGATACTCTCTCTGTGACCTCTGGTTAATCTGGCTAACGGTTTATCTATCTTGTTGATTTTCTCAAAGAACCAACTCCTGGTTTTATTGATATTTTGTATTGTTCTTTCAGTTTCTATTTGGTTGATTTCAGCCCTGAGTTTGATTATTTCCTGCCTTCTACTCCTCCTGGGTGTATTTGCTTCTTTTTGTTCTAGGGCTTTTAGTTGTGCAGTCAACTTGTTAGTGTGTGCTCTTTCCAGTTTCTTTTTGTAGGCACTTAGAGCTATGAGTTTTCCTCTTAGCACTGCCTTCATGGAGTCCCACAAGTTTTGGTATGATGTGTCCTCATTTTCATTGAAATCTAAAAAGTCTTTAATTTCTTTCTTTATTTCTTCCTTGACCAAGTCATCATTGAGTAGAGAGTTGTTCAGTTTCCATGTGCACATGGGTTTTCCATTGGTTTTGTCATTATTAAAGACCAGTCTTATTCCATGGTGATCTGATAAGAGGCAAGGGATTATTTCAATCTTTTTGTATCTGTAGAGGCTTGTTTTGTGACCAATTATATGGTCTATTTTGGAGAAGGTATCATGAGGTGCTGAGAAAAAGGTATATTCTTTTGTTTTAGGATGAAATGTTCTATAGATGTCTGTTAAGTCCATTCGGTTCATAACTTCTGTTAATGTCAAAGTGTCTCGGTTTAGTTTCTGTTTCCATGATCTGTCCATTGCTGAGACTGGGGTGTTGAAATCCCCCACTATTATTGTGTGAGGTGTAATGTGTGTTTTGAGCTTTAGTAAAGTTTCTTTTATGTATGTAGGTGCCCTTGCATTTGGGGCATAGATGTTCAGAATTGAGAGTTCACCTTGGTAGCTTTTTCCTTTGATGAGTATGAAGTGTCCTTCCTTATCTTTTTTGATTAATTTTGGATGGAAGTCGATTTTATTTGATATTAGAATGGCTACTCCAGCTTGTTTCTTGGGACCATTGGCTTGGAAAATTGTTTTCCACCCTTTTATTCTGAGGTAGTGTCTGTCTTTGTCACTGAGGTGTGTTTCTTGTATGCAGCAAAATTCTGGGTCTTGTTTGTGTATCCAGTCTGCTAGTCTGCGTCTTTTTATTGGGGAATTGAGACCATTGATGTTAAGAGATATTAAGGAAAAATGATTGTGGCTTCCTGTTATTTTTGTTATTAGAGGTAAAGTTATGTTTGTATAGTTATCTTCTTTTGGGGTTGTTGGAAGATTACTTCCTTGCTTTTTCTAGGTTGTAGTTTCCCTCCTTGTGTTGGCGTTTTCCATCCATTATCCTTTGAAGTGCTGGGTTTGTGGGAAGATATTGTGCAAATTTGGTTTTGTCATGGAATATCTTGGTTTCACCATCTATATTGATTGAGAGTTTTGCTGGGTATAGTAATCTGGGCTGGCAATTGTGTTCTCTTAGGGTCTGTATGATGTCCGTCCAGGCTCTTCTGGCTTTTATAGTCTCTGGTGAGAAGTCTGGTGTAATTCTTATAGGTCTGCCTTTATATGTTACTTGACCTTTTTCCCTTACTGCTTTTAGTATTTTTTCTTTGTTTTGTGCATCTGATGTTTTGATTATTATGTGACGGGAGGTATTTCGTTTCTGGTCTAGTCTATTTGGTGTTCTGTAGGCTTCTTGTATGTTTATGGGCATCTTGTTCTTTAGGTTAGGGAAATTTTCCTCAATGATTTTGTTGAAGATATTTACTGGCCCTTTAAGTTGGGAATCTTCATTCTCATCTATACCTATTATCCTTAGGTTTGGTCTTCTCATTGTGTCCTGGATTTCCTGGATGTTTTGAGTTAGGAGTTTTTTGCTTTTTTCATTTTCTTTGACAACTGTGTCAATATTTTCCACCGTATCTTCTGCATTTGAGATTCTCTCTTCTATCTCTTGTATTCGGTTGGTGATGCTTGCGTCTGTGACTCCTGATCTCTTTCTTAGGTTTTCTATCTCCATGGTTGTCTCCCTTTGAACTTTCTTTATTGTTTCTATTTCTAGTTTCAGGTCCTGAATGTTTTTGTTTAATTCCTTCTTTGTGTTTTCTTCCATTTCTTTAAGGGATTTCTGTGATTCCTCTTTAAGGGCTTCTATCTGTTTACTTGTACTCTCCTGTATTTCTTTAAGGGAGTTACTTAATTCCTTCTTATAATCCTCTATCATCATCATGAGAAGTGATTTTAATTCTGAATCCTGCTTTTCAGGTGTGAAGGGGTGTTCAGGGCTTGCTATATTGGGAGAACTGGGCACTGATGATGCCAAGAAACTTTGGTTTCTGTTGCTTATGTTCTTGCGCTTGCCTTTCGCCATCTGGGTAACTCTAGTGGTACCTGCCCTTTCTGTGTAAGATTGGAATCTGTATTTCCAGTTATCTTGCTTATTGCAGAGCTCCTCGGAGTCCAGAGGTCTCTGTGGTCTTATGCCCCTAATCTCCCGGGTGGAAGAACTCCTGGGACTCAGGCCACCTCTTGGATCTGGTAATCCTTCTGTTCTGAGTGCAGTGGCTCCTCGGCTGCTCTGAGTGCAGTGGGTTCTCGATGACTCAGGATTCAGTTTCAGCTGCTCTGAGTGCAGTGGCTCCAGCTGCTCTGAGTGCAGTGGGTCCCTGATGACTTAGAATTCAGTTTCAGCTGCTCTGTGTGTAGTGGCTCCAGCTGCTCTGAGTGCTGTGGCTCCTGGATGACTCAGGATTCAGTTTCTCCACAGGACAGGAGC
>NW_021604642.1:3568489-3587500 GCF_004785775.1 Grammomys surdaster | reverse complement strand
CAGCTGCTCTGAGTGCAGTGGCTCCTGGATGACTCAGGATTCAGTTTCTCCACAGGACAGGAGCAGACCGACTCTGTGTCTGCTCCAGTCCAAGGGACCAGGCAGGGGCCGAAGGCGAGGGTAATTCTTGAGTCATCTTTTATGATTTATCTTTTGTTAATTACAGTAATGCAATATATTTATCATTATCATTAATATTTTAAAATAAATTTGCTTATCATCCCTGATAAATTACAATGCAATACTCTGAAAATATTGAATTTTAGATGAGAAAGAATATTAGAGAAATTTGAATTAGATAATGATGGAGAGGACATGTCCAATAGCACCATCTGGGGGATAACTGGCCAGTTATTATCTAGCTAAACACATTTTAAGGATAACAGAATGAAGGCTTTTACTTAACATTCTAGAAAGAAGAAATGGTTTGATATAAAAATGTTTCATTTCAGGTTCTTTTTATATCTCTACTAGCCCAGTATCCTTGAATCAATGATATCCTTAACTTTTCCAACCATAAACAAGTCTGTACTAGGATTGTTAAAAATTTCTGAGTCACAGAACCTACTGAAAAAGGATTAAATACTATGAATCCTTACTCAGAAAAATTGTTTTCTAGCTTTGGCATCCCATTACCAAGAATGTCCTCCCTCCACAGCTGTAGATATTCTAACTCTGGGATCAATTATATAAGACTCTTTGGATCAACTGACAGTTTGAGCTTTACATACTAGCTAGAGATAGAGTGTGCAAACTCAGTATGTTGAGAGAAATTAGGGATTCTCTGCCTGGGAGTAAACCAATCTGAGAATCAGGGCACTTTCTTCTTTGTTCATTTGAAAATTGGTCTTATATTGCAGACATGCTCATATCTATACATTTATTTTAGTTTGGCTGTTTCTTTTAAAATATACACATAGCTATAAATTCTTCTGCACAATGGGTGGCTTGGCAACCTTAACCTGACTAGAGGCAATGAAGGAACAAAATAAAAAATGGAGCACAGACAAATGGGCAGGGAAAAGCTGGGATTAGAGGTGCTCTGCACACTCTGAAGGTGCTGAGCCAACTACTAAACAACCTGAAACTACAGTGCTTTTATTATGTTCAGCATAGTGGGGAGGGGTTAACTAGAGTTGGTAGGATGTCTCTGGAGGTGAGTAGTCTTAAGTTGTAAACATTTGGAGTGAGAAAGCTATAGTTTCTAGTCATTGCACATACTGGTCAATCATTCATAACACTCTTACTTGAACAATGGAAAGATTTGCCACTTTCTTATGTGTCTAAAGCATCAGTCCTTGACATGGCTGTGCCTATGTAAGTAATACACACTCAGCACTTCATCGACTCATGGCTACCTGCACTCATCATAAAGTTCTTTGCCTTCTTTTGTCCAAGTAAATCATAGACTATGAATAATGTTCTATGTCACCTGCAGTCTCAATAGCAACAACATCGACAACACCAAAACAAAATAAAACAAAACAAAAAAGTAAGGCACAGGCATGGAATTACGTCAATTCCCAGTACTGGTAAGGATTAGCTCTGTACATCTTGGGTTTCTTTCTTAATATATTAAGTTAGGTAAGTAACTACAACTTCACAGAGCTATATTACATACTAGAATGAGAAGAGCAGAGGCCTTAATGTAATGTTTAACAGATCAGGATTCTAATCCAGCATATCAAGTTTTCATTTCCTTCTCTAATAATTAAAAAATCAAAGTTCTAGGGGTTAGAGAGATGGATCCCAGTTTGGTTTCTAGCACCCACAAACAGATAGAATACACCCACCATTACTATAGCTCTAAGAAATCTAAAACCCTCTCCTGGGCTCCACAGGTACTCACCCACGTTTCACAGACACACGACAAATAAATATACATAAATACTAAAAAAGACATGTCTCTGGGAAAGTCAGAGTTAACCTATGGAAATAGAGAAAAGATAAGCATATAGGCTGAAGCACAATAGCTAAGGAAATGTGTGTCCTGGTGTTACACATATAAAAAGCTCATCTATTAAGTCTTCTCAAGAGTCTTTTGGCTTTTGTCTGACACACAAATGCCTAATGATTATTTGTTATTATTTACATTTCGGAAAAGCAACTTTTTGACCCAAATTACGTCTTTTAAGCATTTTGGTGGGTATTACATAGTAACACCCCAAAACTTTAAAAAATACTAACAAAAGACCCACACATTTCAAAAGAACTAAAACAACCAACCAACCAAAAAAAAAAAAAAACAGGAATATGGATTGAACAAGTATACATTAAATATTTTCTACAAGACAAGGAATACATGAATATTTTTCAGTCTTTACTTTTTCTTTTGTACACTTAGTATGCAATCATTGCTATTTAATAATTCAAATTTCCATCAGAATATTTGAGTTTTCTTTCACAGAGATGCCCCAATTAGTTTAGTGGAAATTAAGCCATTGTGTCATAGGTTTACAGAATACAAACCCTTTGATGTGTACCCTTCTGCATTTTGCAGAGCAAGTGTGAGACTAAGATGGGACTTGACTTACTAATATACCATCAGTATATATTCTCTTATATACAGCTGTCTATTGACTTTTAAATCTCTCATATGTAGAGTATATAACTCATGTGTCAGTGCTGAATGCAATATTTTTGTTTTGTATAGCCATATTAACAAGATTTGTTAAGTTTGACTTTTTCAACCACTATCTCAACAACACATTTTAAAATCAACAAACATGTTTTCATTCATTTCTGCAAAATATAAATGTTTATTACAAGTTTCTGGGAGTTCTATGTTCACACTACCCAATAAAGTAGGCATATGACTTCGGATCTACAGTTGGTTTCAAGTAAGGCAACCTGATTTTCCATTTTGCCTAATTTTAAGCTTAATCAAATAGACACATTGAATTAGTGCCTACCATATAGGGCAGCCTAGTTATATAAAATGGGGAAAATTTGGTGCTTTTCTTAGAGGAAACCAAGGACAATAGAAAAAATTCTTACATTGTGGAGGTTTTTGGAGACCAGTAACCAACATCTTGAAGGGAGGTTTCTGATGAAGTTTTTGTTAGAAAGCCCATGGGTCCTGTGGGAAGAATTACCACTGTATAGCACAACTCCATCAAAAATACAAATGGTGTTTTAAATTATGTTTCTAAAACAATGTCCTGTTATTGTTTTTTCAAGCATCCTTAGTGTAATTTTCTATCTCCCTTTCTCCTTGTTCCTTTGTATTATTACATTCTTCCCTCTCCCCAGTTAGAGGCCCCTTGAATCTACCTCTTTCTTCCCTTTTTTATAGCACCTATATCCTACTATCCCCTTTTAAGTGTACCTCCCTCCCATAGTACCGTTATACTATTCTTATTCTGCATTAAATCTAAGATGTCTACCCAAATCTAAAGATTCAGAGCTAGGATACACAAATAAGGGAGAATACCTAGTGTTTGTCTCTTTGGGACCAGGTTACCTCACTCAATATAATTTTTACTTTCATCCATTTGCTTCTAAACTTCATGATTTTCTTTACTTTCATACTGATAAAACTCCATTATACATATGTCAACATTTTAAAATAACTTATTTTTAAGTAAACAATTACATGATTTGACCACTTCCCTTTCCTTCTTCTAACCATTTTCATGTGCTCTTCCATTTGCTCTCCCTCCCACTCAAGGTTTCTTTTTCTTTACTGAAATATAAATATTTTCTCTATGAAATACAATATATATTAACATGAAACCTGCATAGCTTATTTAAATTTGCTTATATGTGTATTATTTCAGTGCCTTGCACTTGGAACTGGATAATAAATTAAGGGGCTCCTCTCTGGGGATGTTCTACAGTCTGAACTCTGGGAATGACTAATTTCACCCCCTCTCGGAAGTCTTAAGTTGTTCTTGGTCTAGGAATGAGGCCATGTGCAATTTCTCCCTTCCATAACAGTCTGTCTATTGATATATTTATTGTTCAGATCTTGTTTAGGCAGCCATATTGAAAACTTGTGCAAAGCCCCCCTGGCATTTCTTGGATATACTTTCACAGTAGAATTTCCAGTTTTCTGGTTCTTACAATCTTTCTGCCTGTACTTTGACAATGTTCCCTGAGCTTTGTGTGTAGGACTTCTGTTGTAAATGTATCCACTGTTGATGAACACCCCAAAGTCAGTTGTTCTTTGTCTTCTGACCAGTTATAGTCCTGTGTAATCCTTTATATCTGCTGGAAAGAGAGTTAGATAAGGATGAGAGCTTCACTTATTTGTGTGAATAAGTAATTAGAACGCAGTAACAAGTTATACTAGGTAAGAAAACCAGTGGTAGGGGCTCCTGTGAAATTCATGATCTCACTAGCTTCAGGAAACTGGGTAGGTTTCTACTAGCAAACAGAATTCCCTTTTGTTAAAGAACCTTAAGTCTAATTAGCCAGCTGTTGTTTACCACCAAGATATAATTGTCACTATTACACTTTTAGGAATATCTTGCCATGCTGATAATTGTTGAGGTTCATAAGCATCACAGCTGGGTAGGACTATTGACTCCTTCCCTCCCTTAACAATATGTTTAATGCTTTCTGCTACTACAAAACATAGACCTCAGGGAAGAAGAATTCAGATACAGCTCAAATTCTTGCAATTTCTATGTCCTTGTGTGTGTTGTCTTCAGTAATAAAGAATTACTTTCAACCTCTAGGAAGCAACCAAGGTCAACAACAATAGACTATGTCATTTTAGGAAACACTTGGATAGCACCATTTAGTAATTTAAAAGAGCATGTTTCATGACTAGTACTCTTATTTTTTTCTTAGACTATGGCTTCTGGGAACATACCTAGCCCAAGTGGAATAATTTCATTTTTTTTCAAATGTCTATAGTGTTATTTTCCTCTTCCATTTATCTCCTTTTGTATTGACTTCTTTCCCACTCAAGTCGAAGTCACCCAAAGTTTTCCTACTTTAGCTTTCCTATGGCTTGTGTCCTGGATTCTGCTCTCTAGTGCTCCTTCCGCCTCACTCTAGATGTAGTCTCATTTTGTTTTTCTGTTTTCTGTAGTTACTCTAGATTATATGCTCATATATAAAGATTTAGATGAAAAAGAATGTCTTTCTGGGTCTAGATTACCTAATCTATTCTAGGCACCTCTTTTTAAAAGTCCTGCCTGAGTCCACAGGCAAAATTAACTGCCTGTCTTTTTTTTTTTAATAAAAAAATGAAGACAATGAATACCAGCAGGTACACAAAACCCTTGTCTCAATGGTAATGCAATGATGATATCACCTAAATTTTATGACTGTTGTAAAGATTTAAAAATGGTAATAAATGCATCAGCATTTATAATCTATGAAGGGTAGTACACATAGAAGAAATTAGCAAATGAACTTTTATTTCACTTTGCTTATAACTCTAGGGATCAATTACTTTGTCTGCAATGTTTTAGAGTTAGATATTGACCTGTCTGTCTCTTTCCCCAGATTGTGACCTCCTAGAAGATTCAGACTTTATCTGAGTTGTTTCAGAATCTTCAGTCTCACGTGCAGTGCCAAGCACAGAGCACATGCAAAGATAGTGAAGTAACAACCTATTTAACACAAACAGAGCTAAACCTTAAGAACAGTAACATCATTTTCACTTTACAACTCAGTTGTAGAATAAAGCTTTTCTGCATATAAATTTATAATACTGTTAATTTTGTCCTTACTACAGGGACCCTCTAGATACACCAACTATGTTTGTTCCAAAAGTCTATCATTATCCTTGCTCTTTATCTACTTCATTAATGACACATCAGATATTGCAGGCTACATGTATGCAAAGTATAGCAAATTTTTTGTCAATATAAATTTTAATTATTTACTTTCACTCTAGAATTAGAGACTTACATTCAAATGGCTCCTACATAGTGTTCCAGCTCATGATTTAGGAAAGCTGTTTTATTCCTTTGAATACTATTTTCCTTAATTGTAAAATGAGGATTAATATTTGTACTTTGTGATGATGGAAAAATTGAAAGAGACAATATATGGTTTCTGGCAAAATGGAAGAAATCAAGAATCAGTTTATACATGACATATACCTATAAATGAAATAGGCAAAAGTGAATATATACATCCATAATTAATATTTGTTTTTTTGTTGTTTTCCACTTCTGGATCCAGAACCTGAGCTCTGGTCATTCAACAAAATGCAAGGGAAGTGTGTAAATCCGGTCAAATGTCGTCTCTAATATATTAGCACACAGATCAACATGGTATAGTTTCTGAAACAAAGCCCAAGAGTAAATACTGGGTTTAGATTTTTTTTTTTAAGAAGAAATGACATTAGGGAGGTCTAATGAGTAGAAACAACAGCAACAAAAATCATTACTGAAAACTATTTAAAAAAATCACTGATCACCAAATCTAGAGAATGGCCCATGCTACCTTTGCACAAGACAGGGAAAAAAAATTCCCCAATAGCAGTTAACTTAAGCCCAGAGTTACTATGAAGGTTTAATGAGAAAAATTATTTGACATTCAATGTGGATCTAACACCAAACAGACTAGATCAAAAAAGAAGTACCTCCTGTCACATAATAATCAAGACACAAAATGCACAAAACAAAGAAAGAATTTTAAAAGCAGTAAGGGAAAAAGGCCAAGTAACATATAAAGGCAAACCTATCAGAATTACACCTGACTTCTCACCAGATACTATAAAAGCCAGAAGATCCTGGACAAATATCATACAGACCCTAAGAGAACATAAATGCCAGCCCAAGCTACTTTACCCAGCAAAACTCTCAATTACCATAGACAGAGAAACTAAGATATTCCATGATAAAACCGAATTTACACAGTATCTTCCCACAAATCCAGCTCTACAAAGGATAATAGCAGGAAAGCTCCAATACAAGTAGGGCAGTCATACCCTAGAAAGAGCAAGAAAATAATCCTTTTCCATCAAACCCAAAAGAAGATAACCACACAAACGATGTCTCCACTATTAGCAAAAATGACAGGAAGCAACAACACCCTCTCCTTAATATCTCTTAACATCAATGGACTCAATTCCGCAATAAAAAGGCATAGGCTAATGGACTGGATACACAAACAGGACCCAGCTTTTTGCTGCTTACAGGAAACCCACCTCAGTGACAAAGACAGTCATTACCTTAGAGTAAAAGGTTGGAAAACAATTTTTCAAGCAAATGGCCCTAAGAAACAAGCGGGAGTAGCCATTCTAATATCGAATAAAATCGACTTTCAACTTGAAGCTATCAAAAAGGATAAGGAAGGGCATTTCATACTTGTCAAAGGAAAAGTCAACCAACATGAACTCTCAATTCTGAATATCTATGCGCCAAATACAAGAGCACCCACTTTCATAAAAGAAACCTTACTAAAGCTCAAAACACACATTGCACCTCACACAATAATAGTGGGAGACTTCAACACCCCACTTTCAGCAATGGATAGATCATGGAAACAGAAACTAAATAGAGATACAGTGAAACTAACAGAAGTTATGAACCAAATGGACTTAACAGATATCTATAGAACATTTCACCCTAAAGCAAAAGAATATACCTTTTTCTCAGCACCTCATGGTACCTTCTCCAAAATAGACCATATAATTGGGCACAAGACAGGCCTCAACAGATATAAAATAATTGAAATAATTCCCTGCATCCTATCAGATCACCATGGTCTAAGGCTGGTCTTCAAAAATGACAAAGACAATGGAAAGCCCACATTCACATGGAAACTGAACAACACCCTACTCCTTGTTAATCAGGTAAGGGAAGAAATAAAGAAAGAAATTAAAAACTTTTTAGAATTTAATGAAAATAATGACACATCATACCAAAATCTATGGGATACAATGAAAGCAGTGCTAAGAGGAAAATTCATAGCTCTAAGTGCCTTCAAAAAGAAACTGGAGGGAGCATACACTAGCAGCTTGACAACACACCTGAAAGCCCTAGAACAAAAAGAAGCTAATACACCCAAGAGGAGTAGAAGGCAGGAAATAATCAAACTCAGGGCTGAAATCAACCAAATAGAAACAAAAAGAAGTATCCAAAATATCAATAAAACCAGGAGCTGGTTCTTTGAGAAAATCAACAAGATAGATAAACCCTTAGCTAGACTAAAAAGAGGGCACAGAGACAGTATCCAAATTAATAAAATCAGAACTGAAAAGGGTGACATAACAACAGAAACTGAGGAAATTAAAAAAAAATCAGATCCTACTACAATAGCCTATACTCAACAAAATTGGAAAATTTGGATGAAATGGACAATTTTCTAGACAAATACCAGTTACCAATGTTAAATCAGGACCAGATAAAACATCGAAACAGTCCCATAACCCCAAAAGAAATAGAAACAGTCATTAAAAGTCTCCCTACAAAGAAAAGTCCATTACCAGACAGTTTTAGTACAGAATTCTATCAGACCTTCATGGAAGACCTAATTCCAATTATTTTCAAACTATTCCACAAAATAGAAAACAGAAGGTACACTACCCAATTAATTCTATGAAGCCACAATTACGCTCATACCTAAACCACACAAAGACCCAACAAAGAAAGAGAATTTCAAGCCAATCTCCCTTATGAACATTGATGCAAAATTACTCAATAAAATTCTAGTGAACAGAATCCAAGAACACATCAAAACAATTATCCATCACGATCAAGTAGGCTTTATCCCAGGAATGCAGGGTTGGTACAATAGACGGAAATCCATCAATGTAATCCATTATATAAACAAACTCAAAGAAAAAAACCACATGATCATATCACTAGATGCTGAGAAAGTATTTGACAAAATTCAACACCCCTTCATGATAAAAGTATTGGAAAGGTCAGGAATTCAAGGTCCATATATAAACATAGTAAAAGCAATATACAGCAAACCAGTAGCCAGCATCAAACTAAATGGAGAGAAACTTGAAGCAATCCCACTAAAATCAGGGACTAGGCAAGGCTGCCCACTCTCTCCCTACTTATTTAATATAGAATTGGAAGTCCTAGCCAGAGCAATTAGGCAGCACAAGGAGGTCAAAGGGATACAAATTGGAAAGGAAGAAGTCAAAATCTCACTATTTGCAGATCACATGATAGTATACTTAAGTGACCCCAAAACTTCCACCAGAGAATTCCTAAACCTGATAAACAACTTTAGCAAAATGGCTGGATATAAAATTAACTCAAGCAAATCAGTAGCCTTCCTCTACTCAAAAGATAAACTGGCTGAGAAAGAAATTATGGAAATGACACCCTTCACAATAGTCACAGATAATATAAAATACCTTGGTGTGAACCTAACCAAGCAAATAAAAGACCAGTATGACAAGAACTTCATGCCCCTGAAGAACGAAATCGAAGCAGATCTCAGAAGATGGAAAGATCTCCCATGCTCATGGATTGGAAGGATTAATATAGTAAAAATGACTATTTTGCCAAAAGCCATCTACAGATTTAATGCAATCGCCATCAAAATTTCCACTCAGTTCTTCGCAGAGATAGAAAGAGCAATCTTAAAATTATTTTGAATAACAAAAAACCCAGGATTGCGAAAACTACTCTCAGCAATAAAAGAACTTCTGGAGGAATCACCATCCCAGACTTCAAGCTGTACTACAAAGCAATAGTGATAAAAACTGCATGGTATTGGAACAGAGACAGGCAGGAAGATCAATGGAATAGAAGACCCAGAAATGAACCCCCATACCTATGGTCACTTGATCTTTGACAACGGTGCTAAAACCATCCAGTGGATAAAAGATAGCATTTTCAACAAATGGTGCTGGTCCAACTGGTGGTCAGCATGTAGAAAAATGCAAATTGATCCATACTTATCTCCTTGTACAAAGCTCAATTCCAAGTGGATTAAGGACCTCCACCTAAAACCAGCCACACTGAAACTAATAGAAGAGAAATTGGGGAAAAGCCTGGAACACATAGGCACAGGAAAAAAGTTCCTGAACAGAATACCAATGGCCTGTGCTCTAAGACCAAGAATTAACTAATGGGACCTCATAAAGCTGCAAAGCTTCTGTAAAGCAAAGGACACAGTCAATAGGACAAAGCGGCAACCAACAGATTGGGAAAAGATCTTCACCAACCCTACATCTGATAAAGGGCTAATATCCAAGGTATACAAAGAACTGAAGAAATTAGACTCTAGACAATCAAAGAACCCTATTAAAAAATGGAGCACAGAGCTGAACAAAGAATTCTCAACTGAGGAAGCTCAAATGGTTGAGAAGCACCTAAAGAAGTGTTCAGCATCCCTAGTCATCAGGGAAGTGCAAATGAAAACAACACTGAGATTCCACCTCACACCAGTCAGAATGGCCTAAGATAAAAAACACAGGTGACAGCACATGTTGGTGAGGATGTGGAGAAAGAAGAACACTCCTCCACTGTTGGTGGGATTGTAAACTGGTACAACCACTATGGAAGGCAGTCTGGCAGTATCTCAGAAAATTGAACATAGTGTTACCTGAGGACCCAGCTATACCACTCCTTGGCATATACCCCAAAGACGTTTCAACATACAACAGGGACACATGCTCCACCATGTTCATAGCAGCCTTATTTATAATAGCCAGAAGTTGGAAAGAACCCAGATGCCATTCAACAGAAGAATGGAGGCAGAAAATGTGGTACATTTATACAATGGAGTACTACTCGGCTATTAAAAACAATGAGTTCATGAAATTCTTAGGCAAATGGATGGAGCTGGAAAATATCATCTTGAGTGAGGTGACCCAATCTCAAAAGAATATACACGGTATGCACTCACTGATAAGTGGATATTAGCCCAAAAGCTCACAATTTCTAAAAACTACGTATAGACCACATAAAACTCACATAGAAGAGGGAAGACCAAAGTGCAGATGCTTTGGTCCTTTCTAGAAGGAGTATCAAAAGTTTCAACCAGAGCTCCCAAAGTCTAAACCGCCACCCAGAGAGCACAAAGGGAGGGACTCATGCACCTATATAGGGAAATGAGGGTGACCTTGTTAGATTTCAGTGAAAGTGGAGGGCCATGGTCCCTGAAAGTTTGGATCCCCTACTGTGTGGGAATTCGAGAGCAGGGAGATGGGACTGGGAGGATGTTTGGAGCACACCCTCACAAAAATTAGGAGACGGGGTATGGGATAAGGGGTTTTGGGGGAGAATGGGAGAGGAGATAACATTGAAAGGTAAATATGTATAATATCCAATAAAAAAAACACACAGATAAAGGGTCAAAAAAAAGATAGGGAGAGAGTTTACTTATTTTAAATTATTTTCAAAAGTTTCTAGGAGTTGCTAATTGGCTAAGATCCTATTTTAAGCTCTCTACAAAAGAATTTAAGTCTCTGTTCAATATTCTCAAGACAGAGGTAAACCCTAATTTTCCTCAGCAATTAATTGACAAAAGAGAGGTAATCTCACAAAAAGTAGAAGAAGCTATTACTAATCGATATATTATATAGTCTGATTAGTTGTCAGCGGTGCTATAACAGTCCTTTGACAAGAGATTATTAATATAGATTTATATATCCTTAAATAGGGTCTTCATGGCTCTCTGAGTGTGGAAGGAGCAACTGTTGGCGCTTCTGCTCTGATTTTCCAAGAACTCTGAAAAATTAGCTTTAAAAACAAAAGAGGGGAAATGATACCCCCCCAGAAGAAGTCCCCCTGAAATACTCTCCATCATGCCTTGTTCAATTTTATCTCTCTAAAGCTGAAAGCTCATGGCAAATCTGCTGCTGACTGCCTCTGGCACAACCAAGACCAACAAAACTTTGCCACAGATATGGGGAAGGACCCTCTTACCCTTAAAGGGAATGGCCCAGACCCAGTTCCCTTATGGGGCCGAGGATTGATAGGCTTGTCTGATACCACAGAAGGCACAGCTAACCGGCTACCAAAAAGATTAATGAAAAAAATAGATACCCCCACAAAGCCAGTCCCAACCATAAATATGCTGAATAACAATTTACATCCAGGGAAGAGAAATCTCCCTGAGAATCCCCTTCTTTTTCCTTTCCAGGTAAAAATGAATCACCCGTGATGTCTGCTGTTAGAAGTTCTAATCCAGATGCTGGCCCTTCACTAACTAGCCCTCATGCTCTTGGGTGTTATCATGGAACAATATAGATTCTGCTCCAGTACACATCAGGACCCACGTGTTCTGCACATTGGTGAGGCACCAGTAATTCTCTAGTTTGACAGAATCCTCTGGTCACAATGTATGATCCTTACATATAGGCAATCTTTACCATTTCATCAGGGCAGAGACACAAGAAGCATTTAGCAGCAGCAGAGGGAGCAGTAGGAATTACCTGTACCTCCTGGTTACCTGTGCCCATTACTGTGCTTGTAAATCACTGATCTGGTCTGATGGTACTTCACAGGCTCCCAAACACAACTTTGGGCATTCTATCAATTTTTATCCTTAGATACTTCTGTGCAGTGCTAGTCCAATCACATCCATATTCTTCAGAGAAATAGAGAAATCCTTTTGCCTGACCACATCCCATCCCACCTTATCCTTCTTGCATTGGCACTTTGCATATCTAGTTTACATGCAAATCTAAATCCTCTACATTGCCCAACACCTCTCCCACTTCATTTAAGCCACACCCTATCATAAGGCTCAGAAGTGCGTTCAGTGCTTCACAACAGCCAGCCTCATGGTCCTTCCTAAGTCTGTTTCATTCTTAGTTCTCTTCTAAACACAGTCCAATCTAGGCCTATAAACTGGACATCAAACACACTTAAATTCCCTGATAACTTAATAGGGCTTGTTCTTCTCCTATTGTTTTCCAAGTTTTAATATTTATTGGGACTATAACAGGAGCTAATAAACTGATCTTAATAGGTCCTAGTGATCAAAGCCTTCATGGCATGAATCTCCACATATTGCATTAGATTGTGAAGTCTTTGTTGTTCTTGCCTTTATAAATACCATCATCTTTCTCTGTGTAGTTTTGAACATGCTTTGTCTGGTCTGTATGTTTAGTATTTTGATGATTACATAATATGGGGGAGTTTATTACATGTTCTTGTCTATTTAGTGTTCCATATACCTCGGGAAATTTTCTTCTATGATGTTAAAAATATTTTCTCTGACTTTGAACTGGTTAATTTTTGTGTTAAGTCAACTCAAGACAGGTATCCTAGTCACTGTTCTATTGCTTTGAATAGATACCACGACCAAGACAACTCTTATAAAAGAAAACATTTAATTGGAGGTTTGCTTACAGTTTCAGAGGGTTGGTCTATTATTGATACGGCAGGGAGCATGGTGGCAGGCATCCAGGTATGGTGCTTGAGAAGACACTGAAAGCATTACAACTGGATCCACAGACAGCAGGCAGAGAGAGAGGGGGGAGGGGGAGGAGGAGGGGGAGGAAGGAGAGGGGGAGGAGGCAGGAGAAGGAGAGGGAGAGAGGGAGAGAGAGAGAGGGAGGAGAGCAAGATACCACCTCAGACAAGGACACACTTACTCCAACAAGGCCATACCTTCTAATCCTTCCAAATAAAGCTGTTAGCCAAATAAAGCTTTCTTCCCCAATTTGGAATTGTTCAACGTTTGTCATAACATTAGACAGAAAACTAAAAATGAAATTACTACCAGGATCATGACACATTGCTGAAGCATATCTGACTAGGATGTTTTATGAAGGATTTTTGAACTTTGATCTGGAAATACAATTTAGTAGTCAGAGTTTATTGAGCAGTTGTGAGACCTTGATAGACAGTACTGAGAGTGGTATAGACAATGCAGAACCTGTGAGCTTTCAGAAAGAAGTTTGAGTATCCCTCAAAAATTCTAATAGGAAATTTCATGTGATGTACTTTAATGAAGAATCTCTGTTGTCTGGTTCTATGGAGCTGAATAGGAATAATCTTCAATGATTGGCAAGAGGACAGTATCATGAAAGTGAAACCTATGTTTTAGTGGAACAATAAATTCTGGTCAGATGAGACTCTGAAATTGACAGAGATTAATAAGAGTGACATTAATGAAATGAAATCTTCCAGGAGTATTTTCTTGGAGTCACTGTGCAGAAGCACTGGACTTAAAGGGGCTAAGGATGCATCAAATCCTGGCCTCAACTATCAGTAAAGTATAAGTCTTCCAGGTAGCCCTGGTTTTGATGGGCTGATGGAGTCATGGAGAGAAGCTGTGACTTGAAACTCTTGAGAAGATGAGAGAGGCCTGTGATGAACGTCCAGTCTCAGTGGCACTGAAAACTTTAGGGATGAAAGGGTTACAGGAAGAGGCTAATGCTTCACACCATGTGGCAGGGTTAGAGTCACTGAAGAGACCATGAGACCAGAGGTGAAAATGCAGCTTTCAGAAACCTCAGCATATTAAATATAGCAGGACTGTGAGACCATCAGCCCTGGCAGCAACAGCTGTGGAATGTAGCAGGCCTGAGCCTGCAAGACAAGCTGTGTGTCCAATGGATGCCGAAAGTAGAAAGGAGGAGCTGCCCAGGCTCTTTAAAGCCCATAGGATTGTTCCTGCATACCATATGTCTAACACTGAACTTTTTGCACTGTTGAAGTTTGGCTTATCTTATTACAATTGTAACTATTCCCTGGTAATTTCCTACTGAGTAAGAAGTATGTATCTTATTTGTGACTTTTTATAAGACCTCAAAGTTAAGAGACTGTGGTTTTCTTTTTATAAGATTTTTGAATATTTTAGAAAGACTGAACTGTAGTTACTATGGGGCTTTTACAAACTACAACCCGTATTATATTGTGATACAACATGAAAGGTAAAGTTATGGCTTAGTAGTGATGTGTTTGTATGTCAAGTTGACAAGGGATCAGTTCTGCTGGTTAGATTTTTTTTCAGCTTCATAGTACAGGCAAGCCTATGAAGCTGATTTATGATTGATGCAGGAGGACTCTGTCCTCTTTGTATCTTGCTACCCCTGGGAAGGTGGGCTTGCATTATATATGAAACTAGACTGAGAGAGTTATAAGAGACAAAGCAAATAAACACCATTCCTCAAATCTTTTCTTCAGTTTGTGCTTTAGTCTTAACTTTCTCGCATGATGGACTGTAACTCATTAATCAGTTAAACCTTTCCTCCTCATGTTGTTTTTAGTCAGTATTTTAAGCAAACCATGACAACCTTTGACCTGCAACTTTTTTCCCTTCTTCTATGCTTATTACTTGTTGGTTTAGTTTTCTTTTTCAATTGCATCCAAGAGTTCCTGCATTTTCTGTTCTTGTGGGTTTTCTTTCTTCCTTCCTTCCTTCCTTCCTTCCTTCCTTCCTTCCTTCCTTCCTTCCTTTCTCCCTCCCTCCCTCCCTTTCTCCCTCCTTCCCTCTCTCTCCCTCCATCCCTCCCTCCCTCCCTCTCTTCCTTCCTTCCTTCCTTCCTTCCTTCCTTCCTTCCTTCTTTCCTTTCTTTTTTAATATTTTTTCTTAATTGAATGATTCAATTACTCTACTATGTCTTCATGACCTGCTATTCTCTCTTCTACTTCATCTAATCTATTGGTGAGACTTTCCTCTCAATTTTGTTTGAATTCCTTATTTTTTTCTGGTTGAGTGCAGTTTCATTTTGACTTGTCTTCAGATATTCTCTCTATTAAATTATATTTTCATATCTGGAATAGTTTTCATTATTTCATTAATCTCTGTTTCTGTTGTCTTCATTCTGCTAGTTATTCATATCCTCTTTAAACTCTTTGATCATTTATTGCTATTTTGAAATAATTGCTTTGTACACTCAAAGTAACTTTTCTTAGAGAACATGAAAAGGAAGTACTAATTTCTGGCACATCTTTATTGCCTTGGTTATTCAGATTTGTGGTTTTACTATGTGACCTAGGCATCAGGAGTGAGGTTGTTGGTAATGTTCCTTGGTATGAAAATCTTGTCTCTCATTGTTAACTGGGTGTTTGCATTTTATTTTACTGTTGCTGTAACTTTTTAGCTGTATAAAGCTTAGTGTTCAGCCTTAGGGAAATTAAGTGTTGATATGGGAATGAGGTATCAGTAGTCTTAGCTCAGTTCCAGCCTAGTGAAGTTTCTAAGGCCAACAGCAGATCCTCAGTAGAATTAATTAGGCCTTTCTCACAGTCAATGTTCAGGGAGAAGTATTCAGGGCTTCTCCTTAACCAGTAGCAGCTGATGGAAATTTTGATGCAAGTCTAGGATCTCTACCCGAAGAAAGGAGAGAAGGGAAACTAAAAGGCATACAGATGGGGGGAGCTGGTGGCATAAGCCTTGGGTCACAATCTGGGAGACACAGCCTTGTATTTCAGAGATGAGTGTAGTTGCCAGCATGATTCCAGTGTTACTGACTAGATGCGAGGCCAATGCTATGTTTCTGGGATGGATGAATTGTGGTTGTGTGTCTGGGCTCCCTATATGAAGATCTAAATCTGGAGATGAGCCATAAGCAAGTTAAGAATGATTCTCAATCTGGTCAAGGGGTTGGAGGTGAGTCTAGGACTGCTGCCTTGGTGGAGACAGTCCTCAGGTTAGAAGTTTAGTAATGTTGGAGGTACCAGGCTAGAAATCAGAATAAGGACAAATCAAGGAATGTGTGGAGTTTATGAGAGTTGGAGTTGGTGTCGTGAGTCTGGAATATTTAGCTGGAGAGGGAAGAGTCCATAAAGGCTGTATAAAGGCAGACATAGGACACAATATTCTCAAGAATGTAGTAGGGAGGGGCAGATTTGGAGGACAGTATATTTAGGACCCCTATGTCCTTGGGTTGCAGGAATTAATGTTGTTGGTGGTAGGAGTATAGGAACCTGTCTAAAGAAAGGGTATCAAGGACATCTCATGGAATTATCTGGAGTTGGTCATAAAAATCTGTGTTCCTTACCTTAAAAGAAGTAGAGAGAAGGAAAGCAGTGAAGTAGGTCACATGGGTAGGGCTTATTTTCTTAAGATTAGGTCAAACTTGGGAGGTTTGCTGTTGATACACAGGCCCATAATTCAGGTCCCAATGCATGCCTCTCACTTTCCTTATCTCAAGCAAGAAGTATAACTTGCCTATTTATTTTGTCTAAAAACAACATTTTACAAACTGGCTAAATAAGAAGGAAAGAACTGGGATTACACTGCAGTGCCTGTCTCATTTTCTCCATGGGGAGTTCCTTCAGACAGCTCTTGCCTGGAAGTTTTGTCTGCAACACTTTTCTATCTTTTCATTATGTTCATATTTATTACAAGGACATAAGCAGTGTCTGAGCGTCTATCTGCTCAGAACAGCAATAAGAATTTTTATATTCAGGACAGAATTTTTAGGGAGTATTTTAGACAAAATAATCTGTTAGCAAAAATGTGTTCCTATATATATGTTTATATTATTAAATATATTATTATTCCTTTTGCATGTATATTATTATTCATAATATATAATATTTCATTCTTATAATTGAGCCAAGCATTGTGATTGCTTCATTTTATTCTTCATTTTATTCTCAGAACAGTTTTTGTCAGGCACTGTTTCACCTCCATTTTACCTATGAAGAAACTAAGGGCTGGAGGAATTATGCCATTTATTAAAAGTTGAAAATCTAATTGACGGTGAAACCAAGATTGTAACACAGAATCTCCAGTTGAAACAATAATATCCTTCAGTATACAAATCAATCTATTATACAAGGAGTAATTTTTGATAATACTAAGAACCTAGAATGTGTAGTTTATACTAAATATGAAGAGCCTTTGAAACTACTGAACTTAGTTGAAAGGCTGTTAACTTAAATAAATTAAATCCTATAGAAGTAAGAAAATTCTATAGAAATTTTCTATAAAAAGGCAGAGGAACCACCTTTACACATAAGTGTTTTTGTTATATTAGTTTGTATAACTCAATCAAGAACACAAGCAAATTGGGATGTCCTGAGTTCCATGATCCCCCCACTTTTTTGGAATTATAATTTATTAATATTACTGCTGGTTTTCCAATCACTGAACACTTCCATATACCCCATTTATTATCTTAAAATTTAGTACTTCTTTTTTCTTTAATTGTTATTTTTGTTGTTGTTGTGTATATTCCTAAATGCATAAATACAGCCTATTAAGTTTGAAAAATGTTACATGTATATATATATATCTTTTCAAGCCTGTACATTTGATACTTGATAACAGCTGGTATAATCTTCCTTGGGGAGTAGTATTTCTTCTACTTTCAACATTCTTCTTTGCCTATAGTTCTTTGTCTAGAGTTAAGGCTTCTTGAACTTTCTCCCTTCCACATTAGCCTGGTATAGTATCAACTTTGTATAGATCATGTGTAGGCAGCCATGTTGTTGGTACTCAATGGGTGTAGCTTCTCTGTCATTTCTAGAAGACGCAATCTCACAGCAAATATCTTGTTCCTCTGCTTTTGTAATCTTTCCATTTTCTCTATCTCAATGATCTCCAAGCCTTAGATGCAAAAGATCTGCTGTAGATATATCAGTTGGAACTGGGCTCCAAGACTTTTATTCACAGACAAATGTAGTTCTTATCCTTCATCAAAGAAACTTCTCTTTCCATAAGAGACCATTAAAAACCTCACAAATTGTCAAAATACAGAGAACAACTTATTGCAAGATGTCCACTTGAAACACCTACAATAGAAACCATGTATCTAAGGCTCAGGGAACACTGAGGAAGAGGAGACAGAAAGATTGCTAGATCAGAATACCAGAAAGCCTACTACCAAAACAAGACTGGGATAATGAAGATACCGTAGACATGCTACTGTGTGTGTGTGTGTGTGTGTGTGTGTGTGTGTGTGTGTGTGTGTATGTGTATGTGTGAAGTCTCATTGTGTTTTACCTCTAAATATAGAATTACAGGCAAATAAGGACTGCTTAGCTAGGGAAATTATCTCTCTAATTGATTATGCAATTTCAAGTGGTCAGTCCTGAAATCATTAACATAAAGGCAACACTAAAGGGCATCAACAGGTTGTATTCATATGTTTATACCCTTATAAACATACACATAGATAGATAGATAGATAGATAGATAGATAGATAGATAGATAGATAGATAGAT
>NW_021604642.1:3549906-3568479 GCF_004785775.1 Grammomys surdaster | reverse complement strand
GATAGATAGATAGATAGATAGATAGATAGATAGATAGATAGATAGATGTAGATAGAGGTAATCACTTTGCGAGGGAATAGAAGTAATTGAAGGGAAGAGGGAAAGGTATAACCATATTTTAATTAAAAAATAAACACTTCAAAATTATCTCAAAGACAACTTCCTCAAAAAGAAATTTTCTATTTGCTGCCATGTTGTTGTACCCATTGAACTACATGTTTACTTCTTTTCAAGACATTAAACACATTTGTGTACTTGTAACATGCACTTTGTACCTTAATTGTTTATGGTACAATTTAACATATTTATGTAATAGAATTTTCAATTCAAGAGCTGAAATCTTATTGATAGGTCTATTTCTAACTCTGATACTGTAGTTTGACAACAAGTATGAACTCCATCAATGATTGACAACAAGACACAGTTTCAATAACTAAGGATACTATATCATCGCTGATACCACTTTATTATTAGAGTGACTACTCATTCTGGTATTCAGTGATTAAAGCTGATTCAAGGCAGCCAGGTAATGAGTAACACAGGTTAGGCTTAATCTCAGAAATTTTTACTCTAAACACAGTGATCTTTTAGATAAAACGTATTTCCAGACATTCGTCTTGTCTTCTTGCTTTCATTATTAATAGTGATAGCATTTATTATACATTTTCTATGGCATTGAGCTAAGCCCATAGGACTGATTATGTCAATTAAGTTCACTAGTTATTGTGGACAGTTCACTACTTTATGATACCCATTTACAGATGAGAAAACTGAGATGTGGAAAGGTGGAACAATCTGCCTAAATTTACAGAATTTGAATAAAATACAGCATCATAGCAAGAAATTTGAGCTTTAATCTATAGTTGAGTCTTTACAGAAAAGTTGATTTCCTTCCAGACAAATGAGATTTTGAATCCAGATTCTGGTACCACTGAATATCTGAGGTCTTTTCAATTTCAGCATACAATATAGATTCTTCCATGTTTTAAACAGAAAGAAGTCTAATTCTTCTCCTTTGACTGGTATCTGGAATATATGGCTCACTATGGAGTGTTTGTGAGTGTATACACACATAGGCATATATATATGGAGCTGATTTTATCTTTGTATGTATGTGCATGCACACATTATACCAAGGAAACATGAGTATATTCATCAATTTGTTTTTATTTACTGTAATAATTTAAAGTTGCCCATCTTTCAGTTAACAAGGGTGAATTAAGTCTCTCTACTTCTCTGTCTCTCTGTCTGTGTCTGTGTCTGTGTCTGTGTCTGTGTCTCTCTGTGTCTCTCTCTGTCTCTCTCTCTCTCTCTCTCTCTCTCTCTCTCTCTCTCTCTCTCTTCTGTGTAATGTGATGAAGCTACTACAGATGTCCCTGACCTCTAAGAGTAATACATAAACGTGCAAATAAGAAAAAGAAAGGGCAGGGTTTAGAACTTTTGTGTTTGAAAATTACCTGCTAAGTGTACAAAGAGACTTTTAAACAAAAGTGTATGGTGTAGCATATACAACAGATCCACAGGGTCAGCTAGATTAAGTGATTCAAAGGCCATCTTAAATATTCAATAATATTTCTATAGCTCTAGGTCATGAACTGGCAGGTTAACTTACTTTATTGAGAGACAGAGGAATGTTTTTGAAACATGTGAGGCATTGGATATAACAAACTTGGGTTTCCAAGCAAGGCAAGGGGACCAATGTGTGCTTCTTCTGCAAGTACTGGCTATGCTCCTAAAGTGTAAAGTTTATTGATGGGAAAGTAGGCTTGACACAGTTTAGAGTAGAACAAGCATTTTTGATGCTCAGTACAGCATGCCTACCTCTTAATCTTATTTATTTGTGTTTACTAATGGTATATACCTTTGAGAAAAAAGACAAAGGATAGTTTAATATGTGACAAGATCCCTAGTACTGCTAGGACTGGCCAGTGCATAAATTAAAAAATAACAAATAGATCACAGGTAGGTACATACATTGAATTATGAGGAGCAAGAAGCTACAGATTTCAGTCTTATGTTCTCATTACCTGCATGATATTGAAATACAATGCTACATTTTTCAGTCTCAGATTTTGATTATGTGAATTGATAAGAATAAAAATTACCTAATGTCATAGAGTCATTGATTGTTTGAGGTGTGAAAACCTTAGGAATATTGGTAAGGGATGGGGGTACACAGAGACTTTTTCCATGCAGCTTTTACCCAACATATGTCATTCTCAAAAGGTTTTTAATTTTCCCTTTAAGTGACTTTCACTTTGTGAACAAAATTATCCAATGAATATCTACTATGAATCTAATAGAATGTCATGGAACTGCCACTGGTAGTATTTTGAGTCTTTGTACTCAAAGCAACCTTTGAGTATGGTGTACTTTGACCACTGTTTAATCCTCCACATTAGTGTTTATTTTATTCAGTGTACTCTTGCCGACTCTTCTGGTGAATGTAATCAGAAGACACATCAACTTCAAATAGTTCTTGGAATTCCAAGATCTCCACTTTCTGTTACTACTGATAATTCTCTCTTCCTAGTCCTTATTACCAAGGTCTTATGATCCTTAGGCTTTGTATCCTTATATAGGCCACTCCCCTGCATAATCTCACCTATACCACAAACAACCCCTATTTCTATCTTGCCTCTATACTTTAACTCTTCTCTATTATAGCAAACATTCTCATCCCTCAGGTCCTACATACAGTTATGCTGCAGCAGAACAACATAGTTTTGTTCTGAACCATTGAGGCATAAGGCGATTGTTTGTTCTACCTTCTCAGTTTGAACCTTAAAGGCAGAATCAGTTCTTCTCCCCTTCCTGTTTGGGTGCTTTTCATGTCTGTATGTCTTTCCTTTTGCCTCAATAACTTTAGATTACTGAAGCCAAAGAATTATCCTTTGGTTTCTAACATGTTGACATTTCTGAAATGGTACAATATTCTGAAGTTAATGACAGGAGTTTTACAACTTTACTTTCCTAATAGAATCTTTTGCCAGAAGTAAAATTCAACAGGCATTCACAGTATTAAAAAACAGAAGCTCAAAGTGAGCTCTTCTGGTGAAGTGGGAGGACTGTTCCTTCTAGATAATTCACAGGATGCCTTTATAGAAAACGGCAGGATTCCATGTGACATAGTTTTATAGTAATTGCCTCAAAACACTAATACTTGAGACTATGTTAAGATGAAAACATATTAGGTGACTGCTGGCTGACAAAAATCACAATTAAGCAATACAGTGGATATAAGCTGCACTGTGGAGCTATGATTAGGCTCATGTTAGGAAATAGTGGTTATAATAGTCACTCACAGAAGAAAAGAGAGAAAGCGTCCAAGACCACATGTGCCTAGTAAAGAGCCTAAGCTACTGAGGAATGGTCAATATTCCAGGAACAGTTTTCAGCAACTATTACATCTTGACTGTCATCCCCCCCCTCTTTCCAGCCTCTCTCCCCACCTCCTGTTTATTCCAGATGCATCCCTACTCTTCCTCCCCTCAAGAAAGTGTAGGCCTCCAAGGGACATCAACGAAACAAGGCATAACAAGCTACAGTAAGATCAATAGTGATTATCTTGTGATCCCTCTTTCATTTGGTTTTCTTGGATTAACTCACTTACTTTGTGCAGTAATTCTACACTATGGGTACTATTAAGTGATTGATTGATTGATTAACTAACTTCTTAAGCAAGAGTCATACTATGTAGCTTAGATTTTCCAAATGTTTGCGATTCTTCTGTTTCTTCATTTTCAGTGAGGTGCCATGTTTATTTTACATGTGATATAGGCACAGAGAGTTTAAAGAACTTCCCCATGTTCAGACAGTCAAATAAGTATTCTGAATCAAGAGCTGAAGCATTATATATTCAAGTCAGCTTCTTGCAAATGAAGACACTAAAGCCTTGACATAAAATAATTTTGTCAATATTAATAAGGTGTTTTTCTACTTACTAACAGAGCTTTGGTTCTTTATTGCATTACAGGGTTTGAACCATCAGGGTAGCCACACCGTAGATATTACAAATGTCCTGGTGGCCAGGAGTTTGGGCTGAATTTGTTTGGGTACCTCTAGAACCCCAGGAAGAAAATCATACCTGTTCGCCGGGTCTCTATTTTTCTAATTGTAACATAATTTTATATCTTTTCTATCAAGTCAGAATATTAATTTTTTATGATTTGAAAAGCTTACCTATATCTTTTATTTCTATTCTATAAGAGATGTTTTATTACAATATAACTCCTTCAGATAATCTAGTAAAGATGTGGGCCTATCTCTCTGCTACTAGTTGGATAAAATATAGCAGCAGTTTGGATAAGGGATCCAGGCAGCAGGAAAGGAAATCTGTCTCTGTACATGCATAGTCATATAACTTATCCTTAAGATGAAATCTTCGTCCCATGCTTAGCAAGGATTAAACATGCATGCTCCCCAGTTTGTGACTATGCAAATCTCTGGATTCATTAGACGAGGCTGTGAGTCAAATTTTCTGTCTGCCTTGAATATGAAGACAAATGGTCAAGGGGGTCATGTATCTCTCTGACCCCCTCTGAAAATTTCCCACACTAATTGAGTTTGATAGCTGTTTTGAGCAACCTTACAGCCTTACACATCCTGAAGCATATGGTAGTCACTTGCAGCCTGTTATTTAGGAAGGTCATTTGTGTAACTAGGGCCAGTCAGTGTAGGAGTTAGAGCAAAGATCAAAGCTAATAGAATTATCAACCGTCTGTTTACCCTCACTTTACTGTGAAACCAGTAGCTGTGTCTACAGAAAAGAATAAACTATTTCTCTGAAAGGGAGGCAGGTAAATATTTCTATGGAAAGTATCTCAAGGTATTCCTGACTTCAAAGGAGAGTGAGATGTTCCTCCAAAACTATAACTAATAATATAAATGTCTACCTGACTACAAACATACATTTCTTCACTTTCATCACATTCTGGTTGAAAATAATTCCTTTTTCCTCTTCTTCCCTTTACACTACAGGAATGTTGCTACCTATTTTCATGAAGTCCTTCCAACCTTTCACCCTAGATACCAGGTTATTCTGTACCCCAAACTAGTCACATCTGTATGTTTTCCCTTACATCTGCTGGTTTTATTTAGTTAAGACTCAACTCCTGGCACAGCTATGAAGTGTTAGTGAGATTATTTTTATGAAACTTTCCCTAAATCCAAGTTGAGTAAGAATTATAAACCACCCTGTGTATTTGCATATCTAGTACACATGGCTACATCACCACAAAGTATGAATTGCTCAGAGCAGGGACTTTATAACTTTAAGTCCTCAGAAAAGCCCCAGAATGTGACTGATCCAAGGCTTTCTTCAAGCAAATTTGTGAATTAAGATTTTATTCAGAAAATTTGGAGCATCCGACATGTTAATAGAAAAATCAGGTTCACTCCTGGAGTTCTTAGTCTCATTAATAAAAATAATATGAGTAGACTCAAAGGGAAGCTCAAGAACAATTTTATTAGAGTTTAAAAGAACAAACCAAGGGCACCCAGCTATAAATCTTGGCCAATGCCCAGAGAAGATGAATGAAGAAGAGAAAGAAAATAAGCCATGCCATTTGTGCTAAGCGATCAGGTAGATAAGCCATATGTCAGAGAAACAGCTGCATGATGGGGAGAGACCTTTAGAGAAAGAATGAAGTCCAAATTATTAGACAAAGGATAAGAGAGAGGGGGTGGAATTCGGTGTTTTCTGAGAAAATGTGAAGAGCAGAGATAAGCCCATGGAGGCTCTGCATTGAGTGCAAAGAACGTGTTGTTTTAGGGAAGCAAATGTACATTATCTCATTAAAGGGAAATTATTCTTCCTAGTTCTATCATGATTTAATATAAATACCCATTTTTGAGAGGTGGTCCCTTGACCAGGTAACTGACAGATTCTACAGGATTAACCCATGAGAGAGAAGATGATGGCATTTGCTCAGAGGTCAATTTCATGCTCTACTATATAGGAATTAAGTCCTTACCACAAATCGATTAGAATTGGAGTTTATTAGGTGTTATTGAAAATTCAGCTCATAGAAAACTAAAAGTCAGACATGTAGTACATACCTGTAATCCCAGCACTAGGTAAACTGAGGTAAAAGGATTATGAATTAAGACTCAATTCACTGGGATTCAGAGAAAAACTGTCAAAAAATCATTCTTACTGTTTCCAAATAATCCAGTGAAGAGAAAGCTCCAACGAAGAGTGCTCTTATGATCCACCTATTTGCAGAACACTGAGGAAGAAGACATTCCAGTCCAAAGCCATTGGTTTAAAAGCAGTGCTTCTCTGCTGTAATGATCTTAATGGGCCTAGTCACTTCAATTCAACAACGCAAGTATCTTTCCTAGTTTTGCTTAATATCATGCTGCTAAATAATAGAAAAGGAAAAGGACAGAAGGACAAACTAGCTGAGCCTATTCTCTGAACTCTTTAAAAGTCTTAACTTACTCGTGAAAAAAAAAGAAGTTAGGGTAAATTTAAGAAGTGACAAAAACAAGTGTGGGATCTTAGAATCATACACTGGCTTCTAAAATCTTCTTGTCTCATCCCCCTCACCAAATAAACAAGAGAATGAGATATAAATATAGATAAGAGAGACTGCTGCTTGAAATCCTTAGTAGTGTAGTATGGGCTAGAAGTGTGGTGGTCCTGTTACTGGGAAACCAAAGTTCCTTTTTAGAGTTTTAGTCTTACTAACATAAGAATTTAGTAACTGACTCAAGAGGAAGACACAGGATAAATGTACTAGCTCTAAAGGAAAACAACAGGGTAGACAAACACCACACTGGAGGAAAGAGGAAATGTTGGCAAGAAAGAAACAAAGCAGTGTAGACAAACAATCAGCCATACAGTAAAGGCATAGGGAAGTGTCAGAAAAAAGGCACTGAGGCAATGCCAGGAAAAGCAGACTTAGCCTATGATCAATAATCAGAAAGGAATAAAGAAAAGTAAAAGTTAAGCTTTTCTGAGGCAAACTGCATGGCAGATGCACCATAATGTTCCCTGATAGAAATGGGATGTAGCAATCAGCACTGACAAGAGGCTTTCAGGAAGGAAAAATATATTTGTTATTAAGATATAATCCAAATAATGGTCCCAAGATGGGAGGAAGTAGTGTTGACAACCTTGGAGAGGCTGAAAACCAATTCTTGTACCAGCACTCATCTGTCTCTTTCTCTCTCTGATTTTTCTTAGGGCCTTCACTACCTATTTCATGCTCTCTTTAACCCTCCTTGTCTTGTCTATGTAAAGGCAACCTTCTTCTTTGAGGGTTGTACACAGTCAAGAGCTGTATACAGCCTTTTCTATTGTAATAGAGTAAATCAAGTCCAATAAGGATCTTTGCGATTTTAGGAGGTCTCTTCAGACAGTGAAACGAGGGATTTCTTCAGATTAGTGATGTCAATCTCTAGCTGTTTGATGTTCTTGTCAGTGGCCCTTCAAAGGTCTGAGTAGTATGAGTTCGGAGGCCAGCATCTGGATTAGAACTTCTAACAGCAGATATCACGGGTGCTTCATTTTTACCTGGAAAGGAAAAAGAAGGGAATTCTCAGGGAGATTTCTCTTCCCTGGATGTAAATTTTTATTCATCTTATTTATGGTTGGGCCTGGCTTTGTGGGGGTATCTATTTATTTCATTAATCTTTTTGGTAGTCCATTAGCTGTGCCTTCTGTGGTATCAAATAGGCCTATCAATCCTCGGCCCCATAAGGGAACTGGGTCTGGCCCATTCCCTTTAAGGATAAGCTATGGAGGACCACGAGACTCAAGATCAGGTTGTTACTTTATACAGGGAGTTCCCAAAACCCATTTCCTCCCAACCTAAAAGAGGGGACTTCCGCCCCTAGACCCTGCAGAGAGGGCCACCCAGAACCCCCTCTGACTGGCGATCTGAATTCTTGCTTAAGCTGCAAGGCTAAGCACTGCAAGGGAATATAAATAAAACTTAAAAATATCTCTCTGGGTTCCCTGAGGGACAAGCCTGACTGCATAGAGGTTGATGTCAAAACTATCCCCTCTCCAGGAAAAAGACATTGGGATGGGTATGGCCCTCATGCCTTACTGGACAACGACAGGGGGACCAGAGCCATTAAAAGGTCCCCTTCAAGTACTGGAGGTCAGGCCTCTATCCACGCCTTCGCAAGTTTAGAATTGCCACAACCCTTCTATACTTAGAGAAGGGAGGAGATGTCAGGGGCAGCCCTGCTTACACACTGAAGGCCTAAAATCAGCCATAGGCCTAAAATCAGCAATAGGCCTGTCATACATGTATACTAACACCAAATCTTGGGTCTCAGTGAAGAAACATTGAAACAGATGGCTATAAGCTATTGTAAACAGGCAGCTTTTGTGGAAATTTACCAGCCTGAGTAGTCATAGACCTTGTAAATAGGTAGCCTTGGAAGACAATACCAACTTAGATAAGGACAAGTGAATCATAGGCAGAGTCATAGTGACTTGTCCGCTGAACCTTCACCCAGCCGATACCCGGTTCTGAAAGATATCTGTATTCCCCCTGAACACCCACACTCCAGTGTCATTCCCTTCCCCACATCCTGCCTTTCTGTGTTTATAACCCCTGTGTGAATGAATTATGATTTGAGAATAAATAAATAAATTATTTAAAAAAAAGATGTAATCCTTCCCGTTTCCTTTTGTCTAACTTAGAAAAACAGGTTTCTACTTAGGGCTAGAGATAGAATTTAGAACAAAGGCCAAATACCTGAAAATTGTCAAATGGTAATTGAATTTCCTAGAAAGAGACAATCTGATGCCTATATTTCTTCTTAAACCAGAGTAAACAAGAGGTAGATGTCCAAAGTTTCAATACCTTAAGGCTACTGTAACATGGCACAAGGTTAAGCCTAAGAAATACCAGTAACAGTAATAGACTAGGCATCAATTTTCTCAATTCCAAAATGAGAAAGAATCATAGCTCTATGTATAAATGATTATGCTGATCTGCTGAGGTAAAACATGTGAGGGTTCTTTCAGCTGTTTATTTTTTGTAACTGGAGAAATTGGAGAGATAGTCTTATAGTATTGGAAGTGTGACACAAGATTGACAATCAAATGAGTAGTCCAGATCTAAAGTAGAGGCAGATAAGGTGAACACTTCGAAGAAGAGAGGTAGGACTCTATAACACTGGTTGTTTTGGACTATTGAGCTAGCTCAAAATTAAATAAAATCTGCTTATTTAACGAATATTTGCCTAGTGTGTTTATTTTATGACAAGAATTTCTCTATACAAATAATAACCAAGCTAATCCCGACAACCTTATGAGTTTATATATAGCATTACAGTTCATTTTACAGATGAAGAAAGGATAATGCAGAGAGGTAACATAACTTACTTATACCTTACTTAGTTGGTGAATGACAGTGAATAAATTTAAATCCTAAACATACACCTTAATAGTCCATGGTGTTACCTGCCAGACATTACTTAATTAGCTGACATAGATTGTGTAAAAGTTGGCTTCATGGAAAGGCCTAGATTCTAGTCTAAGTTTTTTGATTAAAATGATTTTTGTAATTGGGTTAATAATTCTTTATGTATCTTCCTATGAGTACAAAGGGCTTTCATTTTCTATTACAAGCTCTGGTCCTCTAAATTCCTTGCCCATTCTAAAGACATTTTATCAAGTCACAACGTCTCATCATTTCTCTCAGCTCAACCTGATTTATCTACTACAGGATACTATCCTTTTTTTTCCCCCAAGAAGATTTCACTGCAAAAGGAGAGAGAGAGAGAGAGAGAGAGAGAGAGAGAGAGAATATATATCCAGGAAAGTTTACTTTTCTGTTGTTCATTTAAATTTAATAAGACAATTATTGACTTATTTAAATATTATTGGGTTATTAAAGCATTAACAATGTCTTTCATTTCATCCTGTTTGTTTAATGTCTATTTGGGAACAGAATGTGATTAAAGAAACATTATCTACCAGATGCATTTTCTTTGTGCTACAAATATAATGTTAATTTTCAGAGGAAGCACAAGGCATGGGCAACATATACAACTTAGGGCATATTGTTTAACCTTGGTGAAGCTGAGTATCCAAGGAGCCAAGAGGTAGTTTTCCAAACTCCTTGAACATAAATATTGCCTTTAAATAAAAATGCAATGCTGTAGAACCAAAGTAGAACTTTTATGTGTACTGGTTGCTACCTTTTCCATGATAAGGAAATGAAACACAGAAGAGAGTTGGCATGAGTCACTTTGAGTGGCTAATTGCATAACATAACTACTTTATGGAAAGCCTTATGAATATAAGCATTAGATCTAGTTTATTTGCCACAGTTTCCTCAATAATTGGGCTTAATGCAAGGCACAATGATAGCAGTTAAAAACTACTGCAGACTGAGTCACTGGAATAATTCATGTCTACTGACTTCTAAGTAAGAGAATTTTCAACCATGGTTGTAAGAAACTTTGCAAATTAGCTTGGTAATGGATGCCTCTTTCCTGGAAAAATATCAGGCTTTAAATAATACAATTTTCCTGTGAGGTAAAGATATAAACATATTCTCTGTATTATAGTCTTCACCACTTGATTGCTACTTTTTATGCTGGGGTTCCTTATGTCACCATAAGTATCTTTATATGCATAATGGTGTTTAGTAGAAAGAGCCAGGGCCAGGATATATAGCCCAGTGTGCATATATGTATATGTGCGAGAGAGAGAGAGAGAGAGAGAGACAGAGAGACAGAGAGACAGAGAGACAGAGAGACAGAGAGACAGAGAGACAGAGAGACAGAGAGACAGAGAGACAGACAGAGACAGACAGAGAGACAGAGAGAGACAGACAGAGAGAGACAGACAGAGAGAGACAGACAGAGAGACAGAGAGAGACAGACAGAGAGAGATAGACAGAGAGAGGGACAGAGAGAGAGACAGAGAGAGAGAGACAGAGAGAGACAGAGAGAGACAGAGAGACAAAGAGACAGAGACAGAGAGACAGAGAGAGAGAAGCATTGAGCCAAATGCCAGAAGGAACTGATTTGGTTTCCTTGAATCTGTTTATTTGGATCTTGGAAATTGATGAAATTCTATAATTATATATTGTTCTAATCAGTGAAGATCACTCCAATTCACAGAGAAAATATGAAGAATGACAAATTCAGACATTATTTTAAGAAAAAGGTTACCTAGTCTAACCTTTTTCTAAGCTGTCATTTATTAGATTTCAGTGATGTTTAAGCATAATGCTGAATGATATTATTTAGCCTTCACTACAACTACTTTTACAGTTGGAAAAATTGAAACAAAGAGGAGTAAAGGATTTGTCTAACATTTCACACTGAGTCAATGGCAAGGAAAGGATCTAATTAATGCTTTGGACTGTATTAGTGGGGAAACATTTATCTATTCTCATCTTCCTGATATTTTAGTGGTGGGCAAGGAAAATTATTTTCCCCTCCTGCCTTACCAGAATTAATCTCCATGTTCAATAATGCAATTCCATAAGACATTTCTTAATTATGAGGAATAAAAATCTATGAAACTTGATTAGAAAACAGTCCCTTTTAAAGACACTATTGAGACAAAATCTGAGTGTTTTTGTTTACAGCTATGAGAACTAGAGTACATCAATCTGATTTCAATATTGTCCTCTCTAGAAATTAGGATGGTAATACCTACCCTGGTAGGGGTCATGGAAATAGTAGTGTGAAGTAGACATTTCTAGTTTCTTTGGAAAGTCAGTTACGTCAAATGATGTTTTGCTGGGGTACACACGTGGAAAGATGTTACTAAAACAAACACATGAAAGAATGTTTTCCTAAAGCAGACACAGGTGAAAGGATGTTTTGCTAGAGCAGACACATGAAAGGACACATGACAAAGAAATATAAGTCTAACCCCACAGACAGTGGAGCTGGAGCATTGGGTTGCTTTGCTCTGCCTTGCTATTCTTTACAAGTTACATGGATGTATTGGTTCAGTTTTCATTGTGATTGCTGAGCTTCACTTGTGATGTTCCTGCAGCAATTTGCTGCTTCTGTGGCCTCACCTTAGGCTGGTTGGCAAGCAGATTCTTCAGGACTGAACTACAACTGTCGCTATGTAGTAGTGTCTGCTTGCCATGAGTACTGGACTACAGCTGCTGATTCCTGTGTGGTATCTGCTTGATGAAAGGATTGAACTGCAGCTTCTGCATCCTTAGTGTTTGCTACAGGACTGAATTGCTGAGAAAGAAGATTGAGCTTGCTCCCAAAGAACTATTGCTAAACAGGCCCACTTCCCCATGGCCTAATAACTTTTCTCTTACACTGCCTTTGGTGGGTAGTAGGTAAGAGGAGTGGTTGAATGTTTATTAAAATAGGCTCCAGAAAATTAATGCCTACAGTAGTACCTAGATTGTCAGAATTAAATTAGGTCAATGTGTATGAAACTATGAGACATCATACCTGGCATACAGTTTAAATATTCAGGAAAAATATTTACCTTATCAATTAACACTTTATGGGCTCAACTCTATCCTTATGGAGACTGGTGACATTCAATAATGTCAGAAACATTCTCAAATTTTATTTGTGTTTTTATTGTGTCTGTTTGGGATATCTGAAATTAGTATGAAGCTTCCTTATAACCCTTTTTCCTTGTCATGTGAAAATTTGACAGCTAAACACATTACATTTCTGAGCTCTTTAATCTATACCCTTGAAGATAAGGCCTTTCCAAATATCTGACAGCATTGTTATGCCCTATTTACTAAGTTTTTCTTTCTCATTGCCAGAGTGTAACTTTGGGCTGTCTCTTTATATTTATGTAAAATTTTATAGTTAATTGAATTCTTCCATTTTTGAAACAATATATCTATAACCCAATCTGGCTTCAATGACAAAGAAATACTTCTACCATTGGCTCTCAAGCCTTGGTATAATAAGTGTACATTGCCACATCACACATACTTTTCACTTTGAAATTTCTGCTCACCATCCTAATAGGTCTCCATGGGAATATAACACTGTTTCTATTTTGCAAATGTGGTAACTTAGATTCAATTGAAGCCTATATTTGCTCTTCTTCAACAGTATGCACACATGCACATGTATGCACAGAACTCTGAATGAAAAAGACCCTGAACCAAAAGAGTAGTTTGATAGAAAGTAGGATTGAAGATGACTTTAGATGCTCTATGGTTGCCAACCACTCAAAAACTTTGTTAATGCTCATATGCTTTCTATAAATTCAATATATTTATCTGTAGTTAAACTCTTACATCTATTCCTGTCCTTTTTATGCAGAACCTGGAAACAATGTAAAAAAAAAAAACAATGAGTAGGACTGAAAGCTTAACTAATAATATAATTCCCTCTTTTATTACACATGCACCTGACACTGCCTGCTTTCTCTGACACTGTCTCAGGTAGAAAGGCAAAAGGATAGAACTAGAAAATATCATCCTGAGTGAGGTAACTCAGACCCAAAAGGCCATGTATGGTATGTACTCACTAATAAGTGGATATTAGCCAAAACAAAAAAAAGTGCTAAATACCCAAGATAGAGCCCACAGAATTCAAAAAGTTCAACAAGCTGAAGGGCTCAATTGAGGAAACCTCAGTTCCACTTGGGAGGGAGAAGAAAGCAACCACAAGGTGGGAGTGAGAGATGTGAAAGGAAAGGGGTGGGGTGGTAGAGAGGGGAACATGAACATGATCTGTTATTGAGTGGGAGGGAAGGATTGAAATTCCTGAAGGCCAGCAGAAAAAAATGGAAAAATGCAACCTCGGGAGGTACGAGGTTGGGGGACCCTCCAGAATGTACGAGAGACCTGCGAGGTGAGAGACTCTCAGGACTTAAAGAGAGGGACCTTAGATGAAATGCCCTACATTGGAGAGAGGGAACTTGTAGAGCCCACTTCCAGCAGAAAGACAGGGCATCAAGTGAGGGATGGGGTCGCTACCCCACAGTCGAAACTCTGACCCATAATTGTTCCTGTCTGAAAGAACTTCAGGGATGGAAATGGAGAGAAGTCTGAGGAAAAGAAGGTCCAAAGACAGGCCCAAAGTGGGATCCAGCTCAAGGAGAGGACACTATTACTAAGGCTATGGAAAACTCACAAAAGGGACGTATCATGACTGCCCTCTGAAAGACTCAACAAACAGGTGAAAGAGTCAGATGCAGATATTTGCACCCAATCAATGGACAGAAGCTGCTGACTCCTGTGGTTGAATTAGGGAAAGGCTGATAGAAGCTGAGGTGGAGGGTGACCCTGTAGGAGGACCAGCAGTCTAAATTGATCTGGACCCACGAGATCTCTCAGACACTGGACCGCCAACCAGGCAGCCCACACTGGCTGATATGATGTCCCTAATACATATACAGCAGAGGACTATCAGGTCTGGATTTAGTCAGAGAAGATGCATCTAACCCTCAAGAGACTGGAGGCCCCAGGGAGTTTAAAGTTCTGGTGGAGTTAGGTTGGGGGTGGGAACATCCTCGTGGAGATAAGGGGGCAGGGGTGAACAGTCAGAAGGAGGACTGGGAGGGGAACAAAATCTAAAGTTTTAAATAAATAAATAAATAAATGTAAGTAATCTCAGAATAGCATCTCCAAAGAATCCTATAAAAGAAGCTATAGGCTTGCTCTGTTTCTCTCAAAGAGATCTATGATTGAGCTCATCATATATGTAGATACGAAGATGAACAAGACTGTACTCTTATCTAGATTAACACTTCTGATGATCTAGGCAGAAACAAAATGGGTTACTGTGCATGCTGTCTATACTTATCATTCATGCAGAGTTCAGGCAATGACGGGCAGGGAAATGTAAGTAAGCAGATAAGCTCTTAAACTGTGACAAAGGCCACCAATGCCTACTTACTCAAACTACATAGACTGAACATAAGATATAAATGTTCTTGTGTCCCCTCTACATTTCCTAAGTTTTATTCCTCCTCCCACCTGAAACTTAAGTCTAATCTCTAGAATTTACCACATAAATAATTGGCCAGACCTCAGTTGGGAAGACCGTGTCAAGATCTGAGCCTCAAACTTTAATGATGACGCAATAATTTGATATATAACACAAAATAAACATAAAACCATGAATTTGAACACAAGAAGGTGATCAGAGTAAAAAAAATCAGATTCCAAGATTCAGGACAAATGACTGAAATAAATAATGCTGTTTAATAGGAAATTATGGAGCCTCAAGAGGACATGGCATATGGAGGTTTCTGGAGAGTTTTTCTTGGAGCAAGGAAAATACTGAATATTTAGTGGATCCCAGAGACTGAGTAAAGGTCCATAGATAAATTTTACAATGAGTCAAATAATATGCTTTCTAAGCTATTAATGGTTGAATGGACTATGTCTAAGATAAGTATCAGAGCAAGGGATTGAAGAATGCTTCCTCAGTTCTTTAGAAATCCTAAGATATTTTTCTGTGTCTCTATTCATACAGCTTCCAAGAGATAGAGCCAGGAGTTGCAGTCTACAAATTTCAATTCTTCATGTTTCTCTAATCTATTAATCCTGCCTTTTGACTTGGGTGAGAAATACAATTCATTCTTAAGATATGGAGAAAACAGAGATATTCCTAAGGAAGTTTTCATACCCATTTCCACCAAATTCATTCTGCCAACTTCAGAAACATCTGTTACAAATGTATCCAGTATCTTGTTACTACTCCAAAAATCCTAGAAATACTCAAAAGAAGTCACAGAAGGTCAAATTTTCTGGGTTTCTCTTGGATCTGCTGTCTGCTTTCTTTTCAGCCTGTCTGTTTTTTTTTTTTCTACAGTAGTTACTACAGAATATGTGTTTCTGTGGCTTGTGTTATAATGGTGGGAGGCAGTAATTTTCCTGGTGTTAGCTGGCCTGCAGGCAAACTGAGCACCTACACTGCACTTCAGAGGACTCACCTCATGTGCACTCATTGCTTAAAAAGCTTTAGTTTCTACTCATTTTGTTCTGCATTTAATTTTCTTACCTTTGACAAGAATGAAAATTAGGAGGAAGGGGATAAAAGAAGAAAACAACCTAGAAAGGGCTGAAGGGGAAGGATGGTGGGGGCATTAAAACCACTGCTATGTAACCAGCCAACAATGATACTGCATGTTTATGGGCTTTGGTTGCCATAGAGACAGTTACATAACTCTAACTGGTGGTGAAATTTCATACTGCTTGTGGTGGCGAGCGATATTTCAGTCACTTAGGGGCTACTTTTAAAGAGAACAAATAAAGTAGCTGAGGGGCCCTTTGTCTTGCCAGCTACAACCTGCACTGTTTCAGCCCCACACACCAGTCATTTTCCAGTTTTCTGTGTGTAGCAAAATGTTCCCAATTATTCTCTGAGTAGAGCTGGGCAGTTACTCCTCTCCTCAGTCCAGAATGCTAGGCATAAGGCTCAGAGCAAAAAGAAAAAATAAATAAAGCCTCCGTTGGGGTGGAAAATTTCAGCTTGGAAGGCTTGTTTTCTGGGAAAGTTATGAGTTGAAAGAGTACATGTGTTCACTAGCACAGAGACCAAAGGCTAGATCTTTCTTATTCAATCTCTCCCCAAACAGCTCCCTCCTCCCCTCCTCCCCTCCCTCCCTCCCTCCCTCCCTCCCTCTCTTTCTCTCTCTCTCTCTCTCTCTCTCTCTCTCTGTATGTGTTATACACATATGTATACATTTGAACTCACATGTAGACTCATATAGACTCATATTTACACATGTTCTACAAGCATGTACACACCTGATTTCACATAATTCATTCAAATGAAATATCTGTTTGAATGTGCACATCTGTTTATTTATAACGCACAAATATGGTAGGATGAAATATAAGAAATTCTTGTTTTTAATGTATCCTGAACTTATTGATAAAGATGGTGATTTCATAAGATCCAACTTATAATGTTTCCTACACATTTGCATCTATTTATATGAACATACTATCAGTATTCTTGTTCTTTCATGAAATGAGACTCCACAAACTCACTGATACTTATACTTCCTTTCCCAGGCTTTCTCTCATGCAATTTACAGGTAATCCTGTTAACTCTTTACAACTATCCTCATACTTTTACATTTCCCATTTATTTTCATTCATACACTTTCACACATTCTTATATGTTTCCCTCTCCATTCTCAAATGGAGTCATTTACGTTGGCTCACACAGTGTCAGGTTAAATGCCTGTCACTAATCCACATGTTAGCCACTCTGCTACTCTTGTATACAAATGATGAGGCTAGAATTTTTCACCTGTTTTTATGGTTCTGTTTATTTGTTTATTTTAGAGACCAAGTCTCACTATAAAGTTCAGATTAGTCAGAAACTTGCTGTGTAGATCAGGCTGGGCATGAAACTGCCTACCTCTGCCTCTAAGAGTTAGGACTAAATGTTGGTACCGTTATATCTGGCCAGAATTTTAGAGGGAGAATTGGTTACTAGTTTTTCTTTTGGAATATCAAAGAAGTCTCAGGAGCAACCTTGGGATAAAATACAAGGATTTGTACAATTGTCCTTAGTAGATTAATAAATTAAAAGACAAAGAGCAAACACTGCCCTATGTTTACACAAGAAGTACTAAATATATATTGAAATTTAGATGCCATGCACACTCTTACTGCCTCCCTGTACCACCTGTTTGTTATTGGTGGAGACATTTCCAGTGAAACTATTGTACATAAAACAGAGATGTGTCACCTCTGACTATGCTGAACCATGAAGGAGGTAAAAGTTGGTCTTCAGTTGACAATATTAGTAAAGAACAGGGTCAGTATTTTCCTTCAACTTAGAATCCTATTTCTCAGGCCTTTCCAAAGTCTACAAATCTAGCTTCTTGACTTGATCAGTGAGTAATAGAAGCTCTGGCTTTGTGGCCCCCATCTTTTATGATTATTTATGGTATAGAAACATCTTGCCTGTGTGATGTACAGAGAAGCATGAGATCCAAAATCTGCACTAAATTAGAAGTAATTAATCTATGTTGCTTGTAACATAAATTGATAGGGAAAGAGTATTTCAGAATCATTGGGCTTTAAGGACAATATTCCTAAAAAGATTTTGGATTGGTAGATCTATAGAGACAAAGATGCCTTGGATTGTCTTATATAGGAAGCTTTGGAAACCTTAGTTTTACTCGGGAGTCTCAAAATTGCAGTCATAATACTTGGATCTGAAAGGATGTTAAACTAAAGGCAATGAAACTAGGACATATTTTGTTGTAGGGGTAAGGTGGAATGGTGATATGTATTCACTAGCAGAGTTGACTAGCTTCGTTTTTCCTCCTTGAAACCACTATTCTCTCTCTTCTGCTTTGGTCTTAGGGAGTTTGTATCTTAATAGGACTCAGCATCCCTTAGCTTCCAGTTCTGTTTGCTTATACTAAGCTCTGGCAAGATAAAACCGTGTAGAGACAGTAAAAAATTAAGTGGAGTTTGTAGAATCCTGTTGAAGAATGGGAGGAAGAATTATAGGAATCAGATGGGTCAAGGACACCAGAAGGAAACCCACAGAATCAATTAACCTGGGCTCATAGAGGCTCACAGAGACTAATCTGACAATCCAGGAGCCTGCATGGGCCCTTTGTGTGTGTGTGTGTGTGTGTGTGTGTATATATATATATATATA
>NW_021604642.1:3506302-3548802 GCF_004785775.1 Grammomys surdaster | reverse complement strand
TTTGTCCTTGGATAGGGGTTGGAAGAATGGAAATCCTTTTCTGACCCTTCTCACAACCTAGTAGTCATTAATACTCCACTTATAGACCCCAGGAAAGATTGAGAATGTTTGTTTAGCCATCCTTTGCCTGGCTTGTTTACTTCTTCCTTATTCTCAGCCATTCCATTTTATATAACGTAGTTGTCTTTTAAAACTATCTTATTTAACCAGAATCTTCAAGATTATTTAGAGAAGCCAGTTTCCAACTGTGTTCCTTTAACTACTTAGGAACTAGGTAGGGGCCGGACAGTGGTGGCGCACACCTTTAATCCCAGCACTTGGGAGGCAGAGGCAGGCAGATTTCTGAGTTCGAGGCTAGCCTGGTCTACAGAGTGAGTTCCAGGACAGCCAGGACTACACAGAGAAACCCTGTCTCAAAAAAAAAAAAAAAAGCAACAACAAAAAAGGAACTAGGTAGGTAGGGCTATCATAGTGTCATAAAAGGGAATTTAAGCACAATATATATTAGGTTTTGTTTTGCCATATATGTTTGTCTTTGATTACTTTATAATTATGTTTTTATTAAAAATTACTGTCTATAATAATGAGAGAAAGATTGACCTACTCCAACACTTTTGTTGTACATATATGGAAATTGAAGCTCAGAGAGGAAAGGGGTTTAGCTCAAGATCACACAGTAAATCTATCAGTAGCATGTTCAGTCAGGCTAGACCTAATGAAGATTCTTTCTTTATTACCTTAACCCATCTAGTATTTCCTATCAATATCCTTGCATTTCTTGTTTGTAGTTTATTGGTTGACAGGGATAAAAAACAACACATTATTCCCTAGAGACTAAGAGGATATAGTATTGAAAGCAGAGTTAATACGTCGATGTACATGGTACCTGCAGTGTGGGGCCTTTCCAAGCAGTTGCTTGACATGCCTAGCACAAAATTATGCAAGGCTCCCACTCCTAGCTTGGCATAATTCCCCTGCACCCAAGGTCTTTATCTATCATAGATATTTCCATCCAATTAAATACATTTTCAACTTTAAACAACTATCCGTTATCCCAACTACTACAGAATAACAACTTGAGGGTCACTGACTGTTTTTCAGGGCAGAGTAGGATTTTTGTCTCATACAATACCAAATCAGTGGCAGTAGCTGTGTTAAGGGCAAAGTACATTTTAGTAATTCTTACAGATCATACTCCACTGCCATAGAATTGCAAAATACTGCTCCCTTCTCAAGCCTAAGTTTTTGGACACAAAGGTGAAGAAGTGTTTCAGTGGTCAGCTAGGGACCTCTGAATCCTGTGGCTCTAGCCTCTACATCTTGAGGTAGGTCCCGAAGTGCAGTATTCAGGAGTTTTAAGTTAGCATTTGATCTACTTATGCTAACTCTAATTTTTTTTAGGCATAGAGTAGCAGTTAAGAGCATAGACTGCAATTAGTTTTCTTTGGTTCTAATCCTAATTCTACCACTTACTAGCTACACATCTTGCCCAAGTTTCTGAGTCATTCTATATCTCAATTGTATTATTTGTTGAAGAGAAATGATGCCCTGAATTATAGGGATTTTGTGAAGGTTAAGTACAGTGACTCATGTCTCAGTATCAAGGGACATACAAATTTCTATATAAGTGTTAGCTATTATTAATATTTTCTAGGTCCTTGAAAGAAAAAAAAATGTCTTGAATATTGAGACTCAGCTAGGTTAGGGCCTATTAATGAAGTATATGACACATAATAGTTCCTTGGACTTAAAGACAAAGAACTTACAATTTATTTTGTTCCTGCTAAAGTGAAGAGATATTATTATATATCAATGTGGCATGCCTAAATTATCAGATAATATATATATATTTATATGCATATATACACACATACATATATATACACACACATGTACATATATGCATTTATAATATACACATGTATATGTATATATACACACATATACACAGACACATATATATGTATATGTGTATATGTATATATATATATATATGTATACATATTTACACACACACACACACACACACACACATATTTGTTTGCAAAAGTTTATCCAGAATTTAAACCTATACTCTTATGTGCCAAGTCCTATAAATGTAATCTGTACTTATGGCCAAATTGAGATGATAAGGAACTCATATCATAGAATTAATATTGGAAATGAGAAGTGATGAATCAATAAGATGTTAATTATAAAAAACTTGAAAATGGTGCTAGAGAGATGGATCAGCAGTTAAGAGCACTGACTGTTCTGTCAGAGGTCCTGAATTCAATTCCCAGCAACCACATGGTGGCTCACAACCATCTGTAATGGGATCTGATACCGTCTTCTGTGTGTGTCTGAAAAGAGTATGGGAAATTACCAAATTAAGAAAGATGATGGTGAAAATTTTACATCTTGTTTCAGCCTCTTAGACTGTTCTAGCCTTTTCCGTGTAGAGTCTGATGGTGATGTCTAGTTCTTCCTTCTCTCCCTTCTGTGTACTCAAAGACACTGGATCAATTATGGCTCACCTTTGAAGTGTGACTCTGTTTGGGGGTGCAGGATACTCTTAAATCTCAGCTCTAATTCCACTGGATCTTCAAAGAGCAATTATCTAAAACACATCCAAACAGAAATAAACAGATTAGATACAGGAAAAATGACACAAAACACCTAAGCCTAGGAAGTAGAAAAGTCCAAAGTTTGTTTCACTTTTGTTCTCCCCTAACCTGGAGCACCACTATTGGTTATGGCAGAACTTAGGACTTTCTAGAAATCTTTGCCTTCCTTTAAGGGCAAAAATGTAAGGTCATGACAAGAAAACAAATCCTGCTTGTTTGTGAGGGTCTACTATGAAAATAAAAGAACAAAGTATTAATTGAACTGGCAGAAGCAATTGTAATTAGGAGAGGATTATCTACCCTGGGAAAAAGCAAGCAAAATAGTAAAGATAACCTGCAAACCAACATATTTAAAAAAAAAAACAAGGAATTAAAAAACTTTCAATAGGTACTAACACATACTCATAACGCTGTACATATCTCTATGTGCAGGGAAAGTAGGAAACAGGAAGATTGAGCAATAAAAGAGAATTTCAGCTTGATGATAAATAATGTGGAACAAATTTGCATCAAAAATAGTAAATGGAGACTTTGGGCATAGTTAGGTATAAGTAGAGTATGTTTAATGTTTTCAAAAGGGTGAAAGAACAGGATAAAGAAAACAAGACACTAGACTCAAGCTACAAGTTCTTCACCAGCTCCTAAGTCCCAAGTGCCTTACAGTGCCTAGCATGCTGTTGGCATTCAGCAAAGGAGATTTATTACTGTGCTCATTGGATGAGACAGGCAGGAGTCATGAGTCTTGGCAAGAAAACCAAGCCAAAAGATTTGCTTTGACTAAAAGCCATATAACTTGAAAGGTTTATTGCTGAACTGATTATGTAATGTAGCTTTGAAAGAGCAGTATTTAAGATAAAGATTTGAAGCCCTCAGGCAGGTTTGGAAAGAGAATTGGGGAATAGGACTGAATGCATTAATAGCCCATTTAAGAATTGCCTGCCTCTTAAACCTAATTTCAGACTGCGAAGCAGAAAGGCAGTGGGGTACAGTAAAGGGCACTGATTTGGAGTCTGACCTGGGCTCTGGTAATGCCTCATTGTGATATGAAGTGAAACCTTATTAACATACCATTTCAAATCCGGAAATGTGGGGTTAGGGTGCAGAAGTTAGACTTGAGAATCACTAAGACCTGCTATACTGCTACATAAATCTACCTGCTATACTCAAGTGTTTGGCTCAATACAACTCCCAACGTTTACCAAAAGTCCTAATTGGACCAATTCTCCAGGTGGAAAATTTCCCATGGTTCTTTCTGGTTTGGCCATATCTAGTTTCAATTGGCCTGGACTAGTAGTTTTCCATCCTGGCAATCCCTCATACTCCTACAGGATATGTTAAAAGTGCCAAGATTTTGGCCCTGCCTCCTAGACTTACTAACTTATAAGATCCCCTGATAATCTCAATATGTGGCTAGGGTACAGAATTACTAGCTTAAGAAAACTCTCCAATAGACCTCATGTAAATTTTTGTAATTTTCTCAATCTTGATTTCTTCTCTCATTTGTCTACATTTGCTATGATTCTTCGAACATTCACAAACAATACATTTCTAATGTATTTTATACTTTGGGTTTAGATACTAACATTAGCTAACTATTGAAATTAAGATCCTTAATCACTGAAATCAGGCTCTGACCCAATTTTAGCACTCTTATCTCTAGGAATTTTATGTATTAGTATTTAATTGGCTTGTACATATTGATTCCTAGCTTTGTGATGATAATAAAATACCTCATTTGTACATGCCTTATTCATTTAATTTTATTGAGTTGTAATTAATTCTGTTTTTCGATATTAGATTTTTAAAATATTGCATAAAAATGATAAAATTTATCACTTTAGATTTGAATCGTCACAGTTGAATATATGTGTGTGTGTGTGTGTGTGTGTACCACCATCATCACAAAAATTTCAGAACTCTTTACCATATAAAAAAGAAGTGGCATCTTTTTAGTAAGCATAATTTATTGCATTCCTATGTCCCTAACTAATCAATTTTCTCTATATAGAGATTTCCCCATTTTAAATTTTATATAACTGGATCATATAACATATTTGGTGAATAATTTCTTTCAGACTGTTTACATGACTTAGACATCTTGCAGCATCTATGATATATTTCTTTTATGCCTGAGTGATGTTCCATTACATCAATATGTTGCACTTTCTTTATTCATTCCTGAAATTTAAAATATTTCAAGCTTCAAACAATGTTGTTATAAGCATTTGTGTATCTACCCTTAAATTCTTTGTGTATTTCTACCTGGATAATGTATCTTTTTATTGTAGTGTTATGTATTCTTGATACAAGTCTCTTATTGGATATTTGGTTACAGTATTTTTCTCATTTGTTGGCTTTCTACTTTACTTTCCATTTTCTTGGCTTTTGATTTTGAGACAGCATCTCACTATATAGGTCATACTAGCCTTGATATTATGGCCCTCCTGCCTCGGTCATTCAAATGCACCACCATATCTAATTTCTATTTTATTTTTTTATTGGATATGTTATCCCCTTTCCCAGTTTCCCCTCTGCAAAACCTTGTCCCATCCCCCCTCCCCCTGCTTCTATGAGGGTGTTCCCCCACCCACCTACCCACTCCCACCTCATCGCCCTGGCATTTCCCTACACTGGAATATCTAGCCTTCACAGGACCAAAAGCCTCTCTTCCCATTGAATCCAGATAAGGCCATCCTCTGCTACATGTGATACTGGGACCATATGGGTCCCTCCATGTGTACTCTTTGGTTGGTGGTTTAGTCCCTGGGAGCTCTGGGGGGGTCTGGTTCGTTGACATTGTTGTTCTTCCTATAGGTTGCAAACACCTTCATCTCAGTCAGTCCTTTCCCTAATTCCTCCATTGGGCTCCTCATGCAAAATTTTAAATTTGAGAGATTCCAATTTATATACTTTTTCGGTTGTTGACCATGGTTTTGATGTTATGTCTAGAGATTTTTAGCCAAGTCAAATATCACATGGATTTATATCAATAAAAGCATTTTTCAAGCATTCTCACCTCAAATTTACTTTAAGTTCCATTTTTATTCATTTACATGTGATTTGTCATAGAATTATTTGTTGTAAATATTATTCTTTCTTCACTAAATGCTCTTTACATAAAAATAAATATATATTTGGGGACTCTTAATTCTATTTTACTGATCTATGTACCTATCAATTAAGTATCACTTTAACTACACTCCATATGCTTTGAAATGCCATACTCTGTTTTCATTCTTTTCAAAACATTTTCTTATTTTCTCTTTTAATTTCTATTTAACTCATTGAATATCTGAGTTCTTTTATTCTTCATATATTTGTAGATTTCTCTATTTTTCCCAATAATGACCCTGTACCACTTTCATCTAAGAACATAATTGTAATATTTTCACTTATAAATTCATTGAGTTTCATCACACAACTTATCACACACATTCTGGAAAATATGCTATGGAAATTAAAACAGATATATATTTTATTGTTGAGGTGAGTGTTCCAAAACTTCCTGCTTTGCACTTAGTTTTTTGAGTCTTCTATTTCCTCATGAATTTGTTTTTCTACTTTGGAAAGTAGGGTATTACAGTCTATATATTGTCTGTATATTAGATTCTCAGTTTTCTTTGTTGTTTTTCTTTTCAGAACTACTTTTTCATTAGTGCACATAATAATGGGTTTCAATGTGAGAATCTGATACATAATCAATTCTTCCCTTTATTTCTAGGATGTTTTAAATTTAATGTATTTGTACTTATATTCAGTGCTCCCAAGTTTATAGTGGCTGTATTTTCATCAATTTAAACCTTTATTTTAAAGTTTTGCTATCTCCAATAACTTGCTTTTGTTTTAAATCTTTTCTGTCTGATATTAATATACTAATCCAGCTTTCCTTAATTGCTGTTCATGTGAAAAAATGTATTTTTCATATTTTTAATTTTAGCAAATTCTGTCTTCATATGTATTTTTTCTCTCCTCAAAACATATAGTTGAAATGTCTTTTTCTTCCATATTGACAATCTCTTCTTTTATTTGTACTGGTTAATAATACACATTTATTATTAATATGTTTAGGATTATGTCTGACATTTTACCTTAATTTGGTTTATGACTAAAGTTTTCTTTTTTCTTGCCATTCACTACTTTTTCTTCTACTGCTTGCTCCTGCATTCAATGAATATTTTCTATGCAGATCTTTAATTTGATTAATGTTTTCTAATATATTTTGAAACCTATTTTTATGATTCCTCCAAATTAGCCAAGTGCATGGTTAAACCTTAGAACCAAAACCATGCATGCAGGTAGATAAGAGAATATCTATGGAAAAAGATGGGTGTGACCCTTTATAAGAATCAGGAAAGGATTGCAGAACATTTTCTCCTGGAGCCCTGCACTTCTAGCCATAAAGAAAACTGAGAAATGTAGTCTTTTAACAGGAAACTATCATTCCAGACTTCAAAGGGCTATAAAATGCAGGTCAGGAGTGACATAGCTGTTTCCTGCAGATGAGAGTCTTAGTTACAGTGGATAATTCTAGACTCATTGAAGAGAGGGTCCTCTGTAGAAGGGTGGTCTCTGGTCATTTAGTAGGAGTTTTAACTTAATTGGCTACTATGGATCTTGTGATTGTCATCCTGCATTCCAGAAGAGACTTTTGCAGAATAATTTGAGAGACTTCTCAGAAAGGCTGAGGGAAGGGGAGAAATGAAGGCCAGTGAGACAGAATAGGCTTGTAAAAGGAAGTGGGTACACAGTTAGCTCAAGATGACAATGGCTAGTCCCATTGCTGGGATTGCATGCCAAACTGAGCTAGCAGAAACAGCAGGGAGCTACAGAACATCAAAGGAAGTAAGAAAGCAAATAGAGGACTAAAGCAAAGAAGAAATGGGGGAGGGATTAGCAGGAAAGAGTAAAAGGATATTTCATTCAGGATGCAATATATGATAGAGGAAAAAAGAAAAGAAGAGAAAAGAAAAAAAGAAAAGAAAAGAAGAGAAAAGAAAAGTAAAGAAAAGAAGAGAAAAGAAGAGAAGAAGGTTATATCTGGACCACTGTGACAGGGATTTAGGTCTATTGTAGCCAGAGTTTCTCTACTGTGTCTAAAAGTACTTTTTTGCAAATAAATTTCCAGCTACAAAATTTACACAGGATTCCTTTTAAAATATTGTCTCTTGGAGTTTTCACCCATATAATCATTAACAGTAGAGTTGTCTAAACAAGATCTTCATTAAGATAACACCAGTTGTCATGGCAACATGATGAGGAAAAATTTACAGTGCCCCACTACATATAATCAATGGCTTCTGAGAGAGTGAGATTCAGTCTTTTCCAGAGACAAAACCCCTAATAGCTAGTTATCCAATTCCAAGTTATCAGCAATAAGCATATTTATATATACAAGTAATACAAAATGGATTGGGTATATGTAAATAATGATATTAATTAGATGATATAAATTTGAGAGAAAATAATAGCACAGGAGAAGTCAGAAGGTGGTGAGCAATAGAAATTATATACAGTACTCACATACGAAATTTTCAAAATACAGGTTTGTGGCACCATGAGGAGAGCAACAATACCAACCAACCACAGCTCCCAGGGTCCTAACCACCAGCCTGGGAGCACTTATGGAGGGATCCAGGGCTTCAGCTGAATATGTAAGAGTGGAGGGCCCTGCTGGGCACAGGTGGAAGAAGAGATCCTTGACCTCATGAAGGCTGGATGCCCCAGGGGGTGGGAATTTTGAGGGTGGGGAAGTGTGAGTGGGGGGGGGTAGGTGGGGGTTACATCCACGGAGAAGAAGGAGGAGGGGTAAGGGGATGGGGGGTTCCCGGGTGGGTGGGGGATGGGGTAAGGGGATAACATATGAAATGTAAATAAAATATCCAATAAAAAAAAGAAAAAAAACATTACATTTTAAAAGAATCAAACAAGTAATGTCCAACACAAAAGATTTTCTCTATTATTCTCTTTTTGACAACTAAATTTATCCTGTGTCTTAGGGTATTACTGCTGTGAGCCGACAACAAAACCAATGCAAGTCTTTTAATGGAAAGCTTTTAATTGGGGCTGGCTTACAATTTCAGAGGTTCAGTCCAGATTATCATCAAGGCAGGAACATGACAGCATCCAGACAGATGTAGGGCTGGAGGAGCTGAGAATTCTACAAATCTTCACATGAAGGCTGCTAGCAGAGTACTCTTCTAGGCAGCTAGAATTAGGCTTTTAATGCTCACACCCACAGTGACACACCTACTCCAACAAGGCCACACCTAATCCAGCAGGGCCACACTTTCTAATCCTGCCACTCTCTGGGCAGAGCATATACAAACAATCACAGCCTGATATTTCTATATTTTTATTTTTTTGTTATAATCTCTCTCTCTCTATATATATATATATCCACTCCTCCCTATCCCTCTACTCCTACCCTCCCCCCTCTCTCTTTCTCTCTCTCTCTCTATATATATATGTATGTGTGTATGTGTATGTTTCTATGTCATGATGTATATATCGAAGTCAATGGACAACTTCCAGGAGTAAGTTGTTCTTTTCCGTAATATGAGTCTTGGCAATTGAACTCAGGTTATCAGGTATGACAGTAATTGTTTTTATCTGCCTAGCCCTCTATTATTTCTTTAATTATGGTTTATTTTGTTGTCTAAGCATATCTGTAAAAGTTAACTTTATTTTTGATAAATATGGAATCTTTGAAAGTTTTCTTTAGAGTGCCTTTTTCTGGTGCCCAGTTTATTGTATAACTAATTGGTGTACTCTTTACTGGGAAACACTATTTCTCCTATGTTAGCATCACTTAGTTATCTGTAGTTTCCTGTATAGGGTTGAGGTCTCCTGGGTTTTCTCTCATCCATTTTAACATGTGTATTGTTGTACTTGTTCACCTAATGTTTAGGCAATCATGTTGACAAGACTTTATGGACATAAGTGTTGACATTACTAGGAGAAACAAACCACAGCCAAACCTCTAATCTTCTGGCTCTTACAGTTTTTCAAAATGTTCCCTAAGGCTTAGGTGCAAGGGTTGTTTTGAAAATGTGTCCATTGGGCCTGAGCTCCATACTCTAAATTTTGATTAGTTATGGTTTTCTGTAATGCTCTTAATTTTTTGCAAGGAAAACATCTCTTTGATGAAGGATGAGAACTCCCTTTATCTGTGAGTAAAAGGACAAATAGTTATAATGAAGTAGGGATTATACTGGTTTAGCAATGTAGAACTTTTAGTTTCTCCTCCCAACTCTATGATTTCAAAAGCTCTAGGTAGTTCTCTGGCCATTTTTCTAGTTTCCTATACCAGATATTATTTACTCTTATAGAACTGATCATAAGATAAATTGTTGGTTACTGCCAAGGTATATATGACACTGCTTCACCCTTAGGGTTATCTTGCTATGATGTTCATTGTGGTGATTCATGGGTGTTGTAGCTTTGTTATGACTATTGGTTGTATCTCTCCTTTTGGAGCTTATATGGCCCCTTATAGTATCTGAAAAGCTAGTCCTAACTCAAGATGAGGACATTTAGATCAGCTCCAACTTATAAACTAATAATTAACTACACTAACTTTTACATTGGCTACACTAATTTGTAATCCTACCAACAGTAAATGAAGGATCCTTTTCTACTTACCACTTCCAGCATTTGTTGTGAGTTTTTTTGTTGATCCTTACTTTTCTGACTGGAGTACCAAGTGAAAGATTTCGGCACACAGCTTAGACAGACAACACCAGCTGGTTCCATGAGGGGAGGGGGATTATTCAGGGCAGAGGGTGGGGAGAGAAATGGGAGGAACGGCAGGGAGAAGAGAGAGAAGTGTAGGAGAGAGGCCGGCCATGACCACGTGGAGAGAGGGGGACGGGAAGGGGGAGGGGAGAGGGGGCAGAGAACCTGCAGACGAGGGATCAAGGGAGCAAGAGAGAGAGGAGGGGGCAGGCAGCCCCTTTTATAGTGGGCAGGCCTACCTGGCTGTTGCCAGGTAACCATGGGGAGAAGCATACCTGGCTGTTGCCAGATAACTGTGAGGTGGAGTTTAGACAGAATATTAACACTAAGAAATCTCAAGGTTATCTTGATTAATATTTCACTAACTGCTGGAGAAAATGAGGAGATTTTGAAATAATCCTTTGTCAATTTATTTTTCTTCTTCTGAAAACTCTGTTCAGATACAAGGACCATATTTGAATTTGTTAGTTGTTTGTTTGTTTTTAAGAATCTTTATATATTCTGAATAGCAATCATCTGTCACATATAGAGCTGTCAAAGATTATTTTCATTCTGTGTATTTCTTCATGACTCAAGTGATTGCCTTATTACCTACATAGAAGTTTTTTAGTTTTATGAATTCCCACTTGTCAATAGTTATCCTTAAATCTTAGACAAATGATGTCCTCTTTAAAAACTTCCTTCCTACATCTATATCATATAGGGCACTACCTACGTTTTCTTCTGTTTCCATGATTCAGGGCTCATGTTTAAGTCTTTGATCCACTTCATGTGTGTGTGTGTGTGTGTGTGTGTGTGTGTGTCTGTGTCTGTGTGTGTCTGTGTCTGTGTGTCTGTATGTGTGTGCGTGTGTGTGCATGTGTGTGTGTCTAATATTCTTTGGAATGTGAGCATCTAGTATTTTCAGCAACATTTGTAGAAAAATGTCTGAATCTGTCTGAGTCATCTGCTGGGTGGAGCCTCTCAGAAATCAGCCCTTATAGACTCCTCTCTGCAAGTATAACAGAGTACTATATCATTAATAATGTCAGGGATTGGTGCTTATCCATGGGATGGGTCTCAAGCTAGGCTGGTTATTGGTTGGCTGTTCCCTTGGTCTCTGTTAATCAATGGAATAAAATTGAAGACCCAAAAATAAACCCCACACCTATGGACACTTGATTTTTGAAACAGAAACCAAAACCATATAATTAAAAAAATAAAGCATCTTCAGCAAATGGTGCTGGTCTAAATGGATATCTACATGCATAAGAATCAATATAGATCCACATTTATTATCCTGCACAAAACTCAAAACCAACTGGATCAAGGACCTAAACATAAAACCAGAAAAATAAATTCCATAGAAGATAAAGTGGGAAATAGCCTTGAATGCATTGATATAAGAGACAGTTTTCTGAATATAATACCAATGACTCAGACTCTAAGATCAACAATTGCAAAATGGAACCTCTTGAAACTGAAAAGCTTCTGTAAGGCAAAGGATACTGTCAAAAGGAAAACCCAGCAGCCTACAGACTGGGAAAGAATCTTTAACAACCCTACTTCTCACAGTAGGCTAGTACTCAAAATTTTATAAAGAACTCAAGAAGCTAAACACCAACAATCCAAATAACCCAATTAAAAGATTGAGACAAAGAGCTAAACAGAGAATTCTCAACAAAGGAGTCACAAATGACTGAGAAGCACTTAAAGAAATGTTCAAAGTCCTTAGTCACCAGGGAAATGCAAATCAAAACATCTCTGAGATTCCAACTTACACTCATTAGAATGGCTAAATTCAAAAACTCAAGTGATAGCATATGCTAGTTAAGATGTGGATCAAAGACAACCCTCCTGCATTACCACTGGGAGTGCAAACTTGTGCAACTACTTTGGAAATCAATTCAGTGATTTTACAGAAAACTGGCAATAAGTCTACCTCAAGACCCAGCTATACCACCAAGCATATACCCAAAAGATACACTACCATACCACACAGACACATGCTCAAATATGTTTATAGCAGCTTTATTCTTAATAGCTAGAAACTGGAAACAACCTAGATGTCCCTCTACTGAAGAGTGGATAAAGAAAACATGGTACATCTACAAAATGGAATAATATTTAGATATTAAACACACTATCTCACATTTAACATCAATTATTTCAATCTTTTCTCCATTTAGGATGATGTTGGCTGTGGGTTCCATATCATGTTGAATTACATTCCATCTATCCTTACATTCTTTAGTATTCTTACCATGGAGGCATGTTAGACTTTGTCAAAAGCTTCTCTTCTTCTATTGCGGTCAACCTATATTTTTTTCTTTAAGTCCACTGATATGTTTTTTTCACGTTTATTGAGTTGGGTATCTTGATCTACCTCTGCATTTCAGGGATAAAGTGGCTAATCATTTTAATACATCTCTGTACTTAATTTACAACTATTGTACTGACCATGTTTGAGTCTATTATCATTGGGAACATTAGTCTATAGTTCTCTTTTCTGTTGTTGTTGTGTCTTTACAGTGTCTTTACCTGGTGTTGGTTTTAGAGTGATATTTGGCATCATAGAAGGAATGTTCCCCCCACCCTAATCATCTCTCTCGTAGCATAAGGATTGTCTATAGATCTTCTTTGAATTTCTGGTAGAATTCTTTGTGAATCTATCTCAACCTGGACTTTTTATTATAGCTTAGGAGGCCCTTTACAAATTTCAGTCTCATCATTTGTTATTAAGTCTATTTAGCTTATTAAATTCTTACTAAATTAATTTTGGTGGTTTGGACGAGTCTAGAAATTCATCCATTTTTCTTAGGTTTCTCAGCTTAATAGTTTATAGGTTTTTATACTAGTCCCTTATTTTACTGTGAAATTCTTTGGTGAATTTTGTAAAGATTCTGTGTTCATTTCTGATTCTGTTAATTTGGGTGATCTATTTTTTCTCTTGATTTGATGTGATCAAGTTATGTCAATCTTGTTTTTCTTGACAAAGAACCAGATCGTGGTATTGCTTTGTTGTTATGTTTGCTTGTTTCTTAGTCGATTGTTTTTGTATTGTTTTCTTTGATTCCATTTTATTTATTTCTGCTCTGATATTTTTTAGTTCTTGCCATTGACTGGTTTTAGAGTTGTTTTGCTTTTGTTTTTCCAATTTTTTGAGTTATACCCTTAAGACATTTATCTTTGCTGTGTCTGAGTTTTTTTAAATGCACACATTTTGAGCTGTAAATTTCTGTTGTGAGACTGTTTTCAGTGTGTCACAGACAGTTTCTTGTGTTGTGTTTTTGGTTTGTTTCTAGAAAGATTTCATTTGTTCCTTTATTTCTTCTTTGACCCATTCACCATTCAATAATGAATTATTTAATCTCTATAACTTTTTATATTTACTGTTTAATTGTTTGCTGTCAATGTTGAGTTTTATTGCATTGATGTCAGATAGAATAAAAGGAATGATTTCAATCTTTTAAAATTTATAGGGTGTTGTGTCATGATGTGTATATGTATTTGTATATATTTTTTTCTTGTAGTTTTCAATATAATTTCTTGGTTCTACATACTTAGTGTTTTGACTCTGATATGCTATAGGGATTTTTCTTTCTGGTCTTTTCTATTTATTGTTCATGGTGATTCTTGTATTAATATAGGCTATTTCTTTCCTTAGTATGGGACATTTTATTCTGTGATTTTCTCCATTATTGTCATTTATCTGATTATCTATGGACAGTGCTTTGTGTCACATAGTTTGATTAAATATAGACAATATTTGGTGTTAGTAGTAGATACCACAACTTAAGGTCTTGAATTCTCTTCAAACACCAATACTTTGCCTGGACATCTTAGAACTCTGATCACATACTCATTAATAGAAGATTCCCATGTTACCTTGCATGTGATAGTTTTATTAAATGGTTCACAGAACCCCAAATGTATTTTATCTAACATTTATTGATTTGCTATGAAGGATAATATACAGGAATCTATACACATGTGAAGAAGCACATGGAAAAATTCCAGAGGTTTCTGTTTGGAGGACAGAGATTCCTGGGCAATTGTGGGCATTGCCTTCCTGGAATATGAACACTTCCACCCACCTAGAATCTCATCAAATCTCATTGTTCAAGAGTTTTTATAGTGTATAATCTGTAGCTACCCTACTTCCAAGAACACTGTTTAGCTGAATGCTTCAATCCTCTAATCTCAATCTTTCTGAAAACATGACGTAACCTCATTAGCATTAACTCAGTTGTGATTTGCAAGTATTCATTATGAAGACAAAAAGACACATCTATCACTTAGGAGACTGCAGGAATTTTAGATGCTGTATGCCTGATACTATAGACAAAGATCAAGTATAATTCTTATTATTTCATAAAGATAAAAGCTGAGCAAGGTCACATATAAAATGACAATAGCTTGGTGCAATGTTATAAAACCTAAAAAGTCTATTTGGATATGCAGATGGTAAAAAAATGGATTACTCCATAGTATGAAAAATGGCAAAAAAAGTTTCAAGTTTCAGTCAATCACTCAGAGACATTATGTGTATTATGGAAGATAAAGTCTGAAGATAGCATAACAGTCATTCACATCTGTATATCCATTTAGTTTGAAGGAAGATCATAAAAGAGTTGTTTAACTTTAGGGGATATTTTTATGAGTAATTACTATAAGTATGATTCATTAGAGCTTTGTCCTAGCAATCAGAAAACCCTAGTTATATTGTCATTTTATGTGTTAATTGACATATGAAACTCTTAGCAATTCCTCTTTGGTGAGGCCTCTATAGCTTTATCATACAGCAGTCTACCTAACATGAATTGGCTACAAATATCGCTTGCTCATAATGCATAGTAGAAGTTGCTTCAGAAAATACATGCTATACTTTTTCATATTCATCTCATAATTTCAAGTATTGTGATTTTGAGGGAATTTCATTATTCTGTTAATATAGATTACATTTTGAAGGTATAAAGTTTTGAAGGTGATACAAATGTGGTACTAGATAAATTAAATTTATTTTCACATCAACTGAGTGCTATTGCATGTTCCAATGATCTATTGTTATGTTTAAAAAATTTTATCCTGCATTTAGAGAATTAGGTCAAAGTCATTTTATAATTAATTACCTTTTAACCTTTATTTAAACTTGGACCTTAAAAATGTCTGTAGCCTAAAGATGGACTTGATAATCATTGGATCCATTTATTTCTTCCTCTTGCCAATGTAGCTGAATTACATGAATCTTTCTTTGTTTTCCAGTCTTGTATTTTTAATTGGCTATTTAGGGAGAGTGACCAAGCCTAGCTTGTAGGGACTATCAGAGCCTAGATTTTTATTCTAAAATCTCTGATAACAACTATAAAAGAATAACTCTATCTCTCTATTTTATTTGTGTGATAACTGTGATTAGAATTAATCCCTTGGGTTTTTTTTTTTTTTTTTAGAATTGTTGTGGCAATACATAGGAAGGCTACCAAGATTTGTGTTAATTTTATATCCTGCTTCTTTGCTGAAAGTGTGTTTCAGGTCTAAAGAGGTTTTGGTTTACACTTTAGGATCTCATACTTTGAATCATATCTTCAGCAAGTAGGGATACTTTTACTTCTTTTCCTATTTGTATCCCTTCTATTTCATTTTCTTGTCTTCATATGACTTCAAGCCTTATTTTGGATACCACTGAGTCCTCACTGACCAGTAACTAGCATGGTGTCCTCAGTTCCTAATCTTTTAAATTATTCTCCATTTAGTTTTATATCGACTTCCAGATTAGCATTTGTAGCTTTACTATATCAAGTTATGCTCTGCCCTTGTCTATTCTCCCCAAGACATTGATCATGAAAGAATGTTGAGTTTTGCTTAATGTATTGTCTCCATCAGGTGAGATAATCATGACTTCTTTAGTCCATTTATGTGACATAGGACATTTACTGATTCTCATATGTTGAGCCATCCTCTAATATCTATATCAAAGCCAACATGATTAAAATGACTTTTGCTTTGATGTGATCTTGAATTTAGTTTGGAAGGGTTTATTGACATTTTTGCCTCTATGTTTATCAGGGAGAGTGGATTACAATTTTCATTTGTTGTTACTATTTGTTTGATATGACATTAATATCATAGTAATACTGGCTTCTATACATGCAAACATATACATATACACAAGCACCTGGAATAAAAGCTTCCCTACACAAGTATGCAAATACACATGCATGCATGAAATGATTTTAAAAGGTAAATACAAATTAAAAATACTCAGCTTGACAGCATGACCATTTACAAGAACATCATCAACAGGGTCTCTCCTAGAGCACATGATTTCTCTAGTCATAGTTTTTGACCATGTTTACAATACCAGGCAAGAATTACTTCCTGTAGTTTAAGCCTCACTTCCAATCAAGAGGGCTGTTATTTAGTCCCATAAGTAGTATTGTTACTACTATACCAGTGGGCACATCTTGCAGTCAGTGCTATGTAAGATCATTGATATCTTTTCTCCCCAAGTACTCTGCTTAAACAACTTTAAACATTCAGGCATCTAGACAACAGGGAGAATATCCCTGGCAGTTACTGACTGATTTCCCTGTTCTGCAACCAAACTGTGTTGTATCTTCACCAATAGAATCTTATTGCCTTGTAATGATGGTCAACCAAGAGCAATGACAACAGCTTGCCTTATTTTGTATACCACTGCATCCGCATGGACCAGTAAGTAGCATAGAGGCATGAGATTTTCATTTAATAACTCATGACTTCTGGGAGAAGTATCATTCTCTAATATTGGATAATTCTGTTGAGACTTTAGAAAATAAATCATTTAAGAAATTCATTTCTGATTGTATTGTGCACATGTGTAAGTACCCACATGTGTGTCCTTGTGCCATATGTGTGTGCCTGTCAGTCAACCTATTTCCTCAATCCAGATTAAACATTTAACTTCATCCATTTTTCCTTTGAAATTTCATAATGCATATATTCTGTTATGCCCCCTTATTTACTTGTTATATTAGTTGCATTCTGTGGCTGTAATAAAAGATAATGAGCAAGATATTACAGAAAAATGTCTATTTTAGCTTTTAATTTCAGAAGGTTAAAGTCCAGAGTGGAAGTTATACCACTGTAGCAATTGTCAGGCATGGCATAAGGAACTGGAATCTGAGAGCTCACACCAGTCAGAACGGCTAAGATTAAAAACTCAGGTGATAGTAGATGCTGGCGAGGGTGTGGAGAAAGAGGAACACTCCTCCATTGTTGGTGGAACTGCAAGATGGCGCAACCACTTTGGAAATCAGTCTGGCAGTTCCTCAGAAAATTGGACATAGCATTACCTGAGGATCCAGCTATACCGCTCCTAGGCATATACCCAGAAGATGCTCAAACATATAACAAGGACATATGCTCTACTATGTTCATAGCAGCCTTATTTATAATAGCCAGGAGCTGGAAAGAACCCAGATGTCCTTCAACTGAGGAATGGATTCAAAAAATGTGGTATATTTATACAATGGTAAATGGATGGAACTAGAAATTATCATCCTGAGTGAGGTAAGCCAATCACAAAAGAACACACATGGTATTCACTCGCTGATTATTGGATATTTGCCCAGAACCTTGAAATGCCCAAGATTCCACTCACAGGCCACATGAAGCTCATGAAGAAGGAAGACCAAGTGGGGGTGATTCGGTCCTTCTTAGAAGGAGCAACAAAATACTCAAGGGAGCAAATATGGAGACAAAGTGAGGGACAGAAACTGAAGGAGGGGCCATCTGAAGACCATTCCACCTGAGTATCCATCCCATGTGCAGTCACCAAAGGTAGATGCTGATGTGGAAGTCAGGAAGTGCATGCTGATAAGAGCCTGATATAGATGTCTCCTCAGAGGTCTGCAAGAGTCTGACATATTCAGAGGCAGATGCTCACAACTAGCCATTGAACTGATAATGGGGTTCCCAATAGAGGAGTTAGAGTGATGACCATAGGAGCTGAAAGGGTTTGTGGCCCCATGAGGAGAGCAACAATACCAACCAACCACAGCCAGAGTACTTAGGGAGGGAACCATGGCTTTAGCTGTATATTTAAGAGTGGAGGGCCCTGCTGGGCATAGGTGGAAGAAGAGAACCTTGACTCATGAAGGCTGGACGCCCCAGGGGGTGGGAATTTTGAGGGTGAGGAGGTGGGGGTGGGGGGGTAGATAGAGGTTACATCCACAGAGAAGAAGGAGGAGGGGTGAGGGGATAGGGGGTTCCTGGTTGGGTGGGGGATAGGGTAAGGGGACAACATATGAAATGTAAATAAAACATCCAATAAAAAAAAGAAAAAAAATGATTTTAAAATTAAAATATAATTATATCACTTCCCACTTTTTTCAACTGATCTATATCTATTTTGCTCTATTTTTCCTTGTTATTTGCATATATACACATCCACATACATCATATATATATACATATATATGTGTGTGTATATATATATATAATTTCATAATAATTTTAGATCTCCTTCCTACATGGAAGAGGACATAGACCCAATCTTTTTATGGATGAATATTTTAAAAATCCAGATTTATTTACTTTTACTTTATCATGTTGTTTATGTATGCTGACTTTATATTTTTGCTATTATAGTTGTGTTTTCCTGTGTTTGTGATCCACAAAACAGTGTCATACAACTCAAGTGAAGCTTCTAAGGGAAAACTGTTAAATGAAATTTCATTTCTACCTGTTTGTAGCTGTTTTATCAAGGTAGTTGTTTCTCTGATATTAGAAGATATATTGAGCAATGTACATATTTATCTTCATACTTAGATAATAAACATCCCTTGTTCACTTTAACTCACATGAAATGTTTCGTTTAATAATTGATATACTCTTTCCAATATAATAATAAAAAGTGTTCAGACTTCATTCAAAATTAACAATCTCTTTTTACACAGTTATTGTCTGCTTTTGGCTGTCTGCTTATAGTGGTGGGAACAAGGTATTTCAGGTTTGAGTCATGATCATGCCCTTATAAGCATTTTCACATCTCCCTATATAACCAGTTTTTTTTTCAGATAGGGAAATTGTATGAATAGGAAAGAGAAAGAAAAGGATATCATTGTGTGTGTTTATACAGGTTGAAAATTTTCCACTTACTCTCCTATCATTCTAGTGAGGAACAGAAAATACTCAAATTCACAGATAATAAACAAAGCTGTTTTTTTTTTTTCATGGCAAATATGTAAGGCTGACTTCCCTAGGAGCTTTCCTCTTTTAGTCATCAAGAAATGTAATTCTTCTCCTCTAGTCTACTAAAAAAGACTTCAAGGAGGTAATATAAAGAGCTTTAATGACCTCTGGCATTAAAAAACACACTAATTTCTGAAGTCAACCATTGAAAGACAGGAGATTGTGAAACAAAATACGCTAATTTTAATGTGTCAACTACCAGCCTAAACTATTGTACTCAGCAAAGTATCAGCCATATTTGGAGGAAAAGATTCTAAGATTCAAACAGGCTAAATCAATATCATATTTAGATAAACCATAAACAAAATATGGAAATAATTTCTTTGAATTTTGAAGAAGAATAGGCACAATTAAGAGACTGCTGAAAAATAAATCTATTAGTATTGAAAAACAAAATATAAAATATCTTGGGGAAACTTTAGCCAAACAAGTGAAAGATCAGTATGACAACAACTTCAAGACTCTCAAGAAAGAAATAGAAGAAGATCTCAGAAAATGGAGAAAATGCTCATGGATAGTCAAAACTAACATAGTAAAAATGGTCATCCTACTAAAGGCAATCTACTGATTCAATGCAATCCCCATCAAAACCCCAATACAATTCTTCAAATACATGGAAAGAGCAATTCTCAAATTTATCTGGAAAGGCATGGGGTTTGCAGCCCCATAGGGAGAGCAACAATACCAACCAATCAGAGCTCCCAGAGCTACCAGCCTGGGAGCACAGGGGGGGGACCCATCTCTCCAGCTGTATAGGCAGGGGAGGATGGCTTTGTTAGGCATAGGTGGGAGAGGAAGTCCTTGGTACCATGAAAGCTGGATGCCCCAGTGTGGGGGAATTCGAAAGTGGGAGATGGGAGTGAGTGGGTGGGGACATATCCTCATAGATGCAGGAGGAGTGGGGATGAGATTGGGGTTTCAGGGTGGGGAGAAATGGGGAAAGGGAATAACATCTGAAATGTGAATAAAATACCCAATAAAAAATTTAAAAACAAACCAGAATAGCAAAAAAAAAAAATACTTAACAATAAAAGAATGGCTGGGGGAATCACCATCCCTGATCTCATGCTTTTCTACAGATCAATAGTAAAAAAAAAAAAAAAAAAAAAAAAAACTGTATGATATTGTTACAGAGATAGACACATTGATCAATGGAATAGAATTGAAGACTCAGAAATAAAACCACATACTTATGGGCACTTGATCTTTGACAAAGAAGCCAAACATATACAATGGACCGGGAGGGGAATAAAATCTGGAGTTATAAATAAATAAATAAATAAATAAATAAATAAATAAATAAATAGAAAAAGTTTTTAAAAAAAGACTAAAGTATGAAATGTTCAACATTCTTAGTCATAAGGGAAATGCAAATCAAAACAACCCTGAGATTCTACCTCACACCAGTCAGAATGGCTAAGATCAAAAACTCAGTTGTCAGCAGATGCTGGTGAAGATGTGGAGAAATGGGAATACTCTATTTTTGTTGAAATTGCAAGTTGGTACAACCACTCTAGAAATCAGTCTGGCCGTTCCTCAGAAAATGGAACATAGTGCCACCTGAGGACCCAGCTATACCACTACTGTGCATATACCCAAAAGATGCTCCAACGTATTACAAGAACACATGTTCCACTATGCTCTTAGCAGCCTTATTTATAATAGCCAGAAGCTGGAAACAACCCAGTTGTCTTTCAACAGAAGAATGAATATAGAAAATGTGGTACATTTACACAATGGAATACTACTCAGCTATTACAAACAATGACTTCATGAAATTCTTAGACAAATAGATGAAACTAGAAGATATCATCCTGAGTGAGGGAACCCAGTAACAAAAGAACACACATGGTATGAACTCACTGATAAGTGAATATTAGGAAAAAAGCTCAGAATACCCAAGATACAACTCACAGACCATATGAAGCTCAAGAAGAAGGAAGACCAAAGGGTAGATGCTTCAATCCTACTTAAAAGGGGGAACAAAATAATCATGGGACATAGAGGGAGGGATTTGTGAGAGAGAGAAAGGAAGGGGAGTAAAAAAGGGGGGCAGGATCAGGTGTGAGAGGAGTTAGAAGTACAGAGGGTCAGGAATTTGGATGGAGGTATGTAGCAGTTGAAGATAGGGAACTGAGGATAGCCACTAGAAAGTCCCAGATCTCAGGAAAGCAAGAGACTACCGGGATCCAATGGGAATGACATTAGCTAAAATACCTAACAAAGGGGAGAAAGAACCTGTAGACATCATACCAGAGGTTAGGCATGGCTCCTGTTTGAGGGATGGGAGCCACACACCTATTTCAATAACATTAATCCAGAATTGTTTCTGTCTAAAGGAAATGCAGAGACTGAAAGAAAGGCCATTCGCCTAGGGATTTATCCCATAGGCAGACACCAAGGCTCTATTGCTGATGCCAAAATGCTTGCTGACAGGAGCCAGGTATGCCCATCGCCTGAGATACTCTGCCAGAGCCTGACCAATACAGAGGTGGATGCTAGTAGCCAACCATCAGACTGAGTATGGGGTCACCAATGGAGGAGGTAAGGGCAGGACTGAAGGAGTTGAAGAGGTTTGCAACCCCATAGGAAGAACAATAATATAAACCTACCAGATCCCCCAGAGCTCCCAAGGACGTAAACCACCAACCAAAGAATACATATGGAAGGACCCATGGCTCCAGCTGCATATGTAGCAGAGGATGGCCTTATCTGGCATCAATGGGAAGGGATGTCCTTGGTCCTGTGGAGGTTTAGGGGGATAATAACCCAGCATAGGGGTAATGCTAGGGAACTGAGGTGGGATTGAGTTGGTGGGTGGGGGAGCACCCTTATAAAAGCTGGTTGGAACAGTGATTGGAAAGGGGGTTTGCAGACGGGGAATTTTGAAGGGGGATAAATATTTGATATATAAATAAATAAAATAGCCTACAAAAATTACATTAAAATGAAAGACAAGAAGTATGACTGAAAATTTAAAAAAAACATAAAAATAGTCAACACACCTCTTTCAATAACAATTTTAAATAGTAATGATCTCAATTCTCCAATCTAATAGTGCAGTCTGGGTGAATGGATTAAGAAACAAATATATCCTTCTCTTATCTATAAGAAAATCATCTTAACTTTAAGGATAGATATCATATAAAAACAAAATGATAAGAAACAAACTCAAAGTAAACAAGAATCAGGAGGCAACCAGTTGTTTTTCTAATATCTGAAAAATATACTTCAAGTTAAAAATAACTATAAGAGATAATAAAAAACTCTTAATGCTAATCAATGAAAAAGTTTGCCAAGAGAAATCAGAAACTAAATCTATATGTTCCAAAATCTGGTACAACTAATTTAATAATAGTACAAAATTTCTACTGAATTGAGGACACAGATTAATATTAACCATTTAAAGTAGTTTATTTCTGTCTCACTTTCTCCAATAGATGTGTCATTTTGTAAAACAAATAATAGAGAAACATCAAAGCTAAAGTACAACATAGATCAAATATACCTAACAAATATCTACATGATCTATTTAGTAGTTCGTAGATTTTCCTATGAGATATACCACATCCTGGAGCACAAATGTTAACAAAATCAGAATAATTGAAACTACTAAGTGCATCCTATCTATACAAAATGCAATAAATCTTAAAATAGACATGAAAAAATCTCTAGTAAATATACAAACTCATGAAGATTAAGGAATTCATTGCTGAGTAATGAATGGGTCAAAGAAGAAATCACAGAAGAAATAAAAACATAAAAACATTCTTGGAACTAAACAAAAACACAGCAGAACAAAACATCTGAGGAACATTAAAAGTAGTCCTATGAGTGAAATTTATAGCTTTAAGTACCGACAATAAAAAATCAGAAATAACACAAATGACTTAATGGTGAAACTCAAAAATTTGGAAAAACAAGAATAACCTAAACACAAGTACAGCATACAGCAAGAAATAGTGAAAATTAGGCTAAAGATTAATGAAATAGAAAAAAAGCAGTACAAAGAATCAACAAATCTAATGGCTAGTTCTTTGAGATAAACAACATCCACAGGCTCTTGGCTTAAATAAAAACAACAAAAACGACATAATGTCATGACTGACTTTTTGGAGCAAAACACCTGCTTTCTTAGGGTATTCAGTTGTGCTCTCTGGCCAAAGATAATTCTAGTTGGGCTTGTTGATTATTTACACCATCACAAAGAGGGGTGAAGATGACTATGGAACCTTCCCCTGAATATCCCGGCACTCTCTAGCACTTATTGTATGCAACTCTCTCTTAATGTTATGTGGCCTTGGGACAAGGTTAGAGTACATAAACCAGGAAAGACTAGGGAAGAGGTAATATATCTATGATGTTACATGGAATTCCTTATCTCTGGTGGGCAAGGCAATTCAGGTGGCTTACTATGGGAAAAACACTCATATGCTAGTAAGTAGCCCTTCAAATATGTTCTATTAGGAGGTCTAGTGTACTCCTTGTTTCCCTTGAGAGATGTTTTGTAGAAATCATGCCCTGATTTGTCATTGTAACCTCAGGAAAAGGAATAAACTTTGCTTATGTCTCCACTTATTGAGAAAATTTAGCAAACCATGGCACAGTTGACAGGATATGACAAAAACAATGACTTTGAATCAATGGTATTGTACCCACTGTGGCCCATGAGTAAGGGAATAAAGCAAAGTTGCATTGAGGGATTATTGCAGAAGAAATTTTGACCTGGTGGTTTGTATTGGATGTAGTAGCTGAAGCATAGTCAGACAGTACAGAGAAAGCTGAGATATAACTGAGGTATGGCCAATTGGGACATTGCTATAGGTGAGAAAAATTCACAAATGACACTTTTATTGTATATGATATGAAGCAATATGATCGTCTGATGGGTGCACTCTGAGATTATGAAGAATCAAAAGGTCTATAGTAGATATTAACAGTTCAGGGAGTAGTAGATAAGGGTTGGAGGTGACAATGAGCAGCTACAGAGGCAGCCAAGCTGCCACTACAGGTAATTGGTCTCTGAGATTTTGGTGGCAGCCTAAAGAGAGATTGCAGATATAATGGGAAAATTAATGTGAAAAGAGGTCATGAGGCTGGCAGCTTCAACACTGTCCTCTGATTTAGTGTGTAAAACAGATGAAAGGTATAGAGAAATCAAAGTGTTAGCCTGTTGTATTTTACAGCTAGAAGAAAACAGGAAGACGGCCCAATTTAGACCTGTAATGCAGAACCCCTCCTGGGACACCAAAACTTGGAAATCCTGGGAAAAATCAGGAAGCAAAGACAAAGGAAGTGATGTTGAAGAGGAAAATCTGATACTGTATACTAATGGATAACAAATAACAATGGGCAACTATAGGACACTATATTAATCAGAGAATACTCAGATTCAGAGCTGTTAGATCTACAGAAGGCTTTAAAACAAGCAATAAAGGAACTCTTCAATACATAACACCATCTACACATACAAAAAAATATATTCATAATTAAAAATAATTCAAAACTTTCAAATTTTAAATTACATTGTAAGTAAGCAGCACTTCTAAGTTCAAGCTAAGTTGCCACTATTATTCCATTACCAAAATCAGACAATGACACACAATAAAAGGAAGAATTATAGATAAGTAATGCTGAACAACATTGATACAAATAGTTGTGGTCTAACTGTATATCTACATGTTATCACCCTGCACAAAACTCAAGTCCAATTGGATTAAATAGCTCAGTATAATATAAGACATACTAAATCTAATAGAAGAGAAAGTAAGGAGTAGCCTTGAGTCCATTGGTAGAGGAGACAACTTCCTAAACAGAATACCTACAGCTCAAGCACTAAGATCAACAATTGATAAATGGTACCTCTTAAAACTGAAAAGCTTCCATACTGCAAAGGATACCTTAAAAGGACAAAATGACAGCCTACAGAACGGGAAAACATTTTTACCAATCCCACATCAGGTAGAGATATCTGATATATAAAGAATTCAAGAATCTAGATATCAGCAAACCAAAGAAGCCAAATTTAAAGGAGGGATATAGATCTAAACAGAGAAGTCTCCACAGAGCAATCTCTAATGGCCAAGAAGTACTTAAAAGGGTTTAATTCCTTAGAAATCAAGGAAATACAAATCAAAATGAATCTGAAATTCCATTTTACACTCATCACTATGGCTAAGTTCAAAAACTCAAGTGGCAGCACATGTTCATGAAGATGTGGAACACGGGAAACACTCCTCCATTGCTAGTGGGAGTGAAAACTTGTACAATCATTCTGGAAACCAATTTTGTGATTTCTCAAAAAATTGGGAATGATTCCATCTGAAGACCCCACTATTACCACTCCTGGCAAAATACTCAAAATACCCAAAGGCTGCTCTACCATACCACAAGGACACTTGCTCATTTATGCTCATAGCATCTTTATTTATAATACCTAGAAACTGGAAACAACCTAGATGTCCCTCAACAGAAGAATGGATAAAGGAATGTTACTCAATAAAATATTACTTAGCTATTAAAAACAATGATATCGTACAACTTACAGGCAAATGGATGGAAAAAAATCATTGTCACTGAGGTAACCAACCCAGACCCAGAAAAACAAACATGGCATGTGTTCATTTATAAGCGGGTATTAGTTGTAAAGCTAGTTGTAAAGGGTGTAAGTTGTAAAGGGTGGCCGGGGGAGGAGTCTAGAGAAAGGGATAGGAGTAGGGATGGAAGCAGGAGGAATCAGGTGAGAGGAGGTCAGAGGGAAAGAGTACTAAGAGAGACAACTGGAATGGGGGACATCTCTGAGACAAAGTATAAACCTAAGGCAATGAAAACTCCCAGAATTCTAAGTGGGCAATCTTAGCTAATGCTAACGTCTAGCAATGAGAGATATAGAGCCTGAATGGGCCATCTCCTGTAACCAAGCAAGACTTCTAATGGGGGTATTGAGGTAACAACCTGGCCACAAAACCTTTTATCTACAAATTGTCCTGTCTACAAGATGTGCAGGAATAAAGATGGAGCAGAAATTGGGGGGATGGAAAACCCATGACTGGTCCAGCTTGAGACCCATGCCATGAGAGGGAGCCCTCCCCTGTCCCTGTTAATGATATTCTGCTATACTTGCAGATGAGGGGCTGGCATAATCGTTATTAGAAAGGCTTCATCCAGCAAATGATGGAAACAGATGCAAAAACCTACGGCCAACTATTAGATAGAGGAATCCTGTGGACATGAGGGAGGAAGGGAAGGTAGGAGCCACAGGGGTCAAGAACAGCACAAGAAATTTACAGAATAAACTAACTTGGGTCTATAGGGGCTCACAAAACTGAACTGCTAACTAGGGAGCAAGAGACTGACCAAGGCCCCTGCTCTCTACATATATGTAACAGTTGTGTAGCTTGGTCTTCATGTGGGACTCCTAGGATCAGGAGCAGGGGCTTTCTCTGACTCTGCTGCCTTCCTTTGTCAATCTTTCCCCCTACTAGGCCACCTCATCTAGTCTTAATAGTTTTACTGCAATTTGATACTTTGAGGCTGATTGGTATCAATGGAAGGCCTCCCCTTTAGGAAGAGAAAAGGAGGAGGAGTCGATGAGGGATGGGGGAGAGGAAAGAGAGGAAAGTTGAGATGTAAAGGTAATTAATTAATTAATTAATTAATTAAAAAATTTTAAAGGAACATAATTGTAATTGTTAAAGAGATTAGTACCTATTTCTTCTGGTCCCTGGGCCTTAAATAGGCTGACAAACATTGTGAACCAACAGATAAATAATTTGGTAGCGAAACCTATTCAGATACATTATCAAAGTTAGCTATGGAGAACCATGAGACTCAAGATGAGGTTGTTACTCTATCCAGGGTGTTCCCAAAACCCATCTCCACCCAACCTAAAAGAGGGGACTTCTGCCCCTAGACCAAGCAGAGAGGGACCACCCAGAACCCCCTCTGACTGGTGATCTGAATTCTTACTTAGGTGCGAGGCTAAGCACTGTAAGGGAATATAGATAAAACTTAAAAATATCTCTCTGGGTTCCCTGAGGGACAAGCCTGACTGCATAGGGGTTGATGTCAAAAGTATCCCCTCTCCAGGAAAAAGACATCGGATGGGTATGGCCCTCATGCCTCACTGGATAATGACAGGGGGACTGGAGCCAATACAAGGTCCCCTTCAGTTACTAGAAGTCAGGCCTCTATTCCTGTCTTCACAAGATTAGAATCACCACAGCCCTTCTATACTTAGAGAAGGGAGGAGATGTCAGGGGCAGCCCTGCTTATACACTGAAGGCCTAAAATCAGCCATAGGCCTAAAATCAGCAATAGGCCTGTCATACAAGTATACTAACACCAAATCTTGGATCTCTATGAAAAAACATTGAAACAGATGGCTATAAGCTATTATTGTAAACAGGCAGGTTTTGTGGAAATTTACCAGCCTGAGTAGTCATAGACCTTGTAAATAGGTAGCCTTGGCAGATAATACTAACTTAGACAAGGGCAAGTCAATCATAGGCAGAGTCATAGCGACCTGTCCCCTGAACCTTCATCCAGCCAATACTCTGTTCTGAAAGATATCTGTGTTCCCCCTGAACACCCATGCTCCAGAGTCATCCCCTTTTCCATGTCCTCTCTTTTTGCATTTATAACCCCTGTGTGAATAAGTAAAGATTACGATTTGAAAATAAATAAATAAATAAATAAATAAATAAATAAATAGATTAGCACCACTAAATATAAATCTCTCGCTTATCACTGGAGAAATAGGAAAGATGTCCTTATGTGAACAGTTGACCCATCAGTCTCCATCTTGTATAAATGGGGATTTTGCTTGAAAGAATGGAGCATAATCTAAGGATGTCTCTGGTGTGATTTCTTGTTGGAAAACAAATACGTGGATAATTTCTTAAAGTAAACATACAAATGTCAATGTAACTGTGGTCCAAAAGGGCTAAGCAAGAGAAATTAGAACCATCATCAACATGTATTTTACTGGAATGAAAGATGAAAACAAGGAAAATCAAGATTTATGCCAAGGGTCCTGAAGGCCAATTATGTTGGTCAATTTATGACAGGTTTGATATTACTTATAAAGAATTCTCAAATGAGTTCCAAAAAGTATCTTAGATTATGGGAAAAATAGAAAATAATTTAGTATGATTTATTTATTAGAACCTTCCTATATTCAACAAAATATTAATACCTACTGACAATATAGATAATGTTCACGTCTGTGTCCTCTCTTGAAGGAATCTAGAAACTAAATTGAAAGGGGACATAACAGAAAAGTAACTTTGAACATATCAGTTATTCAAAGAATTTCCTTGTGAGTTTTGTAACTATATCCTTTGGTAGACTGAATTTTGAAACTTTAGAAAAGCATTAAAGGATGCAATATTGTTAAAGGGTCATTGTTGGAGATATTAAAATATTCAACCCCAGATTACATGTTAGAGCCATAGTGATAAAGATAGACTGTTTCGGGCATAATAAAAGACACATATGCCAATTTAACAGAAAAGAGAACAAGTGAATAAAATGCAGGTAATATACCCACTTAATATTTGAAGTAGTTGGTGAAAACATACTTTGAGAAAAAGATATTCTGTTGAACAAATGATGCTGGAAAAGTGGATTTCTCTTAGAACAACCATGAAATTATATTTATTACTTTTCATTTATACACAAATCAATTAAAAATGGAACAAAGTCTTTAAAACCTGGAATACTGAAATTTCTTAATGAAAACATAGAAAATAACCTTTATAATATTAGTGTAGAAAAGAATATTTTTAATAATATGGGAACCAACATCATCTATCAAAGGATGGGAGGATGTGATAATAAAAGTCTCTGTATAGCAAAGAATATAACCAACAAAGAAACCAGACAACCCATAGAATGAGAGGAAATCCATGTCTGCTATACTTCAGATAAAGGTCTAAAATCAAGAATTTACAAAGATTGCATAAATTAAACACCAAGGAAACTAAACTGTTAGTGGATAAGTAGGCAAATGAACTGAGTAGACCACTTGTAAAAAATCAGATACAAATAACCAAAATTTATTTTTAAAAGTGATCAATATTCCTGGGCATCAGACAAGTTGAAATTAAATCTACCATAAGTTACTATTTCACTCCAGTCAGAATTTCCCAACGGTGAGGAGATGGAAGCTTAAAAGACCACCTCCTGTAGTCACACTGGATCTCCAGTGGAAGGATGGGGGACACCAACCCACCTACAAACCTGTTGACCAAAAATTGCTCCTGTATCAAAGAAAGTCATGGACAAAAATTAGACAGAGACTGAAGGAATATTGAACCAGTGACCTTTCCAACTTGGGGTCTATCCCATGGACAGACACCAATTCTTGGCACTATTACTGATGTTATGTTGCACTTGCAGACAGGAGCCTAGAATGCCTGTCCTCTCTGAGAGGCTCTACCAGCAGCTGACTGAGACACATGCGGATACTTACAGTCAAGCATTAGACTGAGGTTGGGGGCCTCTATGGAATAGTTAGAAGACCAACTTACCTGGACCCCTGGGAGCTCTCACAGATTGAACCACAAACCAGAGAGATTACACGTGCTGGTCAGAGGCTCCTGGCATATATGTGGCAGAGGGCTGCTTATCTGGCCTCAGTGGGAGAAGATGCACTAAATATTTTAGAGACTTGATGACCCAGCATATGGGTATACCAGGAGCATACCCTCTCATGGACAAATGGAGGGTAAATTGTAGGAAGAACTCTGCAAGGGGTCAAGGATGGGGGCAACATTTGGGATGTAAATAAATAAAATAGAAATAAAAGAATGTTACATTAAAAAAAGAATTTGTCAAAAGAAATTAAACAGCTATAGAATTTAACATCTATACTGAGGAAGTTTTACACATTATTTCTGTATGTACTGCATGTGACATTTTATTAGCTAGTCTAATCATTGATGTAACAAAAGCAACTTAAGAAAGGATTCTTCATCCTTTGAGAGTACAATACGTAGTGCAGGGAAGGTACTGTAGAGGGGCTCTATTTGTATTTCTATCCACAATCAAAAAAATTAGCAAACAATGGTGATACTCTACTCAATGTCTTGAACTTAAGCCTATGGAATGGTTTAACCCACATTCAAAGGAGGTCTTCTCATATCAATTAAGCCTCAGGAAAATGATACCCCCACAAGCACATAAAAATTTCTTTTGTAGGTGATTCTATATCCATCAAGTTGACAGTCAAGATTGACTATCACAACCCATCCATCCTTAAACTCCTTACTTAACTGGTACAACTTACATTGCCCATTAGCTTCAGTGAGACAATTGAGGAAACTTAGAGTAGGTCAACAAAAGATAGCCCCAAGCTGAGGACAGCTATACAAAATAGTCCAAGCTGAAGATGCATATAGAAATTTGTAAAGAATAAGTTACTAGATGTAAATCATAAGAGAATAGCTCTGTACACTGGACTTTCTCCAACTGGCATAAACCCATATTTCAACAGTGAAAGATATGAAATGATCATTTTTTAAATGGATAGAGAGGACAAAGTAAAAATGCAGACAAACTCAGCACCCATTAACCATTTTCTGTGATTCTTTGTAAGAAGAAAGAGTTTAAGGCTAATTAGGCATTCAAGAGTTAAGCTAACTTATTAGGGAGAAGATATTGTATGCTTATTATGGATCAGATAGTGTTATATGTACTTAGTAATAAACCTATGAACAAAAATGTAAGTCTTCTATACCTTGAAATACATATGAAATGTGATGAAGAATTTAATATCCACAGCACCATGGATACCAAGAAAGGAACTGTAAACCTCATTCCCTTGAAGTTCTTAACAATTACTTAGAGATGATACTTTCAAGTGAGTATCTTCTTGATTTCTCCTTGTATTGTGACTTACATATATGGTGTCTTCAGAAATATGATCTTACTATCAAGTTCCAGAAAGTAACCTGTAGAACTATCAATAGTTTGTAATGTTGGGGGTGAGAAATCTATGGAACTTCAGTTGACAACAACTTCAAAAGAGCTTCTATTATACTAGAAGATGCATGCTACTAGAGGAGAAAGGTAATCATCAGACTTACCCAGCTGTGAACCCTGGGAAGATATACCTACTAGTAAAATAGTGACATGAACTTTATAAAAACAACCACCTGCTATTATTCTGATAATGGTTACAATATTAAACTGACTCCTAATGAATTATCATTATACCCATAGATTAATTTGTCTCCTAACCTTCATCAGGGAAGATTCTATTTGCAGTAAAACAGAAACAGTTGACAAAGGTACTGAGACTTAGATACAGTATAATCCCCAAATTTTAATGAGATATCTGTATCACACTTACTCCTCTCAAGTTTCAGGGATCATTAAGAAAGAAGCTATATAAAAAGCGTAAAAGCCAGCAGCAGTGCATGAGTAGAATGAAATCATGTCTTCTGGATAAGGCAGAAGAGCTGCATGTTTGAATTCTTAGCAGTTTTGACACTATGAAGCAAAAGTGTGCAAGCTCAAAAGAGACCAAATCCAATATTGGAGAAGTTTTATTTCTCCTGTTGTATAGTGATTGGTAAGTCACCCACAATTCATTGGAAGAGAACATGCCCACAAATATATGGACAGAAAAAAATGGATGGACTTAAAAACAAATGATGATAACAATTTGGGTAGGAGAAAGGGCTGAGTCTGGCAGTAGTTGGGGTGTGTATATGATCAAAATACATTGCACAAAATTGCAAAGATCTAATAATTTTTTCACACAGACTGAACCACCAACCAAAGAGCATACACCAACTGGACCTATTCCCCTAACATATATAGCAGATGTGCAACTCAGTCTTCATGCAAGTCCCCCAACAACTGCAGTGAGGGCTGTCTCTAACGCTGTTGCCTATCTGTGGAATCTGTTCCCTTAACTGGGCTGCCTTGTCTGGCCTCAGTGGGACAAGAAGCAACTAGCCTCACAGAGACTTCTTGTGCCAGGGTGGGGAGGAGATCTAGGCAGTCCTCACCCTCTCAGAGGAGAAGGGGAGAGAGGATGGAAGAGGGACTGTGGAAAGAGCGACTGCAATGAGGGACAGTGATCAGAATGTAAAGTGAATACATTTAAAAAAAACTAAAAATGAAAAATTTACTTGAGGTAATAAGAGCGGTAGTACTGCATCAAAAACTAAGGTATGATGCAAGAGAATATCGTATTTTATGATCTTTTAAAAACCTGGACATTTCAATTTCCCATTAAACAGTCTTTATGTGCCAAGGATATATTTGATCATATCCCTATTATTGTGACCATTGTTCTTAATGCTCCATGCTAAGGCACTCAGTTGTTTTTTTAAAATTTACCTCTTCATGTTTACTTTTCAGGCACATTTCTTTGTGTTTTATTTCTAACCACTTGATCTCACATGCAAGCATTAGTTTCATGAACCATTTATGGTTCTCTTTTCAAATACATCTACAGATAAGCTTTCTGGAAAGCCTCTGTAAAAAAAAATACCTCCTCATTGTTCTTTATCTTCTTATCCTGCTTTATGTTTCTCTAACATATACATAGTGTGTAGGCTATCTATGGGAATATATGTTTATGAGACCAAAGAAAATAGAACAAGATTCCTTTTCCTGCAATGATATATAGTTCACTAAACAAAATAGACATATAAATGAATAAAGTAATACTGTCTGACAAAAACTTTAAGAAACATTTTCAAAGTAGTTTGGAATATCAAGCAAACAAGAACTTACAGTTTCAGAACTGCAAGAAAAGACAATATTCATCTTTTCAACAAAGGATATGGAGTGCTTGCCAGTCACATACCTCACATTAGGTATCAGTGACACAATAGCAGCTGTGACTACAGCAGTATGTGACAAATAACTTTCCATGAAGCAAGAGTCCATACTTGAAAAGAACTGAAAATAGGTCTCAACCAATGGCATGACTTCGAGCATGAGAGACTTTCCAAAGTAACTGAAAAGTAAAGCAAAAATGGTTTTTGCAACTAGTAGGGATGCAGATTCTGGAGAAAGAAACCCAACAGAACAATAGCCAGGAGCTGGAAAGAACCCAGATGTCCTTCAACTGAGGAATGGATTAAAAAAATGTGGTATATTTACACAATGGAGTATTACTCAGCTATTAAAAACAATGAATTCGAGAGTTTCCTAGGTAAATGGATGGAACTAGAAATCATCATCCTGAGTGAAGTAAGCCAATCACAAAAGAACACACATGGTATTCACTCACTGATTATCGGATATTAGCCCAGAACCTTGAAATGCCCAAGATTCCACTCACAGGCCACATGAAGCTCATAAAAAAGGAAGACCAAGTGGGGGTGATTCAGTTCTTCTTAGAAGGAGCAACAAAATACTCAAGAGAGCAAATATGGAGACAAAGCGAGGGACAAAAACTGAAGGAGGGGCCGTCTGAAGACCTTTCCACCTGAGTATCCATCCCATGTGCAGTCACCAAAGGTAGATGCTGATGTGGAAGTCAGGAAGTACATGCCGATAAGGGCCTGATATGGATATCTCCTCAGAAGTCTTCAAGAGTCTGACATATTCAGAGGCAGATGCTCACAACTAGCCATTGAACTGATCATGAGGTTCTCAATGGAGGAGTTAGAGTGAGGACTGAAGGAGCTGAAAGGGTTTGTGGCACCATGAGGAGAGCAACAATACCAACCAACCACAGCTCCCAGGGTCCTAACCACCAGCCTGGGAGCACTTAGGGAGGGACCCATGGCTCCAGCTGTATATGTAAGAGTGGAGGGCCCTGCTGGGCACAGGTGGAAGATGAGATCCTTGACCTCATGAAGCCTGGACGCCTCAGGGGGTGGGAATTTTGAGGGTGGGAAAGTGGGAGTGGGGGGGTAGGTAGGGGTTACATCCACAGAGAAGAAGGAGGAGGGGTAAGGGTATAGGAGGTTCCCGGGTGGGTGGGGGATGGGGTAAGGGGACAACATATGAAATGTAAATAAAATATCCAATAAAAAATAAATTAATTAAAAAAATAAAAATACAAAGGAACAAATGAAAAAAAAGAGAAATTTCAAATAAGCTCCAAGTGACTCTGCTGTGTAATCTAGCATTAATCCATCTCTATGAAATAGAAAGGTGAGCCAGAAATGACACTCTATTCCAGTGGCTAGGTCATGTGAGGGTCAGTCTGTGAAATCCCAAAGCATGGACACCTGGATTCATGAAATAAATTTGGAATGTAGATAACCTACATTCTAATAACAGGCATTAAAATTAAAAATTTATAATGCTGTGGTAAAAGTCATTGTTAATCCTTCAGCTACCTTTGAGTAACTTCAGTTATTCTTAATTCACTTAGCAGAAGAATTTGCTTTGCAGTTAGTCACTGGTATAGACAACTGTATCAAAGACTTAAAATGACGGACTGATTTATGGTAATGTTGCTTTACATTGGGGAAGCTAAATTGGACTAGAATAAGTAAAGCTTTAGAAATTTATAGTACAATGATAAAAGTGATCTAGGAAGAACATTATCTGAAGATAAATAATACCATAAATTCCTATTGATGTGGATAAATTTAATGATGCAAATCTAAAAGATGGGTTTGTTTATTAAATATATATTTAACAGGATTTTTCTGTTTTGTCTGTTGGCCTTAAACACATGTTCACTTGTCTCAGCCTCCTGAATACTGGACTTATAAGCTTGTGCCCTTATGCATGGCTTAATGAAGTTCTTGATGTCTCTAAGAAACACTACTTGATAGAGTAAATAATCAACATGAAGGATAAAAGCACTACACTTAAAATTTCACACAAGGATTCAAACTGCCCACGTTAACTCATATCATGAGATAACATGTTACACAATCCTCTCATGTTGTTCATCTAACTATTATCCCCAAATGAAGACATTTATTAGCCAAATAATTTGGTCTGAATCTTGAATACAATTGAGTGGATACAAACTGAATTTACAGAAAGATTGAGAAAAAATTAGCACTGTCTGAAAAGTGATGTATTCAGAAGGTTGGATACAATGCGCAGACATACAAGATGTTTATTCCAATATCTGTCTTGAAAAAAATGTAAACCTTATTAGTATTTAACTGATTCTCAAATGAGTACAAACTGAATTCATCATAGTCATAAATATTTTCCATATATACATATGTGTGTGAGTGAGTGTGTGTGTGTGTGTATTTCCTTTGAGGTTATAATTACATCGATTTCCCCTTCTCTTTGTTCTTTCCAAATCTTCCCACGTGTATTTCCCTTGACTTCTACCAAAATTATGACCTGTTTTTTCATTAATTTGTTATTATATATGTATACATGCATATACATATATATATTCCTCCACTTGATATCTTGCCTTTCTACTTGAGGTGTACTCTAAAAGTTTCCTCTCTCCACTGCAGATCATTTCATCTAAATTCCCTCCTTTCGAGTCCTGAGAGTCTCTTACCTCCCAGGCCTCTGATACATTAAAAGAAATAGAGAAATAAATATATGTATTTATTTTTAAAGGCATGAGGGCTGGTGAGATTACTCAAACATTTGCTGTTAGTTCAATCATTGGAAGCCATGTTAAAAAGATGTAACTGACTCCCAAAAGTTGTCTTCTGACATCTGCAAGAACATTTTTGGCATATAGACTCATATAGTCTTCTACACAAATGTACAAAACAAATAAAAGTAAAATAAAAAGAAGAAATAAAATCAAAATTGAGTGTGTTAATTCATATCAGTAATATATATGTGTATATATATATGAACAATATATACATTGTATGCATGTATACAAATATACAAATGCATCTTTGCCACTGAGAGTATATATAGTATGTATATATGCACAATTTTATCAGCAATATATATAGGTACACATGTCATGTATAGTATTGCATATTTGTTTGTGTTATATTTATGTGATGTGTCAGACTTCATCAAGCTTGTTTTTAAGAAAAACTATTTTCAGGACTGAAGAGATGGCACAGTAGTTAGGAGTACCCACTGCCTTTGTAGTGGACCCAGTTTTGGTTCTTCGTGACCATATGTCAACACGAAAGTGTCTATAACTCCAATTCCAAGTGATACATTGCCCTCTTCTGGCCTGTGCTAGCACCAGGAATATAAGGGGCACACATGTCTACACACAGAGAAACACTCATACATATAGAATAAATATAAATAAATAATATAAAATTATTTTTGAGATGGAGGTTATTAAGAGCTTATAGTTCATATACCAGCTTCTAGGATTTCTCCTTAGCAAAAGTTATACTTTGAAGTTAGGTTTTTGTCCTGTACAAATACACCCATATCACCAAAACATTTGTACCTAAAAGTGTGCCAAAAACAATTGGAAAATTTGCTCCCATTCTTCTTTTCTTCTAGGCAGCATAACTTATGAGTATCTTTTATATTTGTTTTTGAATTATCAAGTCTTTTCGTATTGCATCAAATGTTCATTTTATTTTGCTTTAAGGAAATTGACTGAATATATCCCAATCCCAGACTTCTGAATTCACTCAACCATATACAAACTGTATTCATTTCTTTGCTAGAGTCTTTGTTCCTCCAAGCTGTCTTACTTGAAGTAACATTTACTGCTACTTTATACACTGGTATTTTATTTTTACCTCAAGACCTGCAATGTGAATGTCCCATGAAGCTTTTGCAGGGCACTGACAGTCCTCTATTCTTTTTCTGTCTTGACCATGATAACTATATTCTGTAAAATATATTATAAAACGTAAAGGCCTTTTCAAGGATATTTGGCTTACCTCTTCACTTAGGCAGTTCTGAAAAATCTTAGGGCTTATATTTCTGTGAAGAGATACCATGACCACAGCAATTCTTACAACGGAAAATATTTAATTGGGGATGGCCTACAATTTAAGACGTTTAGTTCATTATATCATGGTGACATGCATGCAGACATGGTGCTGGAGGAGGAGCCAAGAGTTCCATATCTTGATCACAAACACCAGAAGGAAGCTGTGTGCCACACTGGATGTAGTTTGAGTATATAAGACCTCAAAGCCCACTTTCACAGTGATATACTTCCTCCAACAAGGCTATAGCAACTACAAGTCCACACCTAATATTGATGCTTCCTATTGCCACAAATTCAAATATATGAGTCTATGGGGACCTCTCCTATCCAAACCATGACAATATAAACACAGATTTCTGTGTTTTATGACGAGATAGACTGGTTCAGAACCTAGGGCCAGTATCCTATCATGTTACCATGTTACTATGAAATGTTATTATGCTCTCTTGGGACTAAGTCCTTGAGTTTGAGCATTTAGAATCCATGCAATTTTACCCACCACTGAACCCAGGGAATTTTGAGTTCCTTGTCTTTATGAGATACTATTAGTCATGATTCCTCTGATATTCATTTCATTTTTTGTTCTGACAATGCCTATTTGGGTCTTGTTTTCAGAATTGTAGAGACCAGCAGCACATCACTTTGTCAACAAGAAGGGTAGGACTAAGTGACAACCTATTCACAGGAACACAGAGAACTAACTTTTAGATTCTCTATAACTTGTCTCTGCCTCTTAAAAATGATACAGTAATCTTCAGCTATTGCTAAATGTCATGAGATTCTCAAATACTAACTCCATAATTGTTATCAGGAAGACTCATAATCCCAAGCTCTATGTTTATAGCTCTGTACACTAATTCTGAATCTCAGTTTCCTTATCTAGAAAAGTGAAGGTAGTAATTGTACAGACTCTTTACAAGATATATGAATTAAATAGAATAACAATGAGTAAATTTTTTTTTTTTTGTTTTTTTGAGACAGGGTTTCTCTGTATAGCTCTGGCTGTCCTGGAACTCACTCTGTAGACCAGGTTGGCCTCGAACTCAGAAATCCACCTGCCTCTGCCTCCCAAGTGCTGGGATTAAAGGCGTGTGCCACCACCACCAGGCTGAGTAAATTGTTTATGTGAAAGAAAAGTACAATAAACAATTAGTGGTAATCAGAATGTTTGATTCCAAATGGTCTTCAATTAGTTTCCTTTTATAATTACCCAGACATAGGAGACAATTTGAATATAGAAGCATGCTTTTTGGAGTCTAACTTCTTGAGATCTTTATATATTTTGGATATTACCCCTTCTGTGTTAGGGTTTTACTGCTATGAACAGATACCATGACCAAGGCAAGTCTTTTTTTTTTCTGATCAATGCTCGATGGTTTAATGTTAAGCTTTCAATTTAAAGGGGAAGAGCCCGCCCGAACCCTTCGTAGTTTCAGCCAGGTGAGATGGGTGGGATAATACATTCTTGGTCGCGGGTCACGGCTGGAGATGTCTCAAGGCAAGCCCAGGGGCAGTTCTTCTTTCAAGTTCCTGTAGCAGGATCTACTGTAGCCAAGGTGGGTGACTCCACCTAGGTGTCTATTGATATGCAGCCAAGGTGGTTAGTTCCACCTAGGTCCTATTATCTGGTCTCTTGTGGTAAACAAGGTCTTGGGCCTGCTTGAGGCTGGAGGAAGGGCACAATTCCCCCTTTTTAGTTTTATAAATATGAGCAGTGCAAGGCAAGTCTTATAAAGGGCAACGTACATTTGGGGCTGGCTTACAGGTTCAGAGGTTCAGTCCATTATCATCCAGGTGGGAGCATGGCAGCATCTAGACAGGTATGGTGCAGGCAGAGCTGAGAGTTCTACATCTTCATCTGAAGGCTGCTAGTGGAAGACTGGCTTCCAGGAACCTAGGATGAGGGTCTTAAAACCCACACTCACAGTGATACACATACTCCAATGAGGCCACATCTATTCTAACAGGGCCACACCTTCTAATAGTGCCACTTCCTGGACCGAGCATATATAAACCATCAAAACTCTTTGTCAGATGTAGTGTTAGTGAAGATATTTTCCTAATATATAAGTTGCTATTTTGTCCTATAGACAGTGTCCTTTGCCTTACAAAAGTTTTGCAGTTTGATGAGGTGCTATTTGTCAATTGTTGATCTTAGAGCCTGAGCCATTGGTATTCTGTTTATAAACTGATGCCCTATGCTAATATGTTTGAGGCTATTTCCAAATTTTTCTTCTATTGGATTCAGTGTATCTGGTTTGTTGTTGTTGTTGTTGTTGTTGTTGTGGTCCTTGATCCAATTGGATCTGAGCTTTGTACAAGGTGATAAATATGGATCATTTTCTATTCTCCTATAAGCAGACCACCAGTTGGACCAGCACTATTTTTTCAAGATGCTTTCTTTTATCCACTGTATGCTTTTGGCTTCTTTGTCAAAGATCAAGTGTCCATAGAGGTTTGGGTTTATTTCTGGGTCTTCAATTCTATTCCACTGATCAATCTGTCTGTTTCTGTATCAATGCCATATAGGTTTTATGACTATTGATCTATAGTACAGGTTGAGGTCAGGGACAGTGATTACTCTAGCAGTTCTTTTATTGTTGAGAATTGCTTTGGCTATCCTGGGTTTTTTTTCCATATAAAGTTGAGAACTGCTCATTCCATGTCTATGAAGACTTATGTTAGAATTTTGAATGGGGATTGCATTGAATCTGTAGATTCATTTCTGGAAGATAGCCTTTTTTTTTTTTTTTTTTTTTTTTTTTTTTTTTTTTTTTTTTTTTTTTGCCGGGCAGTGGTGGCGCATGCCTTTAATCCCAGCACTTGGGAGGCAGAGGCAGGCAGATTTCTGAGTTTAAGGTCAGTCTGGTCTACAGGGCTACATAGAGAAACCCTGTCTCAAAAAAACGAAAAAAAAAAAAGGCCATTTTTACTGTTAATCTTACTGATCCATGAGCATGAGAGATTTTTTTCATCTTCTGAGGTCTTCGATTTCTTTTTCTGGGGACTTGAAGTCTTTGTCATGCAGATCTTTCACTAGTTTGGTTAGAGTTACACCAAGACATTTTATATTATTTATGGCTATTGTTACAGGTGATGTTTCCCTAATTTCTTTCTCAGACTGTTTGACCCAGAATTGTTTCTGTCTAAATGAAAGGCAAGGACAGGAATGGAGCAGAGAATGAAAGAAAGGCTATTCAGTGACTGGCCCAACATGGGATCCATTCCTGGGTGGGCACCAAACCTTGACATTATTAGTGATGCCATGTTGTGCTTGCATACAGGAGCCTAGCATGACTGAACTCTGAGAGGGTCTACCAGCAACTAACTGAGACAAAAGCAGATACTTACAACCAAACATTGGACTGAGGTCTTGGACCCCTATGGAAGAGGTAGGGAAAGAATTTAAGGAGCTGAAGAAAATGGCAATCCCATAGGAAGACCAATACTATTAACCAATCCAGACCCCTCAGAGCTCTCAGAGCCTAAGCCACCAACCAAAGAGAATACATGAGCTGTTACATGGCCCCCAGCACATATGCAACAGAGAGCTGTCTTGTCCTAATTCTAATATGCCTAATCCTGTAGAGACATGATGCCCCAGGGAAGAAGGATGCAGGGAAGTGAGGTTGAGGTGGGTGGGTGTGTGAAAGGGTGGGCTTGGGAGGTAGAGAGCACCCTTTCAGAAATGAAGATGTGAAGAAATTTTGGAGAGGGTGCTGAGAGGGGGGTGTCACTTGGAATGTAAATAAAACAATTTAATAATAATTTTAAAAAGTTCTCTTTACTAGATTTAGTGAATATCAAATGGCTTTAACCATTGTATATGAAGTGCTCAGAGAATGACAAAAGCCAATGTCCTCAAAAATGCTGAAAATTAAGCCAGAGAATAAAGAGAAGCTGAAACCCAAGGGCTCTTAATCTGTTTCACATAGAATGTCATCTGAATCAACACAGTGATATAACAGATTTAAAAAGAGTATAGTAGCAAACCTGGATCAGAAAAATTGATAAACACTGTCTCAGAGTATTGGATAAATATGTTTCTTCAACCTACCATGTCTTGTCTCCAGATAGGCCAAATAGGACATTGGACACACTAGAGAATATATATTAAAAAAGAGAACATGCAAGTACTATGAGTGTTTTTATGGTGGAACAAGGGTCAGATAGAGAGACGTGATGGCTAGTCTTAGTTGTCAACATGGGTACATCTGTAATTAACTAAAACACAACTGGATGGGTACACCTGTGAGTGATGTTTTTCATTAAATCATTTGATATTGGAAAGCCCACTTTTAATCCAAATTTTCAGAAGCGGGAAGATATGCCTTTAATTTGGGCCACACTTTCTGCTGGAAGCCTATAAAAATGACACAAAAAAGGAAGCTTGCTCTTTTTTCATGGCCTGCTTGTCCTCATTCTCACTAACAAGTCCATTCCCTTCACTGGCAATAGAACAAGTCCTTCAGGATTTTGCCATATACTGAATAACACCTGTGACCTCAAGCTTTCTGGACTGAACAACTACTAGATTCTTGGACCTTCCAAGACAGTCAACATTGGACTATTTGGATACACACACACACACACACACACACAAACACACACACACACACACACACAGAGCATGAAGGAAATATATCTTGAAAACTAAAACAGGGGCAAAGACTATGAGAATTTCCAAGGAAGAACAAGGGACAGGTAGATAGATGTGGTGGCTTATCTTAGTTGTCAACTTGACTACTAAAACTCAACTGGATGGGTATACACACACACATACACACACACACACACACACACACACACACACACACACACATATTTCTGCTCCTCACAGGGATTTGCTTATTGCCTTGCTTGTTCTTTGACTATTTGTGTTTATTTTCTTGCTTGTTCCTTGACTATTTGCATCTATTGCATTGCTAGTTTCTCAACCTAGAACTGACCTTAATACTTGCATGTAATTAAAATAGTATAAAAGCAGATTGGGAAAAATTTAAATAAATAAAGACAGAGAGAGACAGAGAGAGAGACAGAGAGAGAGAGAAAGCGATTGAGAGAGAGAGAGAGAGAGATGGAGAGGGAGAGGGAGAGGGAGAGGGAGAGGGAGA
>NW_021604642.1:3391288-3505902 GCF_004785775.1 Grammomys surdaster | reverse complement strand
GGAGAGGGAGAGGGAGAGGGAGAGGGAGAGAATGAGAGAGAGAGAGAATACCCTGATTAATACAACTGGCAAGGTAAAACAAGTGAGAGCAAGAGATGTAAATCCTAATTTCCCTCAACAATGAATTGACAAAGAGGATTAATCTCACAAAAAGTAGGAGAAGCTATTATTAAATGATATATTATATAGTCTGATTAGTTATTGGCTGTTCTATAACAGTCATTTGATAAAAGAGATTCTTAATATAGATTTATATTCCTTTAAATAGTGTCTTCATGACTCTCTGAGTGTGGAAGGAGTGGCTGCTGGCACTTCTGCCCTGATTTTACAAGAACTCTGAAAAATTTGCTTTAAAAACAAAAGAGAGGGAATGGTACCCCAAGAACGAGTCCCCCAAAATACTCTCCATCATACCTTGTTCACTTTTACCGATCTAAAACTGAAAGCTCATGACAAATCTGTTGCTGACTGACTCTGGCATCACCGAGACCAATAAAAACAATTCCACAGCTAAGTGGAAGGACCCTCTTAACCTTAAAGGCAATGGCCAAGACCCAGTTCTCTTTCAGGGCAGAGGATTGATATGCCTGTTTGATACCACAGAAGGCAGAGCTAAATGGCTACCAAAAAGGTTAATGAAATAAATAGATATCCCGACAAAGCCAGGCCCAACCATAAGTAAGATGAATAACAATTGACATCCAGGGAAGAGAAATCTCCCTGAAAATTCTTTTCTTTTCCCTTTCCAGGTAAAAATTTATCATCTATTAGAAGCTCTAATCCAGATGCTGGCCTCTGAACTTATACTACTCAGACCTTCGACAGGCCATTGAGAAGAACATCAAACAGATAGAGATTGACATCACTAATCTGAAGAAATTCCTCGTTTCGCTGTCTGAAGAGACCTCCAAAAATTGCAAAGCACCTTATTGAACTTGATTTACTCTTTTACAATAGAAAAGACTGCGTATAGTTCCTGACTGTGTACAGCCCTTAAAGAAGAATGTTACCTTTACATAGACAAGACAAGGATGGTTAAACAGAGCATGAAGAGAAGGCCCTGAGAAAAGACAGAGAAAGAAAGAGAAAGATGAGATCTGGTACAAGAATTGGTATTGAACCTCTCCATGGTTGTCAACCCTACTTCCTCCCATCTTGGGACCATTAATTGGGTTATCTTTGCTTATTTCCTTTGGTCCCTGAGCCTTAAATAGGCTGATTAACTTTGTGAAAGAACAGAAAAATAATTTGGTAGCAAAACCTATTCAGATAAATTATCATAAGTTAGCTATGGAAGACCATAAGACTCAAGATGAGGCTGTTACTCTATCCAGGGTGTTCCCAAAACCCATCTCCACCCAACCTAAAAGAGAGGACTTCCACCCCTAGACCAAGCAGAGAGGGGCCACCCAGAACCCCTCTGACTGGTGACCTGGATTCTTGCTTAGGCTGTGAGGTTAAGCACTGTAAGGGAATATAAATAAAACTTAAAAATATCTCTCTGGGTTCTCTGAGGGACAAGCCTGACTGCATAGGGGTTGATGTCAAAAGTATCCCCTCTCCAGGAAAAAGATACTGGGATGGGTATGGCCCTCATGCCTCACTGGACAACGACAGGGGGACCAGAGCCCTTACAAGGTCCCTTTCAATTACTGGAGGTAAGGCCTCTATCCCTGCCTTCACAAGATTAGAATCACCACAGCCCTTCTATACTTAGAGAAGGGAGGAGATGTCAGGGGCAGCCCTGCTTGTACACTGAAGGCCTAAAATCAGCCATAGGCCTAAAATCAGCAATAGGCCTGTCATACATGTATACTAACACCAAGTCTTGGGTCTCTGTGGAAAAACATTGAAACAAATGGCTATAAGCTATTGTAAACAGGCAGTCTTCGTGGAAATTTACCAGCCTGAGTAGGCATAGACCTTGCAAATAGATAGCCTTGGCAGATAATACCAACTTAGATAAGGACAAGTGAATCATAGGCAGAGTCATAGTGACTTGTCCCCTGAAACCTCACCCAGCCAATACCTTGTTCTGCATCTGCACTCCCCCTGAACACCCATGCTCTGATGTCATCCCCTTCCCCATGTCCTGCCTTTTTGTGATCATAAGCCCTGTGTGAATAAGTGAAAATTATGATTTGATTTAAAATGATAGATAAAAAAGCAAGTGAGAGCACAAAACGACACAACTATAAGCATACACTATGTAAATTAGTGTTTATGTTCCTTGTTAACTTAATCTTTCCTTTTATTTAGCTTCATTTTACACACTTACATATGCTATTTTATACATGAGTAGTAATTATCTTCCTGTTTCTGGGTATCATCCAATAGAGTTGCTGTATCATATTTTCCTGCAAAGAGACGTTTTTCACATCTTGAAGATTTAGAATAGGGTTGTTAACGTTTCTACAAAGAATTGTGTGTAAATATAAGTTTGGAATTGAGATAGTTGCTTACTCAGTACTATATGCTGACCTTAAACTCAAAGATCTTTCTGTATCACCCTCTGAATATTGGGATTATAGGCATGTGTAACTCCAACAGCTGAGCAGAAATTTTTAATCTTAAAAAGATATTTTTTTGTGTTTCATGATAAATGAGTTTTAATTATTTAAGCAAACTTCACCTTTATTTAAAACCAGCCATACCATTGTTTTCTTCAACTAATTCAGTGGCTTTTATTGTAGAGAAAAATGGATTTCTATATTACATATTTGTTAGGTGCTACATTGCTCTTGTCACAGGGGCACTGTCGAGGAGCTTGACATCAATTATGTTATGGGTGTATCATTCCCTCTCACATTTTATACTTTCCCTTTGAAACTATATTCTCCTTAGTGAGTCCCTTATAATGTATAACTAAAAGTTAAATGTTTCAATTTGCTTCCAGGTCTTTCTTAATCTGTTCTCCACTTTTCTTTCTCAGCTTCATTACCACATAACATCATAGCCCACACAGAAGCAATGACAGGAACATAATTTCTTCTTGCTGTAACACTACATGATTTCATGTAAATTTTATCATGAATTTTAACAACTACATTTACTGAGAATTTCAAGATAATATGTCTAATAGGACATATTACAGAAGTTTATTTTATTATCATTTTTTTCAAATTTAGAAGCAAAATACTAGATAAATTAGTTAATTTACCTAAGGTTATCAGGCTAATGAATTTTAGAGACAGATTTTTAACAAAAGACCACATAATTGAGCACCGAATCCTTTTCAGGAATTCAGTATTTTCCATGATCTTTCACTCTTTATTGAAAGGTTGTATACCGTAGAGGTTAAAAACATAGGTTTTCTCTGGATGCAAATAATCTGGGTTTGAATCTTGAAACTGCTAGGATATTGAATAAGATACTTAACTTGAGTGAGACCTCATTAACATAGACTCCTTTTCTCCCCAGCTATGAAATTGTTATAATAAGCTGTCTCCAAGGATTATTGTGAGGATGAAATGAGTTAATACACATTGAATTTAACATTATTTCTGATATATCATATTATTTGGAACTATTGTTTGTTAATATTACTTGTTATACTCCTATTTTACCTTTACTATATTCTTTTCTTATTCATCATCCTTCTTCCATCCATATGTACACATTTTGTACATATGAATATTTATCATCTGTATATCATCTGAAGGACTGCTGGGTCTCAGTTCATCAGAGAAGATGAAACTAACCCTCAAGAGACTGAAGACCCCAGGGAGCAGAGAGGTCTAGTGAGGTGGGGGTAGGAGTGGGGACATCCTGGTGGAGAAGAGGAGGGGGGAGAAGGTATGGGATGTGGAACACTCAGAGGAAAGACAGGGAGGGGGATAAAATCTGGAGTGTAAAAATCATTTGAAGGGCTCTCGCATGAAAATTATATCATGTTGGCAGATAATTTTCTACATATCTGATTTGTAAAATATAGTAAAGCATGTTATTTTTAATTATGGGCATATGTATAATATATATATGTGGAATATATGCATGTGTATATGATGCATAAAACACTGCTTACGCAGAGATCAAAGAAGGAAAAAAGCCGATAAACTGAATCTGAGAGGAAAAAAAGAAAAGAAAATCTAATTCATTATTTTCTGCGCCAGTGTCAAATGCCATCATTTTTCTTCTTTTATTATTTATTTATTTATTTTTTGGTCTGAAGGCATGATTTTCATGCCATATTTTACTATAGTTTTATTTATTTATAATCAGAACAAATGGAATGTCATTAAAATACAAAATACAAGTGAGGACAACTAAATAAGATACTGTTTGTTAGGAGATAGATTGTTAAATCTTTTAAACTAACATTTTAACATCTATTTTAACAGAATTTCATACATGAATACTGTATTTACATCATTTCCACCCCACACTCCTCTTCCAAAACCTTTATTGTGCCTATTTCTCAATTCCTCCTTTTATGCATTTTGTTAAATTTATTTTGACAATTTTGTCCATGTATATAGTGTATTTTTCAAAATTTTACTCCTACATTATTCTGTTTCCCTTTCATCCATGAAAACCTTTCTCCTCCCAGCATGCCCCTTTCTAATGTATATGTTTTGCTCTTGTTTTTTGTCTCATTACTGATTGGGCATAGTCATGGTTGAGTCTGGTTTTCAAGAAATTTGTTGTAGCATGGTGGGTTCATCTGTGAGTATACAATTTAAGACAAAGACTATTCCTTTCCCAAAGGTCAGCAGATGGGGCAAGGCCTTTTTTAGCACCTCCCTCATACATGGGAGGCTCAGTCTCCTGCGAGCAAAGTATAGTTGAGACTACGAGATCACAATTGCAATGGCTGTGGTATATCAAGGAGATAACATTTTACAGCTCTTCTCTCAATCTTCCAGTTCTTAGATTATTCTCTCATCTCACTAGTTTGCAGTGTTCCTTAGCCATAGAAAAGTGGGGGAAATGTCCTGTTTGGGGGTCAGAGTTCAACCATCATGTATTCTTCACATCTTGAACAGAATATGCCCCTTCTTTACATGAACTTCTTTGATTACACCAGTTAAAAGCAAATTTATCTTCTTCAGATTACACCCAAAGCATGAGCACCTCACCAGTGTCTATATCACTGAAGAAAATGACAAGCCCTTGTCCAGTAGAGAAAAGATGTAAACACCTCTTTGCAGAAAGGCCAGGCTCCATTAATTATTCCCCATCTGTGTTGGAATCCTGATGTAATCTACCTGGTGTAAGTCTTGCTCCTATAATAACCTATGTGAGTTCATAATTTTGCATATAAATATATGTGTGTATGTACTGTGTGTGTGTGTGTGTGTGTGTGTGTGTGGGAGAGAGAGAGAGGGAGAGGGGGGCCGCGCCCGGGGCCGCGGGGGAGACGGAGAGGGAGAGGGAGAGAGAGAGAGAGAACGAGCAAAGTTCATGAAAACAGAAGGGGATTATTAGATAAAAGGAAATAAATTTTATTTTAGAAAGAAGTATAATTATTTAACTATGATTTTTTTGTCTTTTCCTATGTGGGTAGCAGTGGCAGATAGCTTCACTTTATATTAGTCTCCTTAAGAGTCACCATGTACTCCTGGACTACATTGAGAGGAGCAATCATCTGCATAGGCAGTGTCTTCAATGAGGAGAAAGTAATTATCTTGGACCACTGTAGGGACAGTGTGGAGCAGAAAATGGTATAAGCATATCATCTGGGGATGCAGGGCCAACATTACTTCTGTAACAAGACCTCAATATCTTCCTCAGGTTGACCTACTACTGATTAGTTGGGTAATGTGCTGGTGGCTCAGGCTGTGTTCCTCTTTGCCTTCTTCATTAACGTCATTTACCTCATACATGGTGTGCCATCACTGTAACTGACTATTTCAGCCAAAATCTATTGTTCATGCTCATTCGAGGCCTTTACCTGGACATCATGTTATCTTCACATTTATCTACACACTCTCTTAAGATTAAGTTTCAGAGAGAGGTACGGGCTTGTCACCAGGCTTCCTGATCCAAAAGGTCAGGGTTATGACTGAAAACTGCAGCAAGGTTTCCAGTGTTCCTCTGTGCATAGGTCTATGTGGGAGCTGTGATTCAAGAAGAGGCTTGCAATTTCCTCCCTTATAATACTTTAACAATCTTACCAATGGTTTTGCAGAAAATGTTGCACCAGACCTCAGCATTCACCTTGGAAATTGTATAGAAGCTATTTAATGTTGTTTGATAAAAAGGAGAAATCTTACTCTGTAACTCCATTCACTTATGGGTCTTCTGGGTATCCACTAGAGTGTGCTTACAATTTCAACACACTTCCTATTTGCTTGGTTAATTGATATAGCTCTGAAAAGTCCTGCAATACAGGAATCAGCAAGAATGAGAATCATGATATAAGCCTGTGAACTGTGTTAGTCTGGGGCAATACCAGGATGTTGTACTGGTAACTTCCAGGACAGGATCAAATGTGCCCCTGAAACACTTATCCATATGATAGTGTGTTCAAAGATTCATGACTGATTGAAGAGGAGTTCTAATGAGAAAGATATATGTTCTTGTAGTTAGAAAGGAGTATAGAGAAAAAATAATAAACAAACAGTTTGAAAATAAAGCCCAATATTTTATGCTAATTAAAATAGATAAATATATAAGAAAATAGTAAGGATCTATGTAGTAAAAGGGATGAGTCCAGATGGAAAGGCATTAATGGTGGGATGAAATGTGCCATGAATCACAGTGTATTATATGCATATATGAAAAGGTCATAATGATAGTCATAATTTTGTACAATTGAACTATGCTAATGATAGAAAATAAATAAATACCGTGCCTTAAATACAGATTTCTTTTTGATCTTGGTCAAATATCTTTTCATATTTTTAGCCCTCAGTTTAATAATAACTTAAAAAGGAACTAACTTAAATAATTATTCTGTTGATTTATTGAGATGTGGCACTTATATACATAAAGATTTCTATATAGTAGCTATCAAATGAGTTTTTATTTACATATGTATATAGTAAACATAGATGCATATAAATCATATCTATATCTCCTTGTACCTCTACTAGATAATGCAGTTTCTATTTCTTCTAGTAGTATGTATTAGACATATGCAAGTGTAGATGTAAGGAAAAAGACAAGAAAGGAATATAGATGCTGATACATATTGTCATACTTTGTGTTCTTATTTCTTCAGAGGTTTCCATGGAAACATCTAGTTCATTTTTTTCCTCACGATTTCCTCCCACAAGGGCTTAGAAATAAGTGTATAAAGATCTAGAGGATGGAAAAATACAACTGACATCCACTATGTTAAATTAATTATCATCTTTTCTCTACATTTGATACATTCTTATTAAGCTAATTTTGTATGACTGACCCTCTCTTCTGTCAGTGTGATATGATTTTCCCCTAAAAGACTCCTTATATGCAAAATACATGTCTCTACTAGTCTTATTACATCTCCAGTAAGAGTTAAACATCAATGAGTGGTGAAGAGAAGTTCAAAGGAAACAGATATTTGTACTTTGAGAAAGCTGACTAACTCTCCTTCAGTATCATTATCTCTATCTTTTTAAAATTAATCATTTTTATTCTATCTTTAACACATTTATACAGTTGTTGTTGATTATATTTACTCTCTTTTTACCATCTCTTTCTATATCCAGCTACCCTTCCCCCCAGGTTTATGTCTGCCTTATTTTTTTTAATAAAGGCCAATTTGTCCTGCCCAAATACCCTTGCACATATGACTTTTGAGTAGAGTGTGTTTGAAACACAGGGTCTACACTCTGGTAGAATACTGATAATTCCTTTCACAGAAGCTTACAATAATAGTTCTTGGCTATGAGTAGAACGCCATTCCCTATTCCCTGCTCTATACTCGAATTTGGTTTGGATTGGGCTAAATAGGTCTTTACATTATTTCATGAACTCCTTTGATATGTACAGATTCCCTGCTGTATAAAGATTCCACCACCTCTGAGCTCTATACATTTCTTGCATTTTTCCATTCACGATAATCACTGAAAAGTTTAAGGAGGGTCTGAAGTATATATGTTTCCATTAGTGCTGAGCATTCTGCTTCCTTTTACTCTCTGAACTATGCCAGCTATGGGTCTCTGTGTTGATTGCCATTTACTACAGACATAAACTTCTCTGATGGGAGTTGAGAGGTATCTTAATTTATTCATAAAATGATAAGTAATGCATCATTGGTTTAATATTATGTCTACTATGAAAATAATGAAAGTAGTATCTCCACTGGGACCTATGGCTCATTTAGCTAAAGTTTCACAACCCAGTGATAGTCCTAGATATAGATTTTATCTTGTGGAATGTGCCTTAAGCATAGTCAGAAAGTAGTTAGATATTTCTATGACCTTCATGCCACTTTGACATGAGGTCACATCTAGTGAAGCCTGATAAAGTTGTAGGTCACAGAATTCACAAGTGATTACGGCTTTTGTTCACCTCTTTTCTATAGAGATGGGCATATCAACTTCAAGGTTTATGAAATTTAGCCTGCAATGATGAAGTTTCCAGGTAATATAACTTTGATTTCTTTAGTATCTATTATTCAAGTATTTGAAGTCTTCAACTAAAGGGTTTTACCATCATGTTCTGGAGGAGAACAAGTTGCATTGTCATTAGCATGTAATGTTTAGGGGTCTTTGTGAAGATCTCTACAGCCCAGCAATACTAGCAAGGGTAAGGCCCTGAGGATTGTGACATAGCTAAAACATTAGAATTAGAGCTTAATATAACCTTTGTTAATATGATTGTGATGGTTTGAATCTGTTTGGTCCAGGGACTGGCATTATTAGGACCTGTGGCCTGGTGGGAATAAGTGTGTCACTGTGAGGTTGGGCAATGAGACTTTCCTCCTAACCATGTGGGAGCCAGTCTTCTCCTAAGATCCTCAAGATGAAGATGTAGAACTCTCAACTCCTTCCTCAGAATGCCTGCCTAGGTGCTGCCATGTTCCTACCATGATGATAATGGACTGAACCTCTGAAACTGTAACCCTGCCCCAATTAAATGTTCTCTTTATAAGTGTTGCCTGGGTCATGGCGTCTCTTCATAGCAATGAAAATCCTAACCAAGATAATGATATAGGTCCTTAAAGAGGAAATGAAGCAATCTCTTAAGGAAATCTATGAAAATGAAAATAAACAATGGAAAAAATGAATAAAACAGTTCAAAATTTGAGAGTGGAAACAGAACATATAAAGAAAACCAAAAATAAAGAAAATATAGAAAAGAAAATTTAAGATCTTGAACAAGAATTTGAGAGGCAAGCCTCCCCCACAGAATGCAAGAGATGAATGAGAGGATCTTGGGCACTTACAACAGGATAGAAGAAGTAGCTTAGTTAAAGAAAGTATTACATCAAAAGAAAGGCAGATAGACAGGTAGGCAGACAGTCTTGGCACAAACATCCAGGAAATCTGTGATATTATGTAAAGCTAAAATATAAGAATAATATAAATAGAAGAACAAGAAAAGACCCAGGTCAAAGATATAGAAAATGTTTTCAAGAAATCATAGAAGAAAAATTTCCCAACTTAAAGAAGGATGTACTTACCAAGGTAAAAGGATCATACAGAATACCAAATAGGTTGGACCAGAAAAGAAAGCACATTCAGCACATAATAACCAAAGCACTAAATATATAGAACAAAGAAGAAATATTAAGAGTTGCAAGAGAAAAGAACCAAGTACCATATACAGGCAGATCTACTGGAATTATACTGGGCTTCTCAATGGAGACACTAAAAGGCAGAAGAACCCAAACAGACTCTAAGATACCACAGATGCCAGACCAGACTACTGTAACCCAGCAAACCTTTCAATCACAATTGGTAGAGAAAATAAAACATTTTATGATAAAACTAAATTTATTCACTATCTACTATATATTGAGCCCTACAAAAGTCATTTACAGGAAATTTCTAATGTAAAGAGGTCAACCAAACCCAAGAAAATAGGAAGAATACATAACCACAGACAAGTCAAACAATAGAGCAGAAACACACACAAATGCACACATATGAGGCCACTCCCACCCACAAATACCATAAGAGCAAAATAACAGAAAACAACAAATACTGCTCAATGATATCTTTCAATATCAATTGTCCCAATTTTCTAATAAAAAGACACACACTAACAATATGGTTTTGAAAGTAAGATACCTTCTTTTTTGCATCCAAGAAATAAACCTTAACATAAAAAATAGATATTAGTAGACTCAAGTAAAAGAATGGAAAAATATATTCCAAGGGAATTGATCCACAAAGCAAGCTCTGCAGCTGTTTTTACATCTGACAAAATAAGCTTCAGATCAAAACCAGTCAAAAGAGATAAAGAATGACTATATAATCATCAAAAATAAAAATCTACCAAGAAGACAATCCATTTTTACCATTTATGTTCTAAAACCAAGGGCCCCCAGATTTATAAAAGAAATACTACTGCAGCTTAAATCACATATGGATCCTCACACACTGAGCAGAAGACTCTACTCTACTCTTCTCAAGAGATTTCACCCAGTCTAAAAATTAACAAGTAAAATCCTGGAACTAACTGATATTACAAACCATGTGGGCCAGATATTGCCAGATGATTTCACCCAACCCAAAATGAATATACTGTCTTCACCATACCTAATTTAACTTTCCTTAATACTAACTACAAATGTGAACACAAATCAAGTCTCAACAAATACAAGAAAATTGAAAAATTGAAATAACTCCCTACATTTGGTTAGACCACTATGAATTAAAACATGATATTTTCAACAACAGAAAGCTTACAAATTCATGGAAACTGAGCAACTTACTACTGAGTTTAAAACTGATTATCACAGAACTTAAGATAGAAATCAAATATTTTCTAGAATTGATGAAAATGAATATACAACAAACTCAAATTTCTGTGACACAATGTAGAAGGTGCTAAAAAGCAAGTTCATAGCACTAAGTGACTGAACAAAAAGAGTACTACTCATACTAGTAACTTAATTTCATACCTGAATGCTCTAGAACAAATAAAAGAAATCACAAAAAAAATCAAAGAAAAAGGAAAAAGGATACTTTTTTCAATATATACCACTTACCAATTTATATCAAGTTCAGATATGCAAATTAAACAGACATATATCTCCCTAGTTAAATAGAAGCAGTCATGAAAAGTCTACTAACTAAAGAAAAAAATAGGGCTACATTGCTTTAATGCAGAATTCTACTTTATAAAAAGAACTAATGCCAATAGTCTTCAAATTAATTCCACAAAATAGAGACTAAAAGAATGCTGTCCAATTCTTTTATGAAGAGACAAGTACTCTGATGCCCAAGCAACATAGAGACTAAAAAAAAAAAAAAAAGAGAATTACAGACCAAATTTCCTTATGAACATAATTGTAAAAATTCTCAATAAAATACCTATAAATTAAATCTAGAAACACATCAAAAACATCATCACTCATGATCAATTCAGCTTCATCTCAGAGATTTAGAGATAGTTCAACAGATGTAAACCAATAATGTAATCCAACACATTAACAAATTTATCGACAAAACAAACAAACAAAAAAACAAAACACGGGCTGGTGAGATGGCTCAGCGGTTAAGAGCACTGACTGCTCTTCTAGAGGTCATGAGTTCAAATTCCAGCAACCACATGGTGGCTCACAACCATCTGCAATGAGATCTGATGCCCTCATATGGGTGTCTGAAGACAGCGACAGTGTACTTACATATAATAAATAAATAAATCTTTAAAAAAAACACATGAACATCACATTAGATGCAAAAAACGCAAATATTAAAGTTCAACACCCCCTTCATGATAAACGTCCTGGCGAGATTAGGGATACAAGGGACATAACTCAAAATAAAAAAGACAGGTTACAGCTAGCATATAACCAACATCAAATTAAATGGGGAGAAAGTCAAAGTAAATTCACTAAAATCAGGAACAAAACAGGTTTTTCACTCTCAATAGCTATTCAATATTGTACTTGAAATCTTAGCTATATCAGTAAGGCAACTGAAGTATTGGTTTTGGTATCAAGGTAGTAAAACGGCTTCCATAAAAGGAATTTGAAGATGTTTCATTTTTTCTATGTTAAGAAATGTTGATGAGAACAGTTTTGAAGATCTGGTAGAGATGCACACTAAATCCATCTGGTCCAGAGGTTATTTTACTGGAGACATTTTAATTACCATGTCTATCTCACCAAGTGTTAGGTATCTGCTTAAATATTTTGTATTTGTTTGTTTAAAAACATATTTTAAAATCAATATAATTGCATCAATTTCCCCTCTCATTTTCCCTTCAGTCCTTTACAACTACCTTCCCTCAAGCTCCTTCCCCATCTCCCCCTCTCTCCCAATCTGATTGTCCCCTTCTTAAATTAGTGTTACAACAAAAATTATTTCAAATTGTTGTTGTTTTTGTTTGTGTGTATATGTTCTCTGGTCTAACCACTCTGAATTTAGCAAATAATAATGTGATCACTTCTGAAAGAGTTGCATGTATTCTTCTTCCAGAAGTGATTATTTCCCTGTACATTTTCATCTAGGGCTGGGTCCCCACAAAATTCTACTCTGTCTTTATGCACAATAGAAGACTATTCAGTTATAAAGAAAAAAATGAAACTGTGAAATGTGCAGGTAAGTGAATGGATATTTCTGAATCGAGCAAGGTAACATCAGTTTAGAAATACAAGCATCACAATTTCTATTTCACCCATAGATCCTAGCTTTATATGCTCAGATATGAGTATGACAAATGAAGAAAAAGGCAAAATAGAAAATAAAGAGATCATTGGTGGAAAAGGTTGTTTGGCTGTGGAATTTCAGGATACGGCTAACACAAAATGAGAAATAAATTAATAAGGAGGGTTCTCCAACTGAGGAACATGGAGGCAGTTCAATACAGAAGGACAAATAACATTAAGGTTGTTTGGTAAAGCCTAAAGTAATCATAGCTTGGTTGACAATGTTTCTCACAAGAATCAAAGACCTTAGAAACTCCAGTATCAGGCAAAAGAAAGCTCCTTTCAAATGGTTTGTAAGGGTAGTCTATATTAATCCTTAAATAATATAAATTGTTGATTTGTCCCTCATTGGCTCTCAGGAGTTGAAGTTAAGCCCCTTTTGCTAAAGACACTGTACTCTTAGGATACAGGACTTAGATAAGTCCTGTTGGATCTGATCTTAAAGCCTAGCTTCCATGATTCCATAGCATGAAATGCCAAGAGAGGGAAACAATTAAATGATCCTACCTAGCTACAGTACCTATGAATTACAGCAATCACTAGCATGGCAAATATGGATGTGCAAGAAATGGCACTCACATGTCAGTGCCAACCAACTTTCATACCTGGGTATTTGAAACCTAATCCATATTTTGGGGCTAGTGAGGTCATGAACCTTAGAAACAATCTAGGACTATCACTTGGTTAGATCAGCATTATTCATTACATTATAAATCTTATCTTTATAGCCAGAGAAAAGCATAGCCACCTCCAAGGATCAAATAAATCCCTTGCCCATCCTTTCTGTCCCTCCATCCCACTCTCTCCACAAGGTTTCTCTGTGTATCCTTGTATGTTAGGTAACTTGCTTTGCAGACCATACTGGCCTCAAACACAGAGATGTTCCTGCCTCTGCCTCCAGAGTGCTGGGACTAAAGTGGTGCAGCACCATGACTAACCAAAGAAGCCTACCTTTACAGAAAATGGATTTTATTAAAGAAAACCACAACTGGATACAACACAGAGATCAACAGATTGTGGGAGGCCGAGCCACAACACATATAGCTATAATATAGCTCTTTCCTATACACCTCAGGAAACACTGTGGAAGAGGCAGTGTAAAGATTATGAGAGCTAGAACACCAGAAAATCTACTGTGAAACAGTATCTCCTAGGAATGACTGATGAATCATGACTGGAACAATGCCAGTATTAATGGATGTTTACACGGAAAAAAAGAATGTTTCAATTATTAACTTCATCTTGATTTAGCTTTGATAACAGGTATTGGTGTTTATCTAGAAACTCATTCATTTCCTTTAGATTTCCCAGTTTAGTGAAATGCATATTTTTAAAGTATATCTTTATGCAGTCAAATGATCTACCATTGAGTGATATCTCCTAAAGTATATCTTTATGATTTTTTTTGATTTCCTAAGTATTTGTTACAAAGTCTTCATTTTCATCTCTAATTTTATTTTTTTGTGTATTTCTTTTTGTTAATTTGGCTAAAGATTTGTCAATCTTGTTGACATTTTTAAAAGAATCATGTCCTTGTTTCATTGATTCATTCTAATTTTTATAATTTCTTTCTATTAGTTTTTAGCCCTGATTTTGATTGCCTCTTCCAACCTCTAGCTTTTCTGGATGATGATGATTTTCTTCTTCTTTTACAAGTTCCAGGTAAATATTTAGATTTATTATTTGATATGGCTCCAGGAGTTTGATGTAGGCTCTAGTGCCACTATATAAATTTTTAACTATTACTGTTATCATGGTCTCATAGATTTTGAAATATTATCTTTTGTTGTCATTCAGTTATAGGAATTCTTAAACATATTTCTGATTTTTTCTTATACACACTTTTACTTCAGTAGTGTGTTGCAAATGTTCTATAAATTTGTGTCCTGTCTGTCTTTTCACTTGTTGCTCATAACATATAGTGGTCAGATAGAATGGTGGTGTGATTTCAACTTTCCTGTATTTGTTGAACTTTACTTTGTGTCTTAACCTGGGGTCAATTTTGAAGAAAGTTCTGTGGGATGTTGCAATGAATGCATATTTTTCAGTGCTTTGGTTGAATGTTTCTGAAATATGTTTGGTCCATTTAACTTATAATGTCATTTAACCCGAGAGATTTTGTACTTAGATTTTGGGTGATTTGGGGTTTGTTTGTTTTATTTTTTATTTTTGTCTTTTTCCCAAGTGATTTGTCTATTGTTGCCAGTTGTGCACAGAAGTAACCCACTATCACTGTGTTTAGGTCAATTTGTGACCTGAAATCTAATGTTGTTTACATTTTGAAACCAGGTGTTTCTGTGTTTGATGTATATATTTAGGGTTGGAATATCTCATTGTATTTTCCATTTCAGGACTACTATGAAAGTTAGTCCTTATGGAGGAGGCAGTCAGGCTAGCTTCAGCCTGAATCTTCCAAGTCATATGTCCAAATTACATGTTATCTTTTAGCAATACGGACTTACCTTCAACCTCTGGGAGTCAAACAAAGAAAATAGCAAAGGCTATTTTTTTTTTCGAGAATTTCCTGATCTTCAGTTCTCAAAGAGAGGTTTCTCATAGCTGATACTGGCAAGTATTTTTTTTAAACAGTAAATAAATAAGGTCATAGCATTTGTGTCACTATTCCATCCATTTGATACATGTATCATCTGCATTCTACTATTACCTTGCTTCCCTACTATCTTTCTTTCTCCTCACAAATAGTTCTTGTTTCCTGAATTTTATAGGCACTTCAAATAAAACATACAAATCTCAGGATTGGGTCTATGATGCAAAAATATGTGATGACATGTATTATTCTTCTTCCTGAGTCTGAGTTATTTCAGTTTAATGTTTTCAAGCTCCATCCATTAAATCTGAAATTTTCATAATTTTTTTTACACATGAACAAAATTCCATTATACATTGATACCACATCTTTTTATCATCCATTTGTCAATTGATAGATATCATGGATGTTTCTATGTCATAGGTTTTGTGGACAAAAAAAACTAAAAAATCTGATATAAATGGATATATTCAGTAGGTCATAGGGGTCTTTGGGCATGTACCCAAGAATGGAAAGGTTTGTTCATATAGTATATTTATTTTTAGTTTTATGAGGAATTGCTGCACCAATTTTCATATTGACTATACCAATTTGCATTCTCACAAACAGTGTACAAGGGTCTTGCTTTATTCATGGCCTTGACATCATTTGCTGTCTTTTGTTTTCTTTTTTTTATTGGATGTTTTATTTACATTTCATATGTTGTCCCCTTACCCCATCCCCCACCCACCCAGGAACCCCCTATCCCCTCAGCCCTCCTCTTTCTTCTCTGCTGATGTAACCCCTGCTCCCACCTCCCCATCCTCAAATTCCCACCCCCTGGGGCGTCCAGCCTTCATGAGGTCAAGGATCTCTTCTTCCACCTATGCCCAACAGGTCCCTCCACTCTAACTTATTCAGCTGAAGCCCTGGATCCCTCCATAAGTGATCCCAGGCTGGTGGCTTAGATCCTGGGAGCTGTGGTTGGTTGGTATTGTTGCTGTTCTAATGGGGCCACAAACCCTTTCAGCTCCAATGGCCTTCACTCTAACTCCTCCATTGGGAACCCCATTATCAGTTCAATGGCTAGTTGTGAGCATCTGCCTCTGAATATATCAGACTCTTGAAGACCTCTGAGAAGACATCCATATCAGGCTTTTATCAGCATGCACTTCCTGACTTACATATCAGTATCTACCTTTGGTGACTGTACAAGGGATGGATACTCAGGTGGAACGGTCTTCAGATGGCCCCTCCTTCAGTTTCTGTCCCTCACTTTGTCTCCATATTTGCTCCCTTGAGAGTTTTGTTGCTCCTTCTAAGAAGGACCGAATCACCCTCACTTGGTCTTCCTTCTTCATGAGTTTCATGTGGCCTGTGAGTGGAATCTTGGGCATTTCAAGGTTCTGGGCATATATCCAATAATCAGTGAGTGAATACCATGTGTGCTCTTTTGTGATTGGCTTACTTCACTCAGGATGATAATTTCTAGTTCCATCCATTAACCTACGAACCTCTAGAATTCATTGTTTTTAATAGCTGAGTAATACTCCATTGTGTAAATATACAACATTGTTTGAATCCATTCTCCAGTTGAAGGACATCTGGGTTCTTTCCAGCTCCTGGCTATTATAAATAAGGCTGCTATGAACATAGTAGAGCATATGTCCTTGTTATATATTCGAGCATCTTCTGGGTATATGCCTAGGAGTGGTATAGCTGGATCCTCAGGTAATGCTATGTCCAATTTTCTGAGGAACTGTCACACTGATTTCCAAAGTGGTTGCAACATCTTGCAGTCCCACCAACAATGGAGGAGTGTTCCTCTTTCTCCACACCCTCCCAAGCATCTACTACCACCTGAGGTTTTAATCTTAGCCATTCTGACTGGTGTGAGATGGAATCTCACAGTTGTTTTGATTTGCATTTCCCTGACGACTAAGGATACTGAACATTTCTTTAGGTGCTTCTCAGCCATTCGAGTTTCCTCCTTTGAAAATTCTTTGTTAAGCTCTATACCCCATTTTTTAATAGGGTTATTTGGTTGTCTGGAGTCTAATTTCTTGAGTTCTTTGTATATATTGGATATTAGCCCTCTATCAGATGTAAGATTGGTAAAGATCTTTTCCCAATTTGTTGGTTGTCGTTTTTGTCCTATTGACAGTGTTCTTTGCCTTACAGAATCTTTGCAATTTTATGAAGTCCCATTTGTCAATTCTTGATCTTAGAGCATATGCCATTGGTGTTCTGTTCAGGAACTTTTCCCCTGTGCCCAAGTATTCGAGGCTCTTCTCCACCTTCTCTTCTATTAGTTTCAGTGTATCTGGTTTTATGTGGAGGTCCTTTATCCACTTAGAGTTGAGCTTTGTACAAGGAGATAAGAACGGATCACTTTTCATTCTTCTACATGTTGTCCTCCAGTTGAACCAGCACCATTTGTTGAAAATGCTGTCCTTTTTCCACTGGACAGTTTTAGCTCCTTTGTCAAAGATCAAGTGACCATAGGAGTGTGGGTTCATTTCTGGGTCTTCAATTCTATTCCATTGATCTTCCTGCCTGTCTCTGTACCAATACCAGGTAGTTTTTATCACTATTGCTCTGTAGTACAGCTTGAGGTCAGGGATGGTAATTCCTCCAGAAGTTCTTTTATTGTTGAGAATAGTTTTCGCTGTCCTGGGTTTTTTGTTATTCCATATGAATTTGAGAATTTCCTTTTCTAACTCTGTGAAGAATTGAGTTGGGATTTTAATGGGAATCTGCAGATTGCCTTTGGCAAGATGGCCATTTTTATTATATTAATCCTGCCAATCCATGAGCATGGGAGATCTTTCCATCTTCTGAGATCTTCAATTTCTTTCTTCAGGGACTTGAAGCTCTTATCATATAGCTCTTTCACTTGCTTGGTTAGATTCACAGCAAGGTATTTTATATTATTTGCAACTATTGTGAAGGGTGTCATTTCCCTAATTTCTTTTTCAGTCTGTTTATCTTTCATGTAGAGGAAGGCTACTGATTTGTTTGAGTTGATTTTATAACCAGCGACTTTGCTGAAGTTGTTTATTAGGTTTAGGAGGTCTCTGGTGGAAGTTTTGGGGTCACTTAAGTATACTGTCATATCGTCTGCAAATAGTGATATTTTGAGTTCTTCCTTTCCTATTTGTATCCCTTTGACTTCTTTTTGTTGTCTAATTGCTCTGGCTAGGACTTCCAGTACTATATTGAATAAGTAGGGGGAGAGTGGGCAGCCTTGTCTAGTCCCTGATCTTAGTGGGATTGCTTCAAGTTTCTCTCCATTTAGTTTGATGTTGGCTACTGGTTTGCTGTAAATTGCTTTTACTATGTTTAGGTAGGGGAATTGAATTCCTTTTCTTTCCAAGACTTTTATCATGAAGGGATGTTGAAGTTTGTCAAATGCTTTCTCAGCATCTAGTGAGATGATCATGTGGTTTTTTTCTTTGAGTTTGTTTATATAGTGGATTACATTGATGGATTTTCATATATTGAACCATCCCTGCATTCCTGGGATAAAACCTACTTGATCATGATGGATGATTGTTTTGATGTGTTCTTGGATTCGGTTTGCTAGAATTTTATTGAGTATTTTTGCATCGATGTTCATAAGGGAGATTGGTCTGAAGTTCTCTTTCTTTGTCGGGTCTTTGTAGGGTTTGGGTATGAGTGTAATTGTAGCTTCATAGAACAAATTGGGTAGTGTTCCTTCTGTTTCTATTTTGTGGAATAGTTTGAAGAGAATTGGTATTAGGTCTTCCTTGAAGGTCTGATAGAATTCAGCACTAAAACCATCTGGTCCTGGGCTTTTTTTAGTGGGGAGGCTTTTGATGACTGCTGCTATTTCCTGAGGGGTTATGGGACTATTTAGATGGTTTATCTGCTCCTGGTTTAACTTCGGTACCTGGTATCTGTCTAGGAAATTGTCCATTTCATCCAGGTTTTCCAGTTTTGTTGAGTATAGGCCTTTGTAGTAGGATCTGATGATTTTTTGAATTTCTTCAGTTTCTGTTGTTATGTCTCCCTTTTCCGTTCTGATTTTATTAATTTGGATACTGTCTCTGTCCCCTCTGGTTAATCTGGCTAATGGTTTATCTATCTTGTTGATCTTCTCAAAGAACCAGCTCCTGGTTTTGTTGATATTTTGTATTGTTCTTTCTGTTTCTATTTGGTTGATTTCAGCCCTGAGTTTGATTATTTCCTGCCTTCTACTCCTCTTGGGTGTATTTGCTTCTTTTTGTTCTAGAGCTTTTAGTTGTGCAGTCAAGTTGTTAGTGTGTGCTCTCTCCAGTTTCTTTCTGTAGGCACTTAGAGCTATGAGTTTTCCTCTAGCACTGCCTTCATGGAGTCCCACAAGTTTTGGTATGATGTGTCCTCATTTTCATTGAATTCTAAAAAGTCTTTAATTTCTTTCGTTATTTCTTCCTTGACCAAGTCATCATTGAGTAGAGAGTTGTTCAGTTTCCATGTGCACATGGGTTTTCCATTGGTTTTGTCATTATTAAATGCCATTCTTAGTCCCTGATGATCTGATAAGATGCAAGGGATTATTTCAATCTTTTTGTATCTGTAGAGGCCTGTTTTGTGACCAGTTATATGGTCTATTTTGGAGAAAGTACCATGAGGTGCTGAGAAAAAGGCATATTCTTTTGTTTTAGGATGAAATGTTCTATCAATGTCTGTTAAGTCCATTTGGTTCATAAATTCTGTTAATGTCAAAGCGTCTCGGTTTAGTTTCTGTTTCCATGATCTGTCCATTGCTGAGAGTGGGATGTTGAAATCCCCCACTATTATTGTGTGAGGTGTAATGTGTGTTTTGAGCTTTAGTAAAGTTTCTTTTATGTATGCAAGTGCCCTTGCATTTGGAGCATAGGTGTTCAAAATTGAGAGTTCACCTTGGTAGATTTTTCCTTTGATGAGTATGAAGTGTCCTTCCTTATCTTTTTTGATTACTTTTGGTTGAAAGACAATTTTATTTGATATTAGAATGGCTACTCCAGCTTGTTTCTTGGGACCATTTGCTTGGAAAATTGTTTTCCACCCTTTTATTCTGAGGTAGTGTCTGTCTTTGTCACTGAGGTGTGTTTCTTGTATGCAGCAAAATTCTGGGTCTTGTTTGTGTATCCAGTCTGATAGTCTGCGTCTTTTTATTGGAGAATTGAGACCATTGATGTTAAGAGATATTAAGGAAAAATGATTGTGACTTCCTGTTATTTTTGTTATTAGAGGTAGAATTATATTTGTATAGTTATCTTCTTTTGGGGTTGTTGGAAGATTAGTTCCTTGCTTTTTCTAGGTTGTAGTTTCCCTCCTTGTGTTGGCGTTTTCCATCAATTATCCTTTGAAGTGCTGGGTTTGTGGGATGATATTGTGCAAATTTGGTTTTGTCATGGAATATCTTGGTTTTACCATCTATAGTGATTGAGTGTTTTGCTGGGTACTGTAATCTGGGCTGGCAATTGTGTTCTCTTAGGGTCTGTATGTTGTCAGTCCAGGCTCTTCTGGCTTTTATAGTCTCTGGTGAGAAGTCTGGTGTAATTCTTATAGGTTTGCCTGTGTATGTTACTTGACCTTTTTCCCTTACTGCTTTTAGTATTTTTTCTTTGTTTTGTGCATCTGATGTTTTGATTATTATGTGACAGGAGATATTTCTTTTCTGATCTAGTCTATTTGGTGTTCTGTAGGCTTCTTGTATGTTTATGGGCATCTTGTTCTTTAGGTTAGGGAAGTTTTCCTCATTAGTTTTGTTGAAGATATTTACTGGCCCTTTAAGTTGGGAATCTTCATTCTCATCTATACCTATTATCCTTAGGTTTGGTCTTCTCCTTGTGTCCTGGATTTCCTGGATGTTTTGAGTTAGGAGTTTTTTGCATTTTGCATTTTCTTTGACAACTGTGTCAATATTTTCCACCGTATCTTCTGCATTTAAGATTCTCTCTTTTATGTCTTGTATTTGGTTGGTGATGCTTGTGTCTATGACTCCTGATCTCTTTCTTAGGTTTTCTACCTCCATGGTTGTCTCCCTTTGAGCTTTCTTTATTGTTTCTATTTCCATTTTCAGATCCTGAATGTTTTTGTTTAATTCCTTCTTTGTGTTTTCTTGCATTTCTTTAAGGGATTTCTGTGATTCCTCTTTAAGGGCTTCTACCTGTTTGCATGTACTCTCCTGTATTTCTTTAAGGGAGTTACTTATATCCTTCTTATAATCCTCTATCATCATCATGAGAAGTGATTTTAATTCTGAATCCTGCTTTTCCGGTGTGATGGGGTATCCAGGGCTTGCTATACTGGGAGAATTGGGTACTGATGTTGCCAAGAAACTTTGGTTTCCGTTGCTTATGTTCTTGCGCTTGCCTTTCGCCATCTGGTTAACTCTAGTGGTACCTGCCCTCACTGTGTAAGACTGGAGTCTGTATTTCCAGTTATCTTGCTTGTGGCAGAGCTCCTCAGAGTCCAGATGTCTCTGTGGTCTTATGATCCTAATCTCCTAGGTCGAAGAACTCCTGGGACTCAGGCCACCTCTTGGATCTGGAAATCCTTCTGCTCTGGGTGCAGTGGTTCCTCTAGGATGGCTCAAGATTCAGTATCTCCACAGGAGCAGACCAACTCTGTGTCTGCCCCAGCCCAAAGGACCAGGCAGGGACGGAAGGGTTCTTTTGTTTTCTTAATTACAGTTATTCTGACTATGGTAAGATAAAACTTTGAAGCAGATTTAATTTGCAATTTTTATGTGAGGGCTAAAGGTAGTGGAAATTTCTAAATTTTAAAAGTATTTCTTGGTCATTTGCATGTTTTTGTCTGAAAACTCACTGTTCAGTTTCACTGCCTACTTTATAATTTGGTTGTTTCTTTTCTCTCAGTTTAGTTTTTAAGTTTCTTATATAGTCAAGACACTAATCCTCTGTCAGATGTATAACTTGCAAGTATATTTTTCCATTCTGTAGGCTGCCTTATAACTCAAATAACTGTGTTCTTTATATGTACAGAAGCTTTTAAATTTTATGAAACCCACTTTATTGACTGTTGGTATTATTTTTTGGGTTATTCAGAAAATCTTTATCTAAGCATATATCAAGAAGTACATTACCGAGTCTTTCTTCTAGAAGTATCATATCTAATATTGAAGTCTGTAATTAATTTAGAATTGATTTATATATAAGGTGACAGAAAAAGTTTAAGTTCAATTCTTCTATATGTAGATATACAGTTTTCACAACACCATTTGTTAATGATGCATCCTTTTATCCAATAACATAATTTTGGATTCTTTAAAAACATAATTTAGTTTTAATTATATATACTTGTGTGCCTCGGTCTGGATATATTCTCTTGATCATATTGCCCATAGATGCCCGAACAGAGCATCAGATCACCTAGAGCTGATGTCGAAGGTGGTTGGTTCTAAACTACTCAGTGTGTGTGATGGGAACCAAAATAAGGTTCTCTGGAATAGAAACAAGTATTCTTAATCACCAAATACTCTCCCCAGCCTATTACTAATTTCTTAGCAAAAACTTGGGTAGATGTAGGTATGTTCACTTATATTATGTTCAGCTAATTATATTCCACTAGTAAATGTGTGTGTGTGTGTGTGTGTGTGTGTGTGTGTGTGTGTATTTGGATATTTTTTTTATTTATATCCTCTTTACCCATCTCCCAACCCAGGAATCCTCTATCCCATCCTCCATCCTCCTGCTTCTATGAGGATATACCCACACTCACCTACTCCCACCTCCCCACTCTCGAATCCTCGAATTTCCCCACACTGGGGTATCCAGCCTTCACTGGACCAAGGACATCCTCTCCCACCTATGCCCAAAAAGGTCATCCTCCCCTACATATACAGCTGTAGCCATGGGTCCCTCCCTATCTGCTCCCAGGCTGGTGGTTTAGACCCTGGGAGCTCTGGTTGGTTGGTATTGTTGTTTTCCTTATGGGGCAGCAAACCTCTTCATCTCCTCCAGTCTTCTCTCTAACTCCTCCATTGAGAACCCCTTGATCAGTTCAATGTTTAGCTGAATGCATCCCCCTTTGTATATGTCAGGCTTTGGCAGACCTCTAAGGAGACAGCTATACCAGGCTCCTGTCAGCATGCAATTCCTGGCATCCACATTAACATCTGCCTTTGGTGACTGCACATGGGATGGATACCCAGGTGGAACAGTCTCCAGACAACCCCTCCTTCAGTTTCTGTTCCATGAGCTGTCTTCACATTTGCTCCCATGATTATTTTGTTACTCCTTCTAAGAAGGACTGAAGCACATACACTTTGTTCTTCCTTCTTCATGTGCTTCATGTGGTCTGTGAGTTGAATCTTGGCTATTGCGAGCTTTTGGGCTAATATACAATTATCAGTGAGTGCATACCATGTGTGTTCTTTTGTGATTGGGTTACTTCACTAAGGATAATATTTTCCAGTTCCATCCATTTGCCTAAGAATTTCTCCAATTCGTTGCTTTTAATAGCTGAGTAATATTCCATTGTGTAAATGTACCACATTTTCTGTATCCATTCCTCTGTTGAAGGACATCTAGCTTCTTTCCAGCTTCTGGCTATTATTAATCAGGCTGTTATGAACATAGTGTAGCATATGTCCTTGTTATATGTTGGAGCATCCTCTTGGCATATGTCCAGGAGTGGTATAGCTGGGTCCTCAAGTAATGCTATGTCTAAGGAACCACCAGAATGATCATTTCAGATATTTTTCCATTTTCCTTTCTCCCCATTAATCCCCTATCCCATCCCTCCTCCTCCTCTTTTGCTTTTACACTGTTTACATTACATGCAAGTATTAAGGTCAGTTCTAGGTTGAGGAACTAACCATACAATAGATGCAAATAGTCAAGAAACAAGCAAGACAATAAACCCAGATAGTCAAAGAACATGCAGGACAATAAACAGAGTCCTGTGATCACTATTCTAAGGGTTTATCAGGATGACCAAAATATCTGAGCCTACTTCTGTGTCCTAGCTCAAAGTCATTTTCGTGCCTGAAGCCTACTTCTTTGTTCTTATGTCAGGAGCAGTGCTACTTTTACTACTAGAGCTCTGTAGTTCAGCTTGAAATCAGGACTGGTGATATTTGCCTCATCATTGATCAGGATTGTCTAGCCTACCCAGGATATTTTGTGTTTCCATATGAATTTTAAGATTGTTTCATAAATTTCTTTTAAAATTCATGTTAGAATTTGAATATTGATTGTAGTGAATCAGTAGATTGCTTTTTATAGAATGGTCATTTTTTATTATCTTTATTCCATGCGCATAGGTAATCTCTCCATCTGCTGTTGTCTTCTACAGCTTTTTTCTTCATTATTTTCATTGAATGATGGGTTCCTGTCTTGGTTATATTACTCTAAGTTATTTTATAATCTTGGAGTTATTATGAATGGGATTGTTTCCTTGAATTCTTTCTCTGTATGTTTTAGTATATAGGAAATTAATGATTTTGCTATATTAATTTTGTAAGATTCCACATTGCTGAAAGCATTTATTAGGTTTAAGAGTCTTCTAATAGATTCTTTGGTGTCTCTCATATATAGAACCATGCCACCTATAAATAGGCTTGCTTTGAATTTTTCCTTTTCTCTTCATGTCCATTTTATTTCCTTATCTTCTCTCATTTCTCTAGATGAGACTTAAAGAACTACATTGAATATGTTTGGTAAATATGAACAGCTTTATTTTCTTTCTCTTCTTCTTGGGAACTTTGAATTTTTCTTCATTTCACTTTATGGTGGCTATTATTTTGTCATAGAGAATGCTTGCTATCCTAAGATATGTCCTTATTCTTTCAAACACTTTTATTGGAAATGTATGATGAAATTTGTCAAAGACTAACTTTGGGTCCATTGAAATTATATGAATTTTGCCTTTGAATATATTTATGTAGTAAATCAAGTTTATTGATTCACTTATATTGAACCATCGTAGGACTTCTGTAATAAAAACAAAATTCTGATATGTCCTTGATATATTTTTCAAATATTTTATTGAAAAATTTTGCACCTATATTCATCAAGGAGACTGGACTATAATTCTTTTTCTGATTGTTGGTTTTGGTACAACACTAACACAGGCTTCATAATAAGAGTCCAGAAATGTCTCTTCCTTTACTATTTTTGAAATAATATGGATAGTCTGTTATTATAATTGGAGGACTGGTATAATTTTGTGGCTAATCTATCAGGCCTAAGTGATTTTGTTGAAAAAAATTTTAGTTGCTATTTCTATTTCACTGGTTTCTATAATGTGAGTTAAATTATGTATTTCATCTGCATTAAACATTGGTAAATTATATGCATCTATACATTTATTAGTTTGTTTTAGAATTTAAAATTTAACAGCATATAAGCTTTTAATGCATGTCTGTAAGATCCTTTAAATTTCCCCATTGTCTGTTGTAATGTCTCCCTTTACAAACTAATTTTATTATTTTTTGCTCTTCTCTGTTTTTCCTTTGGTCAGATTTACTAAAGGTTTAAGAACTTTTACTTTTTTACAGAACCATTTTTTCATTTCTATTGCATTAATTTCTGCATTATTTTCATCAATTAACTCAACCTATTTGCCTTGGAGCTTAGTTTGTTTTTATTTTTTCAGTGACTTAAGGTTCATCGTCAGTATGTTTATTTGAAATCTCTATGATTTTATAATGTAGGCACTTAGAACTATAAACTTCCTTCTTCATTGATACCCAGTGATGGACATTTGCTGGTTTTATTATCATTTCATTCAATAAATGATTATATTTCCTTTTTGATTTCTACAATGACTCATTCATCCATGTGTTTAAACATTTTTTAGTAGTTCCTCCTTTTGTTCACTTCTTGTTCCATTTCATTTTGGTCAGATAAAGTACAGGATGTTGTTTCAGTTTTTCTTTATTCAATGAGACTTGCTTTGGTTCTTCTTATGTAGAGTCAGAGCACTGGTTATGATTTGCTATGTTTTTTTTTTTGTTTGCTTTGTTTTTGTCTTCTTTTGTGCTTTGTTTTGTCTTTCTTTTGTTTGCTTTATTTTTAAAATTCCACTTGTCTCTCTTCCTTCAGTGGACACTTTTATAATGTTCAGGGTAGACTAGGTTGTCATACAGTTGTGTTGATGTTTTGATATGATAGACTGATAGTGCAGGTACCAAGCTCTGTCTCCAATTTGTCCCTGTGGGCTGAGGATTGTCTGCAGCAAGAGTCACTGTCTAGTAGATAGCCCACATTAACAATAGAATAACAGGTCACTACAAAACAGATGCTAAGAATGTACCAGTTGGTTTATGAAATAAAGGACCTCAAAGATAATATGTATACTAATATGTTAGTGCAATATAAAGGGGAAAAGAAAAAGTAAGCAATGATAGTGATTAACATGGGATTTTTATGAGAAGAAATGGAAGACAGAGAGATATACATAGCACTGGGAATAGTTAAGGCTAAGAAACAAATGGTGTGATCTGTGAGGGTATTGGTTAACAATAAACTAAGATGAGAACAGAAAGATATGTACTCTGTTGTCATAAACCATGTCATGTACTAGGCTTTGGAAATAAGAGGAATGACTATTAGAAAAGAGAAAGGAAGAGGAAAGTTTAAAAAGCAAAACAAAGAAAAGGAGACAGAATAAAACAACCAAAGGCACAAACAGTAGGGGACAGTGTTGGCCCGCTACAATATCTTCCTCTTTAATATAGAAAAAAATAGCTGTAGAGAAGGCCTAATATTTGGATGGGGATATATGAAAATGGAGTCAATGGCTGTTGAAAATAGCTATGGGGAGAAATGTGAAACGAGTAGAAATATAAGAAAGTGAGATCCCTGGCCTAAAAGTTGATTCCCTCTCTTTAGGGTAAGCTATTGCTTTATTTCATTGGTCTTGGTTTCAGTATTGCTTACCACTGTAATAAAACCTATCATTCTTCTCTTGAAGTCTTCTTTTGAAATCATCTTATTTTATATATGGAATTTCTTGACTCAGTTCACTGACCTACAGATAACTGAATCAAACTCTGTTCAGCTACTATTGCTATGCTCACATGGAGTATGTAGCAACTTGTGGTAGTATGATGCCAAAACAATGTTTGAATTTGTGCCTAGCTCCCTGAGTCTTAGGTTTCCCTGTTTGGGCACTAATGGTGGCTATGGTAACAATTGCTGGAGTACTTTCTGTGAAATATCTTCCAATAACACTCTTGTAGATTTTCTGGTAGAGTGTCTTAACCAAATTTTTTTGTGATAAAATGCCACTGTAGGAGTGGTTGCTATATTGTTGTTCCATTGTTGTTTCAGCTGAAAGTCCAGTCAAATGGCAGAAAACGTTTGTGGGGTTTATGGTAGAATGGATTTATTGGGCTATTGATCAGATCAATTCTGGGACAGCAGAAGTAGCAGATGTAGTGATTTTTAAATATTTTTGTTCTCTTTAATAGCCAATTTGTAATTAGCCATTTTTCTTATCTGATTTCTAGTCTGCCATCTTACCCAGAAGAATGTGTCACTATGCTGATATCTGACCAAACAGACTTCCAACTACCATTAGTCAAAATAGACAGTCATTTCATATTGATTAAGACAGCAATTTATTAAGAGGACATTATTAATAAACTCATTAATACTAAACCACACACTACTGAGTAATTAAGGAAATCAAGAACAAACCTTAGAGAATTAGTAGAAACAAATGAAAATGAAAATACAAAATAATAAAACCAATGAAACAATGAATGTAGCCATAAAATAGAATATCATAGCTCTGTGTATTTGTATTACAACACCAAAGACACCTCAAATAAAATAAAAGTTTTAAAATTTGTTTTTATTTTATTGAATATAGATTCTTTTCTCATAGAATATATCCTGATTATAGTTTCTCTTCTTTCTAACTTTTCCAGTTCCTGCTGACCTCCTTTCCCTTCTGGATTCACTCTTTTTCTGTCTCTCCTTAGAAAAGAACAAGTTTCTAAGGGGTAACAACCAAATGCAACAAAATAAAATATAATAAAATGAAGCAAAAAATTACAATGAGGCTGGGCAAAGCAACCAAACTGAAAGAAACAAGACCAAAGAGCAGGCACAAGAATCAGAGACTAACTTATTTTCACACACACAAGAGTCCTATAAAAGTACTGAGCTGAAAGCTATAATATATGTATTGAAGACCTGATATGGACTTGTGTAGACCTGTGCTCAAACTGTTTCCATCCATGAGTTCATATGAACTTTGCTTAGTTGTTTCAGAGGGTCTTGTTCTTCCAGTGTTCTCCATTTCCTATCTCCTCTGGCTATTGCACTCTTTCTCTTTCTTTCTCTGCAAGTTCAGCTCTAGATGGAGAGATTTAATTGAGCTATTCTATTCAGGGACTATGCCCCCAAAACTCTTCATAATGTGTGCCTGTGAATCTTTTTGCATTTATTCCTGTCCATTGCAGGAAGAAGCTTTTCTGATAATGACTGAACAAAAAACTGACCCATAACTATAGCAGAATATCAAGAGGAGCCATTTTATTGTTACTTAAATTTTTTTAGACCAGAAGTATTTGGTTTTACCCTAGCTTTTGGGGTTATTAAGTCTCTGGTTCTTGGTCGCCCAGCCAGTATCAGGTATGAATTCCATCTTGTAGAGTGGATATTGATTTGCTGCTCCCACAAGGTCTGTGCCATTGTTGATCTAGCATATCTTCCAGAAAGAACAAATTGTAGGTCAAATATTTTATGACTCTGTTGGTGTTTATGTTTATCATTTGGTAGCAGAGTACCTTCTCATACCAAAGACAATAGAACATAGAGGTGAAGGCTCCTTGTAGGTAAACGTTTAATTTCCCCATGTTCAGTTAGGTGTGTGGGTGTTGTCACAGGCATTGGAGCACTGTTGTCAATTTGCAGACAGCAATCCCATTGTCTTAGCATCAACCTGACCTGAGTTGTTTGAGGATTTCCATGGGACAGCTTTTACCAACAACTCTATTTAATTCAATCCAGGCAGTTTACTGGAAGATCTCTTTTGTGACAAAAGATGGCCAACTGGGACTCCATACCCCAATTATTAGGAGACCTTATTTGTATCAACTTCATACATTTTAGGAAGTTACCATACCATGCCTTAAATGCTTCACAATTCTAGCCCCACATTCTCTCCCTCTAACTTATCTCCCACTCCCCACCCAATTCTCCAACTCCCATCTCTACCCACCACCAGTCTATTCTATTTCCCCCTCCCAGGGAGATCACTATGCCTTTGGTAGTCCCTTCCACTATACATAACCACTCTAGGTCTATTGATTTTAGCTTGGTTATCATTTATTTACAGACTAATATTCATATAAAAGTAAATACATACAATATTTACCTTTTAGTGTCTGGGTAACCTCACTCAGGATAATTTTTTGAGTTCCATCCATTGCCTACAAATTTCGTGTTATTGTTTTTAAATAGCTGATTAATACTCCATTGTGTAAATGTACCATGTTTTCTTTTTTCCCAATCTGCTTTTATACCATTTTAATTACATGCAAGTATTAAGGTCAATTCTAGGTTGAGGAACTAGCAATACAATAGATGCAAAGAGTCAAAGAACAAGCAAGACAACAAACACAAATAGTCAAAGAACAAGCAAGGCAATAAACAAAATCTGGTGACCACTCCCATGATCACTGTCTTCATCCATTCTTCTACTGAGGGACACCTAGGTTGCTTCCAGTTTCTGGCTATTATAAATAGAACAACAATGAACATTGTTGAGTATGTGTCCTCATGGTAGGATGAAGTATCTTTTGGTTACATATCTAACAGTGGTATAGCTGGATTAATTCCAAACCTCCTGATTAACTGGCATATTGATTTCATATTGAGTGTACAAGCTTGCACTCTACCAGCAGTGGAGGAGTGTTTTCCTTATTCCACATACCCTTGCCAGCATGAGCTGTCATTTGTGGTTTTGATCTTAGCCATTCTAATGGGTACAAGATGGAATCTCACAGTCGTTTTAATTTGCATTTCTTTGATGGCTGAGAATGTTGAACATTGCTTTGAGTGTTTCTCAACCATTTGAGTTTCTTATGTTGAAAACTCTGTTTAGATCTGTACCAAATTTTTAAATTGCATTTTTTTGTGTGCGTTTAGATACCTGATTTCTAGAGCTTTTTATATATTTTGGGTACTAGTCCTCTAGCAAATGTTGAGTTGATAAAATATTTTCCATTCTATAACAGGCTTCATTTTGTCCAATTGACAGTGACATTTGCCTTGCTGAAGCTTCTCAGTTTCTTGAAGTCCCACTTATTGATTGTTGATCTTAGTGCCTGAGCTATTGTTCAGGAAATCTTCTCCTGTGGTAATGTGTTCAATACTATTCTCTACTTTCTCTTCATTTAAGTTCAGTGTACCTGGTTTTATGTTGAGGTCATTGATTCATTTGGAGTTGAATTTTGTTTAGAGTATCATGTCATAATCTGTATTCTTCTACATGCGAATATCATATTTGACCAAAACTCCATTTGTTGAATATGCTGTGTTTATTTTCCACTATGTATTTCTTGTTCTTGCTTTGATATATAGATACATGTGTTCATACTTGTATAGATTTATGTCTGTGTCATCAGTTAGATTACATTGATCTACCTGTATGTTTATAACAATATCATGCATGTTTTGTAGCTCTGTAGCATAACTTGAAATGAGGAATGATGAGACCTCCAGAAGTTCCTCCATTGTTCAGTATTGGTTTAGGTATCATGGGTGTTTTGGTTTTCTATATGAAGATTAGAATTGTCAACTAAAGATCTGGTAAGAATTGCATGGAAAATCCTACCAATCCATGAGCATGGGAGATCCTTTCATCTTCTGATATCTTCTTCAAATTCTTTCTTCAAAGACATGAAGTTTTATCATTACTAGCCTTTCACTTGCTTGGTTAGAGTTATCACAAGATACTTTACATTATTTGAGGCTATTGTGAAATGTGCTGTTTCTATGATTTATTTCACAGCCTGTTTATCTTTTGGCTATAGATACACTTCTGATTTTGTGAGTTAATTTTGTACTCACCTATTTTGCTAAAAGTATTTATCATGTATACAAGTTCCCTGTTGGAATTTTTAGGGATACACACACACACACACACACACACACACATACAAACACAAACACATACACATATATATTATCATATCATCTGCAAATAAAGATATTTTGAATTCTTCCTTTCTGATGTGAATCTCCTTGATCTCCTTTAGTTGTCTTACTGTCCTACCTAAAATTTCAAGTACTATGTTGAATAGATATAGAAAGACTAGACCATCTTATCTTCTTCCATATTTTAATGGAATTGTTTGAATTTCTTTCCTTTTAAGTTGACATTGTCTGTGGGATTACTGCAAACTGCCTTTATTATTTTTATGCATGTCCTTTATGTCCATAATCTCTTCAGAATTTTTTCTCATTAGGGGGTGTTGGATAGGTTTTTTTTAATGTTCTTAGATTTGATTTGAAAGTGCTTTCTATTGAGTATTTTTTGCATAATTGTTCCTAAGAAAAATTGTAATTTATTTTTTAAAAAAATATTATTGGGTCCTTATGTGATTTGAGTAACAGGGTACTTGTGACCTCATTAAATGATTTGGAAAAAGTTTTTACTGTTTTATTTCATAGAACACTTGGGAAAGTATTGGAATTAACTCTTCTTTAAATGTTTGACAGAATTCTAAGTTAATAACATTTGGTCCTGAGGTTTGTGTTATTTGGTTTTCTTTTTGTTGTTGTTAGTTTGGGGAAACAGTTTAATGACTGCTTTTAATTTACTTGTGGAGGTACAGGTCTGTTTAAACTGTTCATCTTGCCTTCACTGAACTGTTACAAGTGGTATCTATTAAGAAAATTACCTGGCTTTTTTTTTTTAAAGGTTTTCTACTTTGGTTGAGTATAGATTTTTACTGTATACACATTTGTTTCTCTGGATTTTCTAGGTGACTGTTGCTATGTCTTATTTTCGTGTCTGACTTTATAGTTTGGTTATTCTTTTCCTGCATTTTGTTAGTTTGAATAAGAGTTCCTCTCTCTTGTTGATTTTCTTAAACAACCAAATTTTTGTTTCATTGATTTTTGTATTGTTCTCTTTGGTTTTATTTTGCTGATTTCAGCCTTGCATTTGATTATTTCTTGGTGTCTATTCCTGTTACGTGTGATTACTTCATTTTGTTCTAGAGCTTTCAGATGTGCTAATAAGTTGCAAGTATGATATTTTTTCCAGGTTTTTTAAATGTTTGCACTTAACTTTTATGAACTTGTCCTTTAGAACATCTTTCATTGTATTTTATAAGTTTGTGTACACTGTGTATTTATATTCATTTAGTTCTAGAGAGCCTTTAATTTCTTTCTTTATTTCTGTCTCGACCCAGCAGTCATTCATTCAGTAAAGAGTTGTTGAGTTTCCAAGAGTTTGTACTCTTTTTCTTGTTTCCATTGTTGAAATCCAGCTCTAGTCCATGGTGATCTGATAGTATATAGGAAGGAGGATATTTTCTTTAATACGCTGAGACTTGTTTTATGACTAAAGATGTGGTAAATTGTGGAGACAATTCGATGAGATGATGACAAGATGGCATATACATTTTGTGTGTGGTTGAAATGTTCTGTAGATATGTCAGATCAATTTGGCTTATACCATCTTTTAGTTCCAATATTTCTCTCTTTTAGTTTTCTCTAGGTGACATTTTCACTGGTAAGAGTGGGGTATTGAAGTCTTCCACTATCAATGCCTCTGAGTGATGTGTGATGTAAGATTTAGTAATTATTATTATTATTATTATTTTACAAACATTAGTGCTCTTGCTTTTGGGGAATGAGAGTTAAGAAATGAACGTCATCTTGGTGGAATTTTCCTTTAGTATGTGGAATCTTTTCCCATCTCTTTTAATTAGTTTTTGTTGGAAGTCTATTTTGTTAACTATTAAATGACTACACCACCTTCTGTCTTAGGTCAATTTGCACAGAACAACATTTTCCAACCCTTTACCCTGAGGTAATGTCTATTCTTGATGTTAAGGTGTGTTTTTTGAGTGCAGCAGAATATACCTTACTTTCACTTCCTATTTTCTCTCTGTATTTTTATTGGGAAATTGAGACCATTGATACTGAGATATACCTATGTCAATGATGATTAACTATTGTTATTATACAGGTAGTGATTGTAAGTGTGTGTGTGTGTGTTATGCTATGTTATGTTAAGTGTGTGTACTTATCTTTGTTTACTTTTTATGGAGTGAGATTACATACTCCTGCATTTTCATGAGTATAGCTAACATCCTTAGGTTGACATTTTTCTTCTAGATCATTCTATTAGGCTGAATATATAAATACATATAGTTTACATATGGCTTTTTCATGTCTCTCCTTCTGTCCATCTAGATCCAATTACTCAGTCTCATCTTCATCTCTGTGGCAGAAAACATGCTGTGGTCTTCCTTTACTCTCTGACCATTATTAGAGCATGATTTGTTGAAGGAACAGATAAGAAAGATCTGTACCTCCACCTTTTCATCCCCCAACACTTCACAGGATCCCAAACTCTAGCAACAAACTCTAACATCCACTGTGATCATGACCTAACCAGGGAAACAAGTTAGCTAGCTATAGACCATCACCACTTCCTCCTCTTCTACAACCAAATACCTTAGTTTCATCCCTATATATGAAGCAAAACATCTGCTGCAGCTTCCTTCCTATTCAGCCCACATTTCCTGTGAATTCCAGAAACCTTCCTCTCTTAACATTCATTTCCCCATTTGTTGCTTTTTCCCAGCCCTCAACTCCATCATCTCCAACTACATCATCTTCAATACTCTCTCTGCTAACCCACAGATCATTCCAAGGAGGAAAGCAGGTAGGCTATCTACACATTCGATTTTCTTTTTGTTTCTCTAGCTACAACTACCAGTATTATTAGCAGTGCTATAGCAGATACTCTCAGGTGACCTCTGTTTACACTCTCCCCCTATTTCAAGGAGATAAAATTAGAAGTTCCTGGTTGAACACTTTATTCTCCTTTCTGTGAACTCCTTCACATCCCTAGCCTATATCCATTTCTGACTGTTCCCAGTAGTCAGAAACAGATTTTACCTGGAATATCTAGTTGCCACAACCCTAAAGACCAAAGAAAATTTTCTAACTGGCAACATACTACCATTACACTCTCTAAAAATCCAGAGATGACACAGAAACCAAGGAACAAAATATCCAATCAACAAAGTCAAATCCAGAAATCACCAAGTAGATCTATAATTGTCCCAATCCTGGATACTTAGACATCAGATAAACACACACACACACATACACACACACAATCAATAATAGCTAGAGCAACGTATCTCCACTAGAGCCCATCTATCTAAACACAACAGATCAGATATAACTGATGCACAAGAAAAAGACCATAAAATCACATATATGAAAATGACAGTGGTCCTTACAGAAAAAATAAATCCCTAAAAAATGTAGGAAACACAAACAGAAGCAATTAATGGATCACTTACATAACTGTAGAAAGATACATACAAACAGTAGAAAGAAATGAATAGAAATGGTCAAGACCTGAAAATGAGAATATAGTTGATAAAGAAATCAAAAACTGAGGGAATTGTAGAAATGAAAAATTAAGGAATTAGAACAGGAACTATAGAAGCAAGTATCAGCAACAGAGTACAAAAGATGGAAAGAAGAAACTCAGGTATTGAAGACGTAATACAAGAAATTGATACACCAGAAAAAAATATTAAATATAAAGATTCCTGACACAAAAAATCTGAGACACAATGAAAAATCAAAATCTAAGAATAATAGAAATAGAGGAAGAAACCCAGCCCAAAGGCCCAGAATATATTTGCAATAGAAGAAAATTTTCTTAATTTAAAGAGAGTTACATTTTAATATAGAAGCATCCAGAATACCAAAAAGATTAGACAAGAAAGCAAATCTCCTGGGCACATGACAATCAAAAAAACACTAAACATACAGAACAAAGAAATAATATTAAAGTTTACAGTGGAAAAAGACCACATAACATATAAAGGCCTACCTACTAGAATGCACTGACTTAGCAGTGGAGACTCTAAGAGCTAGAAGGGCCTGGAAAGATATGGTGGAGACTCTAAGAGACCACAGGATGCCAGCACAGACTACTATATTCTGAAAAACTTTCAATCATAATAGATGGAGAAAATAGGATATTTCAAATAAATAATTCAATGATACATCTTATGGAGAAAATAATAAAGCCAACCAAAATCTAATAAGCCTATAATGAATCTGAGCATTGTGGATTAAAGTTGAATATCAATAACAAAGTATTCTAACTCATTGGACTTGAACAATTCAGTACTGAATTAAAATGGGTCCAGATAGAAATCAGGAAGGAAATGTAAAACATTTTAGAATTGAATGGAAATGAAAAGCGACATGTCCCAAACTATGAGAAACAATAATGGTGGTTCTAAGAGACATGTTAATAGCATTAAGTGCCCATATCAAGAAACAAGATCAACCTCATATTAGCATTGTAATGGCACACCTGAACGTTTTAGAACAAGAAGAATACATAATGCAAAAAAGGATTAGATGGCTAGAAATAATCATATTAAGTGCTGAAATCAATGAAACAGAAACAAACAAACCAACAAAACAAAAATACAAATAATAAAATAAACCAATTAAAGGAAGACTTTGTTCTTTGTGAAAAATAAACATTATTGCTAATCCTTGTCCAAATTATCAAAAAGTCAGAGACCTGATCCAAATTATAAAATATGAGATAAGAAGGAGGACATTAAATGAAGCTGAAAGGTAATTCAGTGAATTATGAAGACATACTCTTAAATCTTGTACTCCAGCAAACTAGAAAACCTAAAAAAAGATGTACTTCTTTATATATGACCAATCACAGATAAATCAAAATAAATAAACAATTTAAACAGACATGTAACTCCTATGGATATAGAAACAATAATGAAAACCTTCAACCAAAATATGTCCAGAGCCAGGCAAAGAGAGCACAAAAATCTACCTCATATTCAAATAATTATGATGCCAACATTCCTGAAAGTTTTCCACAAAATAGAAATTGAAGGAACATTTCCTCATTTTTCTTGGTCAGTTGATTGGTTAGTTTGTTATTTATGAGTATATTGTAGCTGTCTTCATGCACTCCAGAAGAGGCCATCAGATCCCATTACAGATGGTTGTGAGCCACCACGTGGTTGCTGGGAATTGAACTCAGGGCCTCTGGAAGAGCAGTCAGTGCTTTTAACTGCTGAGCCATTTCACCAGCCCCTGTTTGTTTGTCTTTAAGGTCACTTTTACCCAAATGCCAAAACCACAAAAGAATCCAACAAAAAAGAAAATCATGTAACAATATCCTTTATGGGTAGATCCAAAATTCTCAACAAAATACTTATATCTAAATTCAGGAACAAATCAGGAATATTATCTACTGTGATCAAGTTGGCTTCATCTAAGAGATTCAGGGATGGCTCATCATTCCTAAATAAAAAATTGTAATCTGCCACATAAGCAGACTGAAGGACAAAACAGTCATGATAATCTGATTAGATGGCCTTCAACAAAATCTGATATACTCTCATGATATAACTCTTGGAGAGGAAGCATACAAAGAGCATGCTCCAACATGAAAATAATTTGCAAAAAGCCAACAGAGAATGCCAACCTAAATGATATTGAAACTCCAAGCGTTTTTAAGATCAAAAAGACAAGGATGCTACTCTCTGCATACTTAGTCAACATATTACTTGAAATTTTAGCTACAGGCATCAGACAACTAAAAGAGATGAAAAGGATACATATAGGAAAAGAAGTAAACTGATTTTTATCTGCAGTCAATGTAATGTTGTACATAAAAGACCCTAAAAGTCATTTTAATAAATTTCTACATCTGATAAACACTTTTTAAAAAGTGGCAAGATTAACATGCAAAATTCTGTAGCACACCTCTATACAAATGGCAATCAACTGAGAAAGGAATCAACTTTATGATAGCCTTAAAGAATCATAAATATCTTGAGGTAGCTATAACCAATCAGGAGAAAGACAAAATACAAATCACCAATTACTTCCAATTCATTAGAACAATCTTCATCACTATAGTTGGTCACCTATACATAATAATAATTTCTCAACAGTTTCAATTTAATCAATATATACAAATTTTAGCATATAGCAAAATTTTCTGCAAGAAAGTGAAAACGTCAATGTAATATTTTGTCTATTATCAACAGGAACATTTGAAAATCTGAATAATGAAACCAAATATTTGAATTAGATTTTCTGATGACATCAAAAGAAATTTACATGAAAAATTAATGTTTACAAATAATTTCAGAGATGATTTTATTTGCCAAATTAGAAATGAATTTGGTGAAAGAAACTTGGTAGTTTCTTGGCATCTTTCTCAACATTTCAAAAGAAATGTCTCTTTAACATGTTGAAATCATTGATAAAGTCAACCATGACTGAACACTACCTTCAACAAAGAAATTATTTTGCAATTACTTTATACAACAGTTAAATGACCCTGATGTTTAAAAAAATAGCTTTTGTATTTATAATAATGATTACTGCATATTTTATTGAACATTTATTTTATACCATATATGAACTATCATGTGACATCAACAGATACAATTATCCTTATTCTTATCAAAGTCTCAGTGACCATATAGTAAGACAGTAAGAGTGCTTTTTTCTATCCCTGTCTTCTTCCTAATAAGGAAGACACTTAAATGTAGGGTTTAACAAGGAAAAAAAAACTATGTAAGTGACAGCAAAGTTACACCTTACAAGTCTTACATCATCTAAATATTTATAATTGTTATCACTCATTATAGAATCTATTAGTATAAGTGTGAAGGTTTTATATAAATCTTAGTAAGTAACTTACAACTATACCAAAACATTGTATTCTATTCAAAAGACCACACTGAAAAACAAGGTAGTAAAGAAGATTTTATTATAGGATAACTTTGAGTCTACATTATTCAATTTTCTTTCCAGGTAAATCATTTGCAAACACTGGCACTTTAACTCTTATGGGTAACAGATTACTTTTGACACATCAGTGGATTGCAACACAGGGTTTGGTATTCTGAATAAAGTCCAAGGCCTTTTGGCTGGCCTTCAGAAGAAGCTTGATTTGGGTGCTTCTCTCTTATAAGCGTGTTTACAATGCTTTAATCAAATGGATCTCTTCGTTGCTCCACAGTTACACCAATCTGTATTTTTTCATACATAGAACTAGTTATTAGAGGAAGAATTCAGTCTCAGGCAGACAATCAGACTTCATAGTCTGAATATTTTATCTTTTCACTCTTACTCAGATAGAGAAATAATATATGAACTTTATAAAAGACAGACTTCTTTTGTGTGCAGTTGTTCTAAATGAAAACTTATTTATAGTGGGTATACTGGGTGTATGTTGAACCAGCTTGCTAGTACAGCAAAAATGTTAACTCCAATTAAAGATTTTGAAATTGAATGATGCTATATTAAACATCATACATGATTCATCTTTATATTTGAACCCCATGACAAAGAAAACAAACAAAAAAAAACTACTGGAGATAAGAAATCAAACTGTATCCTGTGATTCAGATGATCTAAGTACCTGTCAGCTGTAAGAATATAATTCACCGTTTATTGCTTCACAAATGATTATACATGAGTTCTAATGTAGCTACTCCTTCAAGTCTGAAAGTTCAAAGCTCTAAAACTGCATGAAAAATTACAAAACTGAAGCAATAAGTTATTATTGTTTGAGTAAGAAATGTTTTATCTCTTACAGTCTACTCCTTTGACATTGAAGTGTATGCATGTAATTTTCTCTCTCCCTCTGTAATACAGGAATATGTCTGGTAAAATATGATAAGGATTCACCAAAATTATCATAATGTATATAAAACTTCTATTATAATGTTGAGTATTTATTGTTGTCCCAGAACAAATTAGCTTTCAAACCATAATACCCTTTCACTGAGATAATAAATTTATAGTGTTAATTAAATATAATAAAAGACTATAATTCCTACCAAAAGCATAGATTTCTTTAAGAAGAAAATATCAACACCTATGGCCTATTAAGCAGCAATACATTGTGCTATTTCTCTTCTGTATTCTGTATGCCATCTCTGCTTATTCCCTGTCATTAATTCCTTACACCAAGCAGAAGATTAAATCTAGCCTGATCTACATACCAACTGTCTTGAACACACTCCTTCACCTAAATCTAGCCTGATCTACCTACTTATTGTCTTGAACACATTCCTTCACTTGGAAACTTAGCTGTCTGTTATAGGGTTTATACAATGGCATCCTAACTGATATCATTACATTTCATTCTACTCTCTCTCTGTTACTAGTGGTAACTTTTTTCAAGTGCAAATTGAATCATGTTCCGTTCTGGCTAAAAATTCTACAGTGCTCCCTTATCATGCTTATGGTACAATGAAAGAGAAGAGTCTAGATGGATGGCCAGTGAGTTTAAGCTGATCCCTGAATTTCATTTCGGTATCATTCCTTGTTGCTTCTTACATATAAACTATGCTCCAGAAAAGTTATGTCCTTAAAATTCTGTCCACAATTCATTAATTAATTCATTCATTCATTCATCTTCTCTCTCCCTCTCCCTTTTCTCCCTCTCGATTTTGATTTTCATCTCAATCCTCTGTTCACTATTCAGTGTTCCAAAATCATAATATTGGCTAAAAAAAAAAAAAAAAAACAACCCTCCATTTCTTTGCTCCAGCCATTACTTTTCTTTTCTTGCTGTTACCCTTATCAGGTGAAAAACATTCTCAACTCAGGATCTTTCGATCTGCTACTACTTTTGACTGAATTTATTTTTAGCTACAACTCTGTCCAAATGTTATCACAATTCTCTTTATAATATATCTTATTTAATCATCTTTAAGCCTTTATTGTCTTAGTTTTATTCAAAATGGCCTGAAATATACTTGTCTCAAAATATTTGTTTTCTAAAAAAGAAACTTCCAATTCTTTGTTTACTGATGCATAACTAGGACTAGTGCTGCACATACCATAAATGCAGACACTTGATTAATGGTAATTGAATATGTAAGCCAATAGTATTCTCTATCAAAAACCTAAGTGGGAACATTTTGTGGGCTTCCCACCCATAAAAATTCAACTTCAGACAACTAATGACTTCTGGGAGAAGGAAAATTAGCACTTCTCATGGCATAGCCCCATTATTAATTGTCCAGTATAAAATGGCAAGCCTTGAAACCATATACACACCACTAACAAAAATGACTCAGCAAATTCTACTTATTAAATTGTGCATACATATATAATACACATATATACACATATATGTAGTAATAACAATCTCATAAAATGAGACTATCAACTTGAGAAGGGCAAGAATGTGGGAGGAATTTGTGGGAGAATAGCTGAGTAGCTGCAAGGGCATAGAGAGAGGAAAAGGAGAGGGAAACTGGAATAGTTCTGTTTCAGTTAAAATATATCTCTAACCACTATATCTCACATTTTCTTAAGTAAGACTTGTTACTTTCCAAGGACACTTTTTTTTTCCAGCAAGCAGTTGGTTTAAGCACCTTTCTTCTAGGCTTCTCTGGTACGTTATATTTTTTTCTAATAAAAATGATCAGGTTTTTGTTGTTATTTTTTGTTTTTGGGAAGATGTCTTGAGCTAAATCATGGTAGTCATTGAATTCCACTGTTTACTACTCATTCTGACAGTTATAAAGTCATTTAATAAATCATGTCAAGAAATAATGTGTCTTAAGACAGTATTTTCAAATGGTACTTATTGGTACATAGAACAAAATGCAGTTAATAAAATGAGAATAAATTTAGTTTAATGTTTGCAAATAAGAACCTGAAAATAAGAACCTAAGAAAAGGATACAAAGAATAAATTAAAGAAAGAAACATGACACATACAAAAATGAGAATAGGTCTGATGCTGTCATGAAGGAAGATTTAACAAGAGTATTGGAAAACTGGGCATAATGTAAAGTAAATCTATAGGAATGACAACCATAAAGTAGTAATTCCCATACAGGTATAGTTCATCTGAAGTTGATCAAGGAGAAACTAGTTGAAAATAGTCATCAAGCTATTTGAAATGTGATCACCACATATCTAAGGATTTTCTAATACACAGTGACAATTATTAAAGTACGGGCTAGTTGACTGAGGCGAATGATGGAAAGGGAAGAGAACAACTAGTGGGGACATCAGCCGTGATATTTATTGCCCTTTCTAGGCTTCGAAGGAAAACATCACTGGAAAAGCTAGCAGTGATTGTGGTCTGCATATGTTATGATTGATATTCTAGATTGAAAATATCCTTTTTATTTCCCCTCTCTTTTTCCCTCCTTTTCTCCCTTTCTACCTCCCTCTATGCCCCCTTTCTCCTCTGTGATCATCATCTTTTTCCTTCATACAAGTGTCTTGCATTTTGTTGTTTCAATTTTTTAGATAAATAAAGACTAGCATTGTCGTGTGGAAACAAATAACACAGCCATACAAAAGCTCAGATATATTTGCTAAAAACATCTTTCCACTGCATCATTTCCCATGGAACTATCAGCATACCATTCTTATGAAAACACAAAAACATTTCTCAACCTGTTGTATCCCTATTTTAGGCCTTTTAGATGACATAATTTAGGGGAAAGAATTTTGTCTTGTGATGATATGCAAAAGTAGAGGAAGTCATTGGGATTGGATACAAAATATTGTTTAAGAAATTCTCCTACATCTTCAAAACTCTCTACTGCTCATAATGTGTTGTGGCTAGGATAAGGAGCAAGAAGACACTCTAGAACTATGCCCTATGAAAAATCACAAAGTAAATACATCTCTAGATCATTCCTGATTGTTTGTACTGCTACAAAGAAAAGCCAGATATCTTAAGTGAGTCATGAGGTCTTCTTTTAGGGAAAATATAAAATACAATGCACAGTTATGGCCTCTTATATTACTTTTATTTTTTACAGTACACTCTTTACTCCATCTTGGTCTTTCCTCCCACAGTTTCACCTCCAATTTCTCCTCTCCCTGTCTTCAAGAAGATGTCCCATCCCACCCTCACTCCATCCATGCCATTCCTTCCCATGCCCTGGGCCTCAAGTCTCTCCAGGGTTAGGCACATCTACTCCCACTGAGGAGTATATGTATCAGGGCCTTGCATCAGCGAGTGTATGCCACCTGGTTGGTGGCTCAGTGTCTGAGAGATCTCTGGGGTCCAAGTTAGTTGAGACTACTGGTCTTCCTATGGGGTTGTCCTACTCCTCAACATCTTCCAGCTTTTCCCTAATTCAACTAAAGGGTACCCTGGCTTCTGTCCATTGATTGGGTATAAGTATCTGTATCTGACTCTTTTAGCTGCTTGTTGGGCCTCTCAGAGGGCAGCCATGCTAGACTCCTGTCTGTAAGCACACCATAGCATCAGTAAGTGTGTCAGGCTTTGGAGCCTCCCCTTGAGCTGGATACCAGTTTGGGAAGGTCACTGAACCTCCTTTTAATTTGTAATAAACAAGAGAATAACTAATCCTGAATCTTTCTTTATCTTGGGAGTATTTGATCTGGACTCGTCTGTAAGTAACTTACAGGATTGATTTGAGGCACTGGTCAGGTTGTGACACTATCCTTAAAATGGGCTGATAAAATGGCATATAGTGTATTGTCACCAAGATCAATCCCTTTAATATATAGTTCAAACACTTGCTGGTTCTGTGTTGCAATTTCTTTCAAGAAAATTTGTATCATAGTAGAGTGTCCCCTATGCCTTCTGAAAGGAGTGAGGAACCTACATCTTTCTGGAGAAAATGAATATTTCTTCTCATACAGATGGACAGAAAGAGAAATACCACTGGGCAATGTGCATTATGAGAGAGCTTGAAACAAACAAAAGATCAGAGATCCTGGGTTTGGTTAACAAGTGATTGTCAGGAAAAATTAGCAGCAAATATAAGCATTCATTAGACAGTCTAAAAACATGTAGAGGAAACTATATGAACAGGAGGTTACTTCTCTCACCTTCAAGTGCCCTACTATTATTTGGGAAAGCTGAGCCTTTCTGTAGCCAAACAGTCCTTGGCTCTCTAGAATACTCTTCCATTTCCTAAGGCCATGTCCTCACTAGGCTTACTAGTTTGCTTCTGTTTCATCAAGCTTTGCTTGTGCCAAAAGAAGGGACATTTCAGAAGTTATCAGCCTGCATCATCATTTTGGCCTTCCCCCTCCCTGCTGGGAAGTGAGCTCAAGGAAGTAGGGAGCTGCAGATTGGAACAAGCTAATCACAGAATATGGTGAGGAATAGGGGTCCTTTGACCAGCTCTCCGTTACTCAATTGATTTTCTTAGTGTGATTTTGGAGTGTGTGTGTGTGTGTGTGTGTGTGTGCGTGTGTGTGTGTGCGTGTGTATGTGTGTGTGTCTATGTCTGTGTGTCTGTGTCTCTCTCTCTGTGTGAGCACACATGTATGCAAATGTGTGTGTGTGTGTGTGTGTGTGTGCGTATTGTGCTATGCTGTGTGTGCTTGTGTGTGCACATGTCTTTAAATTTTATTTATTTATTTACTCATGTGTCTGTGCTGAACAGACATGGTTAGCTATCTAAAGGTCACTAGGATGGAACTTTTTGGCCAGAGACCAGTGTTTCAGCTTTGCCAGGGACACACTGTTCTACTGTACCTTACCACTGTCAAAAACATCCAATAAAGCCTGTTTTACTTTCTTTCCTTTCTCATTTTACCAGCATATATTTTTTTCTGATTTGCACTCTTTTTTGTTTCACTACTTTAATTGCGTCTGTCTTAAAATTTTCTTTCATGTGGTCTTTATTACCTTTGCTCTTTTCTCATGCTGCTTTTACCTAGCCTTAGCCAATCTGCTGAAGATCAGAAGCAACAGAAAATGAGCAGTGGAAAAGTTCTTGGTTTGGCAGTCAGGGCATAAGCATGAAGGAAACAGAAACAAGCTTGCAGGTGGTTGAAACTTTAAAACAGAGAAGTCTGGGTTGAATGATTAGGACTGTTTGAGGATACAAATGTATAGTAGGTGAGTGTAGAAGAAAAAATTTGAAAGCAGGAGGTAAAGAATTCCTATACATCTTAATTAATTAAGAAGTCAAAGAGTATGAAGTTAAATACATGGAAATGGAGCAAAAGCATTCTAATAATTTGAACTTTGAAATAGGAGCAGTTATCTGAGAAGCGACTGTGTCCTTCCAACAACATAACATTGATGGGGTACTTGTTTGCTGCAGACAGGTCCATGCAGTATTCTCAGATTCCTGCTATTATATTTGGGTTCTTCTTAGGGACAATATTGAAGTCATATTTAAAAATGTCTATAGAAACTTGCAATACAATTTAAGTTCTGACCTAGAAGAAAGAAAGTCAAAAAGAAAATAAAATGTGAAGATGGTAAGAATCCTAAAGAAATGTTCAGCATCCTTAGTAATCAGAGAAATACAAATCAAAACAACCCTGAGATTCCACCTCACACCAGTCAGAATGGCTAAGATAAAAAATTCAGGTGATAGAAGATGCTGGTGAGGGTGTGGAGAAAGAGGAACACTCATCCATTGTTGGTGGGATTGTAAGCTGGCACAACCACTCTGGAAATCAGTCTAGCAGTTCTTCAGAAAATTTAACACAGCATTACCTGAGGACCCAGCTATACCACTCCTGGGCGTATACCCAGAAGATGTTCCAACATATAACAAGGACACATGCTCCACTATGTTCATAGAAGTCTTATTTATAATAGCCAGAAGCTAGAAAGAAGCTAGATGTCCTTCAACAGAGGAATGGATACAGAAAATGTGGTACATTTACACAATGGAATATTACTCAGCTATTAAAAACAACGAATTGGAGAAATTCATAGGCAAACGGATGGATCTGGAAAATATTATCCTTAGTGAAGTAACCCAATCACAAAAGAACACACATGGTACGTACTCACTGATAGTTGTATATTAGCCCAAAAGCTCGCAATAGCCAAGATTCAACTCACAGACCACATGAAGCTCATGAAGAAGGAAGAACAAAGTGTGGGTACTTCGGTCCTTCTTAGAAGGAGTAACAAAATAATCATGGGAGCAAATGTGAAGACAAAGCATGGAACAGAAGCTGAAGGAGGGGTTGTCTGGAGACTGTTCCACCTGGGTATCGATCCCTTGTGCAGTCACCAAAGGCAGATGTTAATGTAGATGCCAGGAATTGCATGCTGACAGGAGCCTGGTATAGCTGTCTCCTTAGAGGTCTACCAAAGCCTGACATATTCAGAGGCAGATGCTCACAGCCAACCATTGAACTGATCATGAGGTTCCCAATGGAGGAGTTAGAGTGAAGACTGCAGGAGCTGAAAGGGTTTGTGGCCCCATGGGGAGAACCACAATACCAACCAACCAGAGCTCCCAGGGTCTAAACCACCAGCCTGAGAGCACATAGGGAGGGACCCATGGCTCCAGCTGTGTATGTAAGTGAGGATGGCCTTTTTGGGCATAGATGGGAAAGGAAGTCCTTGGTCTAGTGAAGGCTGGAAGCTCTAGTGTGGGGCAATTTGTGGGTGGGGAGGTGGGAGTGGGCAGTTGGGTGTGGGCACATCCTGATAGAAGCAGGGAGAGGGGGGATGGGATAAGGGTTCAAAAAAATAAAGAGATAAAATCCTTGAATTCCCAAAAAAGGAAAATGACAGGAATGGTATAGATTTCTGCCTCCAAACAATAAACATCTGCTATGGGGGACAAAAGAAGTGAATATTCTTCATGACTCTTAAGTCTATGTTTGGGATTAATTTGAGCTTAATACAATGGATAGTAAAAGGAAATTAAGTCAGGTATAAACCTTAAGTTCCATATACCTTAGAAGAGGAAGAAGTACTAAATAATCTGAGAGTCTTTAATTATTCCTTTATTTTTGTCCTGTGAAGGTCACAGAGAAATAGACAGAACTTTTATAATGAAAGTAAAGAAGATTTGAGAATTAGAAACTTTGGATGAAGAGATATTTCAGATGTTAAAAGCGTGTTCTTCTTTTCAGAGAAAACAAATTTGTCTCTCAGAATTCTTGTCAGACAGCTAACAGCCCCCCAATCTTATTCTTCCGGCCTCCTCAGGTACCTGTGTTGATATACAAATACCCCTGACCCTCCTTCCATACAGGCACACACTCACACACATGGAGAGTTAAAAGTAAATCCCAAATCTTAAAAGAATTAGAAAGTATCTGTCCCAGACTTCATTAAGAGTAACATGAAATTTTAAATCAGAGTTATTGGATTATGCTTCCTTAATGTCTCTTTATAACATTTTCATCTCCATCCAAAGTCATAACTGGATTATACCTACAAGTGGATACAGATTCCAAATCAATAACTCATTCTACATGAGGTAAATTACCTCCTTTCTGGGTAGTTTAGATATGTATTTGTAGTATAGGAACAATGTCACTTGCGTAGAACTTCTTTGACAGCTAAGTAAAATGAAATATATATGGTACTTAACACAAGACTTAAGAAACTGGTAGCATCTAATGATTTTTCACACAATGACTTATTATTTATCCCAGGATAGCCTGGAGCTTGCTATGTAGATGAGAATAGCTTCACACTCAGAAATCATCCTGATCCCTTTCTTCAGTTCTGTGATTAAAGCTATGTACTTCTACATATGTCCAAATAGTATAGTTTTTATATTTATAGTTTCTTCCATCTCTGCCTCTAGAATTATGACTCTATTTCCCATAATAACTCTGGAAGTTCTCCTGTAAGTTGTAAAGATTAACATATCACAACTATTTGGGTTTTCTTATCATTGTATGACTATGGTAGAGTAGCTCAATATCATTTTAAAGATAAACCATGGTGTCTTGACTAAATGGATAGAGGAGGGTTATGTTTTCTTTAAGCCTTTGTGGATCAATGTGAAGTTAGGTTACATAATAAATCTTGCATCATTCAATAAAGCCCATTGTCAAGAATCTATTGCAAAACATGCAAAGAATGTCTCTTATGGGAACTGTCATTCTAAGCTTCCTTTTTCCTCCAGGGATAAGTAAACCAACAGCTACAATGGCTGAGTGACCTTATTATGAAGCAAATACTGAAGATAAAAGATCCTGAATCTTCCTGCAATCCAGATTTTCAAGAATGGCTCCTCCAAAGCTTGAAATATGTACTAATGAAACATAATAAGAAACTACTCATATATTTTGTTCTATATGTATTGTCCTACTTAATTTTATGTCAACTTGGTACAGGCTGGAGACATCAGAGTGGAAGGATCGTCAGTTGAAAAATGCCTCCATTATACTGGGCTGTAGCTAGCCTATAGAACATTTTCTTTATTAATTAATCTAGAAGGGCTCAGCCTATTGTGGGTAGGGTCATCCCTGCGTTCAATAAGAAAGCAAATAACCAATAGATGGGGAAAAGATTTTTACCAACCCTACATTGGATAGAGGGCTAATATCCAATATATACAAAGAACTCAAGAAGTTAGACTCCAGAGAACCAAATAACCCTATTAAAAATGGGGTATGGAGCTAAACAAAAAATTCTCAACTGAGGAAACGCGAATGGCCGAGAAACACCTAAAGAAATGTTCAACATCTTTAGTCATCAGGAAAATGAAAATCAAAACAACCCTGAGATTCCACCTCACACCAGTCAAAATGGCTAAGATCAAAAACTCAGGTGACAGCAGATGATGACAAAGATGTGGAGAAAGAGGAACACTCCTCCATTGTTGGTGGGATTGCAAGCTGGTACAACCACTCTGGAAATCAGTCTGGACGTTCCTCAGAAAATTTGACATAGAATTACCTGAGGACCTAGCTGTACCACTCCTGGGCATATACCCAGAAGATGCTCCAACATATAACAAGGACACGTGCTCCATTATGTTCTTAACAGCCTTATTTATAATAGCTAGAAGCTAGAAACACCCCAGATGTCCCTGAATAAAAAATGGATACAGTAAATGTGGCACATATACACAATGGAGTATTACACAACAATTAAAAACAATGATTTCATGAGATTTGTAGGTGAATGAATGGAACTAGAAAATATCATCCTGATTGAGGTAACCCAGACACAGAAGAACACACATGGTATGTACTCATTAATAAGTGGATACTAACCCAAAAGCTCACAATGAATATGATACAACCTACAAAACATATGGCGCATAGAAGGAAGGAAGATCAGGAGGTGGATGCTTCAGTCCTGCATTTAGGGGGGAACAAGACAATTGAGGGAGATGGAAGAAAAGGGGCATAAGGGAGGCAGAAAGAAGGAGGAAATATGGGTGGCAATATTAGAATCTGGAGGAGATGTGAGAGAGGTACAGAGGGTCAGGAAATGAATAAAAAATAGGTAGAAGGGAGGGGATGCGGAATTGGGGATTGACGTTGGCGGGTCCCAGACATGAGACCCATGAGAAACATGAGGCTCCCAGGACCCAATGGGATTGACCTTAGCCATAATGTGCAGAGAAATGGGAGACAGAATCTGTGGAGACCACTTCCAGCAGTTAGGCACAGCCCCTGGTCAAGGCATGGAGCCACCTAACCATCTCAAATTTTTTTAACCAGAAATATTCCTGTCCAAAGGAATAACAGGGACAGAAAATGGAACGGAGGCTGAAGGAAGGGCCAATCGGAGAATGGCCCCACCTGGGGATATATCACGTCTGCAGAAACCAAACCCAACACTGTTGCCATGGTCAAGAGGAGCTTATGGAGAGGAACCAAGTGTGGCAATTCCTGGGGAAGTCCAGCCAGCAACTGAGCAATTCAGAGGTGGATTCTTGGAGCAAACCATCAGGCTAAACTCAGGGAACCTGGTGAGGGAGCTGACAGAAGGACTGGAGGAGTGGAGAGAGATTGCAACCCCATTAGAAGAACAGCGTAGGCTGTTCTGACCACCCTGTTCTCCCAGAGACTAGATCACCAACAAAGGAGAGTACCTAAAGGGATTGTTGGCTCCAGATACTTATGTAGCAGAGGAGGGCCTTTCCCAAGAGTAACGAGAGGTGAGGCCCTTGGTCCCCGGGGATGTTTGATGCCTCAGAGTAGGGGGATGCTGGAGCAGTGGGTCGGGAGACTGTGGATGGGGTGGGTGGGGGAGCACTCTCATACAGGCAAAAAGGAGGGAGGAGGGCAGATGTAGGATGAGGGGTTGGTGGAGAGGGTAACCAGGAAATGAGATATCATTTGAGATGTAAACTAATGGAAAGATTAATAAAAATTTAAAAAAATTGCTCAGGCTCTAAGAGCAACGGTTGATAAATTGAACCTTGTGAAACTGAAAGACCTCTGTAAGGCAAAAGTCACAGTCAATAGGACATAATGAGCAACCTACAGATTGGGAAAAATATTAATTACCCCTATATTCAATAGAGGACTAATATCCAAAATATGTAAGTATCTTTAGCATCCAAAAATACCAAACAACCCAGTCAAAAGAGGGGTATAGGGATAAACAGAGAATTTAGAGTAGAGGAATCTCAAAGGATCAAGAAGCAGTTAAAGAAATGGTCAAAGACTTTAGTCATCAGACAAATGCAAATAAAAACAACCCTGTGATTTCACCTCACACCAGTCAGAATGGCTAAGATCAAAAACTCAGGAGACAGCAGGTGCTGGTGAAAATGTGGAGAAAGAACACTCCTCCATTGCTGGTGGATTTGTGAACTGGTACTACTCTGGAAATCAATCTGAAGGTTCCTCAGGAAGTTGGAAATAAAGGTACTCGAAGATTCAGCTGTACCACTCTTGGGCATATACCCAGAAGATGCCCCACCATACTACTGAGACACATGCTCCACTATTTTCATGCACCACTATGTTTATTGCAGCCTTATTGGTAATAGCCAGAAGCTTGAAAGAACACAGATATCCCACAAGTGAAGAATCAATACAGAAAATGTGGTTCATTTACACAATGGAATACTATTCAGCTATTAAGAATGAAGACATCATGAGGGTTGCAAGCAAATGGATGGAACTAGAAAATATCATCCTGAGTCAGGTAACTCAGACCCAAAAAGTCATGCATGATATGAACTTAGTAATAAATAGATACTAGCCAAAAACAGCATAGAATACCCAGGATACAATTCACAGAACTCAAGAAAGTTAACAAGCAGAAGGGCCCAAGTGAAGATGATTAAATCCTATTTGGGAGGGAAAAGAAAGTAATAACAGGTTGCAGACCATGGTAGAAATCTGGATGAGACAGGGGAGTCGGAGTTGAAAAGATGAATAAGATCATTTATGTGAGGTGGGGACACGACTGAAGCCTTGAAGGTCAGCAGAATGAATGGAAACATGCAACTTTGAGAGGTGGGAGGTGGGAGGCAGGAGGGACCCTCTAGAAAGTACCAGAGACATGGGAGGTGAGAAACTCTCAGGACCTGAAAGAAGGGACCTTAGATGAAATTCTCAATAGTGGAGAGAGGGAACTTGTAGAGTCTACCTCCAGTAGAAAGACAAGGCTTCAAGTGGAAGGATGGGGTTTCTATCACATAGTCATCAATTCTGACCCAGAATTGTTCCTGTCTAAAAAAAAAAAAAATGCGAGGACAAAAACTGAGAAGACATTGAGGGAAAGGTGGTCCAGTGACTGGCCAAAATTGTGATCCAACTCAAGGCACAGCTCCAAGGCCTGACACTATTACTGAAGCTGTGGTGTGCTTACAGACAGGAGCTCAGCATGGGATCCCTCTGAGAGGCCCAACAAGCATCAGACTGAGACAGATGCACATACTTACACCCAACCTTGACTGAAGTCAAGAGCCCTGTGGTTGAATTAGGTAAAAGCTGGAAGAAGCTGAGGAGAGGAAGACCACATAGGAAGAAAATCTCAACTAACCTGGACACTTGAGATCTCTCAGACACTGAGCTACCAACTAGGCAGCATACACTACCTACCCCAAGACCTCCCAATGCATATATAGCAGAGGCCTACTTGGTTTGACCACAGTCGGAAAAGACACGCCTAATCCTTAAGAGCCTTGAGGCCCAGGAAGTAGGGAGGCCTAGTGAGGGTATGATCATCCTCTTGGAGGCAGAGGTGATAGGCATTGGATGAGGAACTGTAAGAGGGGGTATGGTTTGTGGATAATGGCTGGACTATGGAAAAATAAATGTAATAATAAAAAAAGGGGGGGAAAAGAAGGCTGAGCAAGTCATGAGAAGCAAGCCACAAAGCACCACTTCTCCATGGCCTTTGATCAACTCCTGCCTCTAGTTTCCTGCCCTGTTTGAGCTCCCATCCTGATTTTACCCAGTGATGAATAGTAATATGAAAGAGTAAACCAAAAACACCTTTCATCCCCCAAGTTGCTTTTCTCATGGTATTTCATCACAGCAATAGAAACCCATACTAAGACAGATGCACCTCTGGACATAATAAAAAAAATCAACAAGTAAGGAATGGGCACTAAACCAGAAAGTGAAAAACATAATTCATTCCAACATTCTGTACTTTAAAAAAATTTAATCTTGACATTCGTTTCTAGAAAGACTTCGCTAATGACTGAATTAGAAATACAATTGATCTCTAGAATGTAAATATGAAATTTTCAGATTTTCTAACATATACCTGTAAAAAAAATTAATTGCAGTGTGGGAAATGTGATTGAGGTTATATATTGTGAGATTAAATAAATTGAAAGATTTTTCAGATGATCATCTTTCAATGAATAGGACACAAAAGTATAATGCAATAAAATATAGCACATGCATTATGAACACTGGTGTTTAGAATCATCCAAGGCAAAAGAGGCAACAGGCAAGAGTAAAGTTTTTTTAGGAACATATAATCTATGAGATACTTTAGACAGGGAAATGAATAGCACCAGAATATAGTCTGATCAGTAAATGGTGTTATGGCCGAAAGGGTATAAGATTAATCAGATGATATGATCTAAAAAGATCCAGAGATATGCACAAACTAATAAAATAAAGGAAACCAAAATTACATACAACAGAAAAGGCAGCATCTTCCAAATGTGATACTGTACTTACTAGATAGCTACATGTAAAAGAATGAAAGTAAAGTCATATGTATCACTCTGTAAAAATTTCAACCTAACTAAATCAAGTACATGGCAAAGATATTCAGAATTTGACAGAAGAGGAAGTAGAGCACAGGCATGAACTCATTGGTACAGGAAAGGATTTTGTGATCATTATACTGATAGCACAGGTTTTATGATCAACAATTACTAAATACCCCATCTCATGAAGTTCTGGACAGCAAAGGGCACCACCATTCAAGCAAAGCATCAAACTACAGGATAGAAAGATTCTTTATCAAGTATACATCTAATGAAGGATTTATATCTCTAGACTATACAAAGACCTAAAAATCTAAACATCAATAAGACAAATAATCCAATTAAAAATGAGTAACACTAGTAAAGAATTATCAAAAGATGAAACATCAATGGCTAAGAAACAATTAAAGGGAAGATCAACATCTTTATCCATGAGGAAAATGCAAATTAAAACTTCCTTGTAATTTCATCCCAGTCATAATGGTGAAGATTAAAAGAAAAATATATCTCATGATTGTAAGGATGTAGGAGAAGGTGGATATTATTCTTGACTCACATGGGTCCAAATTGGTACAGCTATGAAATCAATGTGGATGATCCTCAAAAATCTTAAAACTCAATCACAAAAGAACACACATGCTATGCACTCACTGATGAGTGGATATTAGCCCAAAAGCTCACAATACCCAAGACATAACTCACAGACCACATGAAGCTCATGAAGAAGGAAGACCAAAGTGTAGGTGCTTCAGTCCTTCTTAGAAGGAGTAACAAAATAATCATGGGAGCAAATATGAAGACAAAATGTGGGACAGAAACTGAGGGAGGGGTTGTCTGGAGACTGTTCCACCTGGGTATCAATCCCATGTGCAGTAGTCACCAAAGGTAGATGCTGATGTGGATGCCAGGAAGTGCATGCTGGCAGGAGCCTGATATAGCTGTCTCCTTAGAGGTCTGCCAGATCCTGAATTATACAGAGTTAGATGCTCACAGCTAACCATTGAACTGATCACGTGGTCCCCAATGGAGGAGTTAGAGAGAAGACTGAAGGAGCTGAAAGGGTTTGTGGCCCCATGGGGAGAGCAACAATACCAACCAACCAGAGCTTCCAGGGTCTAAACCACCAGCCTGGGAGCACTTAGGGAGGGACCCATGGCCCCAGATGTATATGTAGGGGGAGGATGACATTGTCAGGCATAGGTGGGTGAGGAAGTCCTTGGTCCAGTGAAGGCTGGATACCCCAGTGTGGGGGAATTCGAGGGTGGGGAGGTGGGAGTGGGTGGTGGGTGGGGGACACATCCTCATAGAAGCAGGAGAGGGGGGATGGGACAGGGGGTTCCTATGTGGGGGGGATGGGGAAAAGAGATTACATCTGAAACGTAAATAATATATCCTTTAAAAATAAGAATATCTTAAAACTCTATTTACTACAAAATACATCTATTCAATTGAGAATCTATCCAAAGGACTCAACTCCTACTATAGTCATTTGCTCAAACATGCTCATTAATGCTCTATTCAGAATAACCAGAAATTAGGAACAACCTAGATGTCCATAACCTGATGAATAAATAATGAAACTGTGATATATTTACACAGTGTTACTCAGATGTTATTAAAAATGAAGTTAAGAAATTTTCAGATTAATTAACCAAGCAAGACACAGTCATCCTGCGTGCGGTAGTTCATACAGAAAAGAAATATGTTATATATTGTCTCTTATATGTGAATGTTACCTCTTAAACTTTAGATGTATATGTTTGAACAGACCAATAAATGAAGTTAAGTGTCTAATAAAGAAAGAACAAGGAAGGGAGGGTATCTGTCAAGGAAGAAGAAATAGGGAAACTAGAATAGAAATAATTGAGGAGTGGGACTGGAAGGCAGGATAAAGAAAGTAATAAGGTATTGGACAACTAACACTAACTACAATTCAGAAATCCTATGGAAAGTACTACTATAGAAATGTCCTAAAAATGTACATATCTGAAAGAAATTCAGATGGTGCCACTATATAAATGAAAGAGAAAATGTCCAAACTAGATATATTATGCTGTCAAGTAAAGCTTCCAGTGCCCAGAACGAGTTGCATTGTATTGAGTCATTAGCTAAAGGGGTTCCCCAAACAACATAGACTATTACCTATATTGATTACTCTCCACAATTTGAAATTAAAGCCCTATTGCTGAATATGCCTTTTACTTGCGTCCTCATCAAATATGAAGTGGTTGAGCTATTGTCTTCTAGCTGTTAAAGCTGAAGCTTCATCCCTACTGACTGTTGTTATTCATGGTACTTAAAGGTACTTTGCAGAGGGCCTGGTGCAGAACCATGAAGACTTTGTGCAGGCTGACTCATTCTTTGTGAGTTCTGTTTGTTGTTTGGTTGGCTTGTTTGTTTTCGAAAATAACCAATATAAACAGATTTCAAGATTCTGGTTTATTTAGGTGAAAGAAAAATATATGTTGAATGTTGTGCTGAGGACTAGAATTTGACTGTTCTGAGTGAGACTCACGCTTGGCTTTAGGGCTAAGAACAGAACAAATTATTATTTTTTTGTAGCTTGAGAAACGTGCATATGATATTGAAGGATTGCCTCTGAGAAAAACTGCCCAGACATGCTTAGAAAGTTAGGAACTCTACATAGACTACCATTTCCAAAGGACTTCCTGCCGGCCGGCCGCCCTCCCTCCCTCCCTCCATCCCTCCCTCCTTCCTTCCCTCCCTCCTTCCCTCCCTCCTTTCCTTCCTTCCTTCCTCCCTCCCTCCCTTCCTTCTTTCCTTCTTTCCTCCCTCTCTCTTTTCCTTCCTTCTTTCCTTCCTTCCTCCTTCCCTCCCTTTTTTCCTACTTTCCTTCCTTCCTACCTTCCTTACTTCCTTCCTATCCCCTTTCCTACATTCCTTCCTTCCTACCTACCTTCCTCTCCTCCCTTCTTCTCTCCATTCCCTTCTTTTAAATTTGTATATATAGCTGGGTATGTTGGCACACACTTTTTATCCTTTAATCAGGAGGAAGATGCAGGTTGATCTTAGTGAGTTTGAGGCCAGCCTGCTCTACATGAGTTCCAAGACAGCTAGGGCTATGTAGACAGACCCTACCTCAATGTCCCCCATCCTCAAATCCATATATATGTACTGTATTTATATCTTCCCTCCCTCCCTCCAATTAATTCTTTAATTATTAGGGGAAAGATTGAAGGAGTTGAAGGGGATTGTAACCCTATAGAAGAACAATGTCAACTAATTGGACCACCCAGAGCACCCAGGGACTAACCCACCAACCAGATAGTATACATGGAGGGAGCCATGACTCCAAATACATATGTAGCAGAGGATGGCCCTATTTCACATCATTGGGCAAGTAGGCCCTTGGTCCTGTGAAAGCTTGATGCTTCAGCATAGGAGGATACTAGAGCAGTGAGGTAGGAGTGGGTAAGGGGGTGGGAGAGCATCCTCATAGAAGCAAACCCCTTTCTCAAGCTACCTCTATGTAGCATAATCTTCTCTCACTAGCTAGGTAAGGCAGCAGTTCTCAGTCAGCTATCCAACACAAGGTGCATTGTACTCAAGAAACAATATAAAGTGCTTAGCATTTTATCATACAATAGGATTTGTATTGAATGTTCTGCCCAACTATTACCTAATGTCATTCTGTTAAGCTTATTTAGTTGGGGTAAAACAGAGCTATGACATTAGGAAGACAAGATAGGTTACATGTATTTGACATAATGAAATTTTCAACTTGAGATGGTTTCTTCAGAACCTACACTCATAGAAATATATGCAAAGTAATTCAAACAAGGCAAGACTCCTCAAAAGCTGACCTTGGGACCATGATCAACAATTATAACATGTTTCTACCCCCATCCACTCCTCAGCACATCAGAAGGCTGGCATTTTGACCTGGTAGAATAAGGCCTGTTCTAAGCCCAGTGATCTATTTATTTACTGAGCTATCATGGTTTTCCACAGAACATTATAGCTATGTATAGGAGTAATAAGGAGTGGGTTCTCCATATCTGGGGTAGGTTTTATAGTCACTGTTAAGTAACACTAAACTAATTCTCCTTAATGAGGAAGTTCCATCACTACAGTCAATACAGTAACCTCTTGGTGACACAGGATGGTAAGCTTTAAATGACCAGGGAACAGTTTCAGCTTTAGGCTTAATAGAATGATGTCAGTGTTGTCTTGTAGAAACTAGGACCTAAAGTTGTGATGATGGAAACCCAAGATGCTCAAACTTGGGTATTAGGTAAAATGGTCTGACAGAGAGGAGCTACGACATCTAGCTCCATGTCCATGTGATGTATATAGAAGGAACACTGTATTTAATTATATTCTATAGGACAGCAACCCATCATATAAGGTATTTCCAAGATGCTTTTGGAAAATTAGTGATCTAGAATGTTCTTAGATGATGAGTTGAATGGAAAACTAAGTTTTCTTAGTTCTTTTACAGGTGATACCATGGGCAAAACCAAGACAGTCACAGCTTCTCTCTGAGATCTTTTGGGTTTTACTCAATTGATTTAGGTCTTGTTCTTCTGGTATTCTCTATTACCTCTTCCACTCACATTCCTTCTGCCTCATCTTCCCCAGGGTTCCCTGAGCTTCAAGGGGAGGGATTTAATAGAGATATCTCAGAGTTGTGTGTTTCAAGTTCTGTCTGCATAATATCTTGCTTTAAGTCTTGTACTGTTTCTATCTGTTGCAGGTTGAATCTTCTCTGATCATGGTGGAATGAGGCACTAATCTATGAGTATGTTGCTAAATTTATATCAACTTGACACAAACTATAATTGTCTGAAAGAAAGAAACCATATTGAGAAAATGTCTCTGTAAGATTGGACAGTGGGCAAGCCTATAGAGCATTTTCTTAATAAGTGATTGATAGGGAAGGACCTAATCCATTGTGAATGAGGCCACTCCATGGCTGATAGTCCTGGGTGCTATAAGAAAGCAGGCTGATTAGGGAAGGGCCCAATCCATTGTGAATGAGGCCACTCCATGGCTGGTGGTCCTGGGTTCTATAAGAAAGCAGGCTGAGTCAGCCACATGGAACAAGCTAGTAGGCAGCATTTCTCGATGGCTTCTGTATCAGCTCCTGTCTCCAAGTTTCTTCCTAGTTTGGGTTCCTGTCCTGATTTTCTCCTATGATGAACACTGATTTGGAAGTATAAGCCAACTCCACCCTTTCATCCTGAACTTTCTCTTTAGTCTTGGTGCTTTGTTGCAGCAATAGAAACCCTATGTCAATGAGTATAGCTGAATATCATCATGAGTCAGTTTATCACTACTTTTTTTTAAAGGTCTATAGTATTCAGTTTTATACTAGTACTCTGGGTACTTGAGTCTGTGGTTCTTGTTTTACTAGTATTTTGAAAATTCTATACAATGTGTTTTCATCATTTTCACCACACATATTCCATCTCCTCCCAGAGCCATAGCACTCCTTCCCTCCTTCCCCAATCTCATTCCCTGCTTGTTCAATTTTGTCTTTAAAAAAAAAACTAAGTGAAATTTTTTGTCCCACTGGCATAACTCTCTCTCTCTCTCCCTCTCCCTCCCTCTCTCTCTCTCCCTCCCCCCCCCTCAGAAACTAACAACTGCCAATATCTCCTGAACAAACAGTGAGAATTCAAATGAAACTTCCCTCTCTGTTCTAGGATTTGGTATGTTTTGAGATTAAACAGGTTGTACATATGTTTTCAAAATCATTATGAATTTATATATGCAGCTACCATGGCTAAGTTCAGAAAACTGTTTCCTTGTGGTCATCCATCACCTCCGAGTTTCCACTCATTCTATACCCTCTTCTGCAATGCTTCCTGAGCCTTGGAGGTAGAGTGTAACACAGATTTTCCATTTAGGGCCAAAACCTCCACATTTCTTATTCTATGCATCATGTCTACTTATAGATTTCTGTACTATGCACTATTCAAATGGAAGCATTCTGATATGGACTGAAAAATTTATTAATCTGTAAGTATAGAGATAAATCACTTGGAATCAGGTTAACACTATATTTATTTAGCAAAATAGTATAACAGGAGATTTTCTCCTAGGGCCTATGACCTGTTTAGTCATAGGTTGTTGGCCTATTAATGGTCCCAGGTATTATGTTTCAGCTTCTGGAATGGGACTCATATCCGATCAGAAAGTGACCAGATACTTCCATGGTATCATTCCCACTATTGCATCATGGACATGTTTTACATGTCATTATTGTAGCTTTCAGGGATCATAGCTGGGTAAGATTAATGATTGCTTTTATTGTCTTGTGGCATGCACAATGCTTTTTATCACTATAAAAGCCAACCAGTAAAAATGAAGCTTCCAGGTCAGAACCAGGTTGAGTTCTCCATGTTTTGTGGCTCAAGTATGGGTGTCTTTAGCAATGGGGTTTTACTATCAAGTTTGGAAGGGAAACCAATAACATTGGAAGTAGCCTATAATGTTTGGGCTTGCTGTTATAGGAATGTCCTTGAAGCCAAGATGGTGCAGTCTTCAGGAGATCAATTGTTTCTGCTCACAAGCAATCATCATAGCTGGGCTTCTTGTCTATAACTCCTCCCATCTTGAAAGAAAGGGCTAGTGAAGACCCTAGGACTCTTACTCAAATATTCACCCACTATTCTCTCTGCTTTATGCAATTCTATACTAATTGCACTTGGACTTGAGGGAACTTGGAATGATTAAATAACAAAGGTAAAGAAAATTAGAGGAGGCAATTTTACCTACACAGCTATGAAAAAGTTATCATCTATGCTAGACACAGACTTTCCAAAGTGGTGGCTTAAAGATCACCCATGCTTCTGCCAAAGTCTCTCACATGCTGCTCTATAAATAAGACTAATAAACTCATTGTTCCCCTAGAGTAAACACTGGAGGAATCATACCTTGGCTTGTCATTGAGATAGTAAGAGAAGGGATAGACATTGTTTACATCTCATTAAGGGGAAGAATTATATCAACAAATCTTCTATATGAAATCTCCGGCCAACAACACAAAAAGGAACAACATATACCTAGCCCTGAGATTTTTACTTATTAGCCTTTAATGTCGAGAAGATGCATGGTCACACTGTCATAGTATAAATTTCTTTTGTTTAATCATTTTTAAAAACATATTACAATATCTCTATAATAAACCTTGAAATAAAAAATAGCAATCTCTTCAGTATATTCTTTTTGCTCAGGATTGCTTTGGCTACACCAAAAGTTTTTAGTTCCATTTGAATTTAAGGATTTTTTTTCTATTTCCATGGAAAGGTTTTGCATATCTTGATTTCATTTAATACAAATTTGCTTTTGGTAGAATGACCATTTTTACAAAATCAAGATTATTTAATTATATCTCCCTCAATCATTTTCTTCAGAGATTTAAAGTTTTCATTGTATATGTCTTTCACCTTCTCAGGTAGGGTTATTCCAAGATATTTTATTGTAATAGAAGCTAGTGTAAAAGTGAGTGTGTCTATGGTTCCTTTTCTTATTTTTGGTGGCATACAGAAAAGGCTACTAATTTCTATAAGTTGATTTTATATCTTGCAACCTGCAACTTTGCTAATATGATTGGTTATATCTGGGAGTTTTATGGTAGAATTCTTGGGCTCTATTATGTATGATACGATATTGTCTGCACGTAAGGATAATTTGACTTTTCTATTTCTTAATTGTATCCAATTTTAATTGAATTATTTGATTTATTGATGTCTAGTTTCTTGAGTTCTTTATATGTTTTGGATAATAGTCCTGTGTCAAATGTGGAGTTGGTGAAATTATTTTCCCAGTCTTAGGCTGCAATTTTTCCCAAAAGCTTATGCAAGGCAAAAGACACTGACAATAGGACAAAACAGCAACCCACATATTGGGAAAAGATCTTTACCAACCCCACATCTGAAAGCGGGGTAATATCTAAAATATACAAAGAACTCAAGATGTTAGACTCCAGTGAAACAAACAACCCTATTTAAAATTGGGTACAGACCTAAACAAAGAATTCTCAACTGAGGAATCTCAAATGGCTGAGAAACACTTAAAGAAATGTTTAACATCTTTAGTAATCAGAGAAATGAAAATCAAAACGACCCTGAGTTCTACCTCATACCAATCAGAATGGCTAAGATCAAAAACTCAGACAATGGCAGATGCTGTCAAGAATGTAGAGAAAGAGGAATACTCCTCCATTGCTGGTGGGACTGCAAGCTGGTAAAAGCATTTTGGAAACCAATCGGGTCATTCCCCAGAAAATTTGAAATAGTTCTACCTGAAGACCAAGCTATAGCACTACTGGGCATATACCCAAGATTCTCCAACATATAACAAGGGTATATGCACTATTATGTTCAGAGCAACCTTATTTATAATATCCAGAAGTCCCTAAATAGAAGAATGGATACAGAAAGTGTGATACGTTTACACAGATATTAAAAACAATGACCTCATGAATTTCACAGGCAAACGGCTAGAACTAGAAAAATATCATTTTGAGTAAGGTAACCAAGACACAAAAGAACAAACATGATATGGACTCATGGAAAAGTAAATACTAGGATAAAAGCTAGGAATACCCACAATACAACTCACAGACCATATGAAGCTCAAGAAGGAGGAAGACCAATGTATGGATGCTTCAGTCCTACCCAGAAGAGAGAAGAAAATAATCATGGGAAGTAGAGGGAGGGATGGACCTGGGAGGGAGCAGGATCAGGTGTGGGAGGAGATGGGGAAGAAATACAGAGGATCAGGAAATTGAACAGAGGTATATAGCAGTTGGGGATGGGGAACTGGGGGTACCCACAAGAAAGTCCCAGATGCCAGGAAAGCAAGAGGCTACCAGAACCCAAAGGGTATGACATTAGCTGAAATACCTAACAAAGCAGTGACCAAACCTGTAGAGACCAAATCCAGTGGATAGTCACGGCCACTGGTTGAGGGATAGGGCCACCTACTCAAATATTTTAACTCAGAATTGTTCCTGTCTAAAGGATATGCAGGGACAAAGAGTGGAACAGAGACCGAAGAAAAGGCCATCCAGAGACTGCCCACCTAGGGATCCATCCCATCTGCAGATACCGAACCCAGACACTATTGATTTTGTCAAAAAGTACCTGCTGACAGGAGCCTGTCATGCCTGCTCTATGAGAGGCTCTGCCAGAGCCTGACCAATACAGATGAGGATGCTCAGAGACAACCATTGGACTGAGCACTGGAACCCCAATGGAGAAGTTAGGGTAAGGACTGAAGGAGCTGAATGTGATTGCAACCCCATAGAAAGAACAACAATATCAATCTACCCCCCTCCAGAGCTTCTGGGGACTAAATCACCAACCAAAGAGTACACATGGAGGAACCCACGGCTCCAGCTGCATATGTAGCAGAGGATGGCCTTATCTGGCATCAACAGGAGAGGAGTCGCTTGGTCCTGTGGAGGCTTGATGCCACCATAAGGGAGTGCTAAGTTGCTGAAGCAGAAATGGCTAAGTGTGTGATAGAGCACCATCATAAAAGCAGGACAGAAGCAGGAGGGGATAGTGGGTTTGTGGAGGAGAAACTGGGAATGCAGATAACACTTGAAATGTAAATTAATAAAATAACCAAAAGAAATCTTTTTGTGATGTTTTCCCACAGATGAATCAGAAATTGACACAAAGCAAGGGACTATCCTGCCTGAATTTAATAAGACAAACTGAAAAGATGCATTGAAAATGGCAAGAAGAAAAGAATTGTCTGCATAATCATTCTTTCTTAACTCCATGAAACCAGCAGGGAGAGAAACTCTCCCTGCTTTGAGGAGGAGGAGGAGGGAGGAGGAAGAGGAGGAGGAGACAGCAATTATGTCCAAGTCCTGCATTTGAAATTGGGTTCCTGGCCCTTCCCTTTGGCTCCTATTACTGGACATATCTCAGCCACATTCAGTACTAACCCATGAATTAAATATTTAGACTCATATTAGAATTGGCAGCAAAGAAACTGCTTGTCACTGTGTGTCTACCCTTGAGCAACAGAGAAGAGAACAGAACTTCATCTATAGGGAAGAGTAAACAGCCTCCAAATGTTACTGAGGAGTACCTTGCTCACTCTAGAGATTGTGAGGGCCCTTATAGCTATGAGTCTCTAGGACAGGTGAGTTTAATGCCATTCTCGTTGGCCAAGGAACTATTTCAGCTACCTGATTTCCAGCATCAAGTACAACAACTATTAGTAGCCAGTTCTTACAGTTAAGTTTCTTAAATTTGTTTTTGTTGAACACATATCCTGTTTCAGCCTAAATCATCCTTGGGTACAACATGAATCTCAGTATACACTTATAATTATGCAAACACTTGAAGATATTACACTCAGATACAACCTAAGTGATCATCTGCTAAGATTGCCAAGAGAGAGGGGGGGAGGGCGGGAGCGCGGGAGGGAGGCCGGCACAGAGACAGAGACAGAGATAGTATGAGAATATGTGTGTATATGTGAGGATATACTTGTGTGTAGGAATACATAAGAATGAAGTGAATGTGTGTACTCAAGACTGAGTGTTGATCCTTGTGCTTAGAGACAGAGTTTGTCACTATCCTGGATCATATTCCATAGGCATTGTTGCCTGTCCAGTGCAGTCCATAGATCCTCCTTTAAATTTCACTCTAGTGTAGAGACTACAAGCTTTCTATCAATTGCATATAGCAACTTGATTAAGGATAGGAAGGAGTCTGTTTCCAATTCCCTGGCCCAGTGCTGAGATGCCTTTTGGCTTGAACTTGTACATGCCTGGGGAGTGCTTCCACAGTCTCCATGAGTTTACATATTCATCAGCTCTTTTGTGCCTAGAACACACTATTTTCTTGGTATCACCCAGATCATCTCTGACTCTTAGCATCTGTTCCTCTCTTTTTCCACATAGATCCCTGAATTTTGAGAGGAGGCTTTTGATGAAGACACACAATTTAGAATTGAGAACTACAAAGTCTCTTGCTCTCTTCACACTATCCAGGTGTGTGTGTGTGTATGTGTGTGTGTGTGTCTTATATTAGGTCCAATTTACTGAAAGAAGCTCCTCTTATAAAGACTTAGCAAGGCACTAATACATGGGTATAGTACAATGGCATTATGAGTCATTTTAATTGCTATGTTTTTTTAGTAGAATAATATTTGTTTTCCTCCTAGACCCATGGCTTAGCCATTCTCAGTTTCTTGGCTACATTAGGATTCTCAGGCATGAGGACATCACATGGAATGCTTTTTTAAATGAAATGAAGCTTCTAAAGTAACAGTTTTCCATATGGTCCTTCAAACGCTTCTTAGTGTTAGTTGCTCCTCCCAGTAGACACTCCTTTATATCTCTTTTCCATCCTCTGCCCCATTAAATTCTCCAATTCCAGTCTTTCCTCATTTCTCCATAACTATATACTCTATAACTATTTTCTATAGCTACTCCCTTGACACATACTTTCCTCCAAATAGTTTCTTTCTGGGTACAGCATTTGTGGTTATATGTATTTCAGTATGAGTATTGAAGGCTTCATAGGTAACATATAAGAAAAACAGTATTTGTCTTTGGTGTTTGGGTTAACTTACTCAAGATGATTGATTCTAACTCTATAAATTCACCTGTGAATTTCATTATTTAATTTTTCTTAACAACTATTGTGAAACTCTACATTTTCATTATTTATCAAGCAGTTGATGGATAGTGAGTTTTTTTCCAATTTCTGGCTATTATAGATAGAACAGCAGTGGAGATGCATGAACAAATATCTCTATTGTAGGTTCTAGAGACTTTTGAGTATATGCCCAAGAGTTCTATAGCTGGATCTTGAGGTAGACATACTTCCAAATTCCTTAGGAAACACCACACTGATCTTCATAGTGGCAGTACATGTTGGCATTCCCACCACAAATAATAGATGAGTTTTCCATTACCCTATATCCTTGCCACCAGGAGCTAACATTTGATTTTATTGATCTTTTCAATTCTGACTTGTATAACATGAAACCTCAAAGTAGTTTTAATTAGTGTTTCCCTGATGGATAAAGATATTTAACATTTCTTTCTGTGTTTCTCATCCAGTTGTGTTTTACCTTTGATAATTTTGTTTAGTTCTGTAAGGTGATTTTTATTTGGGTTATTTGTTTTTGTTTTATTTTGTTTGTTTGTTTGTTTGTTTTTAGTATTTTCAAGACAGACTTTGCCATGTAATCCTGAATGTACTGGAACTCACTTTGCAGTGCAGGCTAGCCTTGAATTCAGAGATCCCATCTCTGCCTCCCAAGCACTGGTATTAAAGACAAGCAACACCACTGCCAGGGAGGTTATATGTTTTCTTGATGTTTAGTGTTTTCTTTCTTTACACATTTATATATTCTGGGTACCATCTCCCTATCAGATAAGCAACTTTTAAAATCCTTTTCCCATTCTGTAGGCTTTGTGTAAATGATAGTGTCCTTTGCTATACAAAAGGTTTTCATCTCATATGGTCACATTTATTAATTGTTGTTTTTTAGTGTATATGTTATTGGTGTCCTCTTCAGAAAATCCTTTAGGTTTCCAATGAGTTCAAGCCTATTTGATATTGTGCTGTGTCTGCTCTTGAAGGAATATTCAAGAAGAAAAGCTCATTGGCTGAAGGCTCAAGTCCATCTAGATACCTCATTAGACTGGAGAATAACTCCAGGTATTAAATTTATGTGACTGATTGCCCATAGTCCTCTCAGTGGGGCGTCATGGTTACATGTTCCATAACAGGTACACAGACAAGTAGTGAGTGGTTCCATTCTTACCTGCCTCAGATCTCTGAGATTTCTGGGGTTTGAGTTTGCTCAACCTTGGCAGTTCTTATGTTTGTATGGTAAGAGGAAATCTGGTATTTTGCTTAGGTCCTTAATCTACGTAGAGTTGAGTTTTGTGCTAGGTGATAAATACAGCTTTATTTCAAATTCTGTTTCTATTTTATTGCTTTTGTATATGTCAAAAACTAGATATCAATATGTGTGGCGAGTTATGTGAATTCAATAAGACTTTATTTATCAACATATCTGTTTTTATGTAAATACTGTTTTTTTTTCTTTAGCTCTACAGTACACCTTGAAATCTGGAATGGTGATATTCTAATTGCTCCTTTATTACTTAGGATATTTATAGCTTGTCTGAATTTGTAGTATTTCCATATAAAGCAAAAAAGTTATTGTTTCAATTTCTGTGAAGAACTGTGCTAAAAGTTTCATTAACATTGTTTTGAATTTGTAGATTTCTTTTGATAGGAGTGCAATTTTCACAATATCAATCCTACTAATCCATTACTATGAGAGATCTTTCCATGTGCCCAGTGTCTTCAGTTTCTTTCTACAATCTCTTAATTTTTATATAAGTTCTTTACTGGCTTATGTAGCAATTCCATCACACACACACACACACACACACACACACACACACACGGAAAGAGTGTAGAAGGAGAGAAAGGGAGAAAAAACAGAGGGAGAGAGGAAGAGAGAGAGGGGAAAAGAGAATGGGAGAGAGGAGAGTCTGTAACTTTGACTTCTTTCTCAGTATGTCATTTGTATATAGGAAGGCTATTGAATTTTTTGTGTTAACTTTGAATCCTGCTACATTCTTGAAAATGTTGATCAGCTTCAGAAGTTTCTTAGTGGAATTTTCAGGGTCTCTTATTTTAAAAAATCATATTATTGGCAAATAAGGATACTTTGAACATTTTGTTTCCTATTTGTATTCCATTGCTAACTATTTAAATATTTCCCAATGCTATAGCTAAGTACATTTTGTGTTTTGATTATTATGTGCTGTAGGGAATTGCTTTTCTGGCCTTGTATATTTGGAGTTCTAAATGCTTTCCTTGCCTTGATAGGCAATTTATTCTTTTTTTTTCCTTCTCTTCTTGAAAATGTATTTACTTTTATTTTTTTAAATAATTTATTTTTTTTCTCAAATCATAATCCATTCCCACAGGGATTATAAACACAGAAAGGCAGGATGTGGGGAAGGGGATGACACTGGCATGTGGGTGTTCAGGGGGAATACAGATATATTTCAGAACCGGGTATCGGCTGGGTAAAGGTTCAGGGGACAAGTCACTATGACTCTGCCTATGACTTACTTATCCTTATCTAAGTTGGTATTGCCTGCCAAGGCTACCAGTTTACAAGGTCTATGACTACTCAGGCTTCTAAATTTCCACAAATGCTGCCTGTTTACATTAGCTTATAGACATCTGTTTCAATGTTTTTCCACTGAGACGTATATGTGTTAGCATACATATACGACAGGCCTATGGCTGATTTTAGGCCTATGGCTGATTGTAGGCCTTCAGTGTGTAAGCAGGGCTGCCCCTGACATCTCCTCCCTTCTCTAAGTATAGAAAGGCAGTAGCAATTCTAATCTTGCAAAGGCGGGGATAGAGGCCTGACCTCCAGTACTTGAAGGAGACCTTGTAATGGCACCAGTCCCCCCTGTCGTTGTCCAGTGAGGCAAAGGACAAGGACACAGTCAATGGGACAAAGTGGCAACCAACAGATTGGAAAAAGATCTTCACCAACCCTACATCTGATAAAGGGCTAATATCCAAGGTATACAAAGAACTGAAGAAATTAGACTCTAGACAATCAAAGAACCCTATTAAAAAATGGAGCACAGAGCTGAACAAAGAATTCTCAACTGAGGAAGCCCAAATGGTTGAGAAGCACCTAAAGAAATGTTCAGCATCCCTAGTCATCAGGGAAATGCAAATGAAAACAACACTGAGATTCCACCTCACACCAGTTAGAATGGCTAAGATCAAAAACACAGGTAACAGCAGATGTTGGGGAGGATGTGGAGAAAGAGGAACACTCCTCCACTGTTGGTGCGATTGTAAACTGGTACAACCACTATGGAAGGCAGTCTGGCGGTATCTCAGAAAATTGAACATAGTGTTACCTGAGGACCCAGCTATACCACTCCTGGGCATATACCCAAAAGATGTTTCAACATACAACAGGGACACATGCTCCACCGTGTTCATAGCAGCCTTATTTATAATAGCCAGAAGTTGGAAAGAACCCAGATGCCATTCAACAGAAGAATGGAGGCAGAAAATGTGGTACATTTATACAATGGAGTACTACTCAGCTATTAAAAACAATGAGTTCATGAAATTTTTAGGCAAATGGATAAGAGCTGGAAAATATCATCTTGAGTGAGGTGACCCAATCTCAAAAGAACATACATGGTATGCACTCACTGATAAGTGGATATTAGCCCAAAAGCTCACAATTTCTAAGAAGCAACGTATAGACCACATAAAACTCACATAGAAGAAGGAAGACCAAAGTGTGGGTGCTTTGGTCCTTTCTAGAAGGAGTATCAAAAGTTTCAACCAGAGCTCCCAAAGTCTAAACCGTCAGCCAGAGAGCACAAAGGGAGGGACTCATGCACCTATATAGGGAATTGAGGGTGACCTTGTCAGACTTCAGTGGAAGTGGAGGGCCTTGGTCCCTGAAAATTTGGATCCCCTACTGTTTGGGAATTCAAGAGCAGGGAGAAGGTACTGGGAGGATGTTTGGAGCACAACCTCACAAAAATAGGAGGAGGGGGTATGGGATAAGGGGTTTTGGGGGAGAATGGGAGAGGAGATAACAGTGAAAGTTAAATACCTATAATATCCATTTAAAAAAACCACACAGATAAAGGGTTTTAAAAAAAGAGAGGGCGAGAGTGTAATTATTTTAAATTATTTTCAAAAGTTTCTAGGAGTTGCTAATTGGCTAGCTCTCCACAAAAGAATTTAAGTTTCTGTTCAGTATTCTCAAGAGAGAGGTAAATCCTAATTTTCCTCAACAATTAATTGACAAAAGAGAGGTAATCTCACAAAAAGTAGAAGAAGCTATTACTAATCGATATATTATATAGTCTGATTAGTTGTCCGCAGTGCTATAACAGTCCTTTGACAGAAGATTATTAATATAGATTTATATAGCCTTAAATAGGGTCTTCATGACTCTCTGAGTGTGGAAGGAGCAACTGTTGGCACTTCTGCCCTGATTTTACAAGGTCTCTGAAAAATTGGCTTTAAAAACAAAAGAGGGGGAATGGTACCCCCTCAGAAGGAGTCCCCCTTAAATACTCTCCATCATGCCTTGTTCACTTTTATCTCTCTAATGCTGAAAGCTCATGGCAAATCTGCTGCTGACTGCCTCTGGCACCACCAAGACCAACAAAACTTTGCCACAGATATGGGGAAGGATCCTCTTACCCTTAAAGGGAATGGCCCAGACCCAGTTCCCTTATGGGGCCGAGGATTGATATGCCTGTCTGAAACCACAGAAGGCACAGTTAACTGGCTACCAAAAAAATTAATGAAAAAAATAGATACCCCCACAAAGCCAGGCCCAACCATAAATAAGGTGAATAACAATTTACATCCAGGAAAGAGAAATCTCCCTGAGAATTCCCTTTTTTTTCCTTTCCAGGTAAAAATGAATCACCCGTGATCTCTGCTGTTAGAAGTTCTAATCCAGATGCTGGACTCTGAACTTATACTACTCAGACCTTTGAAGGGCCACTAACAAGAACATCAAACAGCGAGAGATTGACATCACTAATCTGAAGAAATTCCTCGTTTCACTGTCTGAAGAGACCTCCTAAAATGGCAATTTATTCTTTAAGTTGCAGAACTATTCTTCTACACTTTTGATAAACATATTTTCTGTTCCATAAATTTGGATTTTTTCTCCTTTCTCAATTTTTATTATTCATTGGTTTTGTATTTTTTTAGTGTCACTGAAGTACTCCCTGGATGTTTTGTGCCTTGATCTTTTTTTTTTAATTTTAGATTTACGATGTTCTTTAAGATATCAAATTCTTCTACCTTTCCTTCAACATTTGAGACTCTTCCAGATCTGATATCTGTGTGTCTTAAATCTGATGAATTTTTTTGCATCCTAATTTTTTATTTCCATATTTATGTTACAGTTTTCCTTAGATAATTTATTGCTTTGTTAAATTCTACTTGCTTGTCTTGATTTATTTTCATTTTTTCTTTTATTGAAAAGAGATTGTTTTCATATAATATATTCTGAATATGGTTTCCCATTCCACAGCTTCTCCCTTATCTTCATCATCTTTCTTTACATCCCAATCCACATCCTTCACCCTTTCTCTATAGAAAACAAACAGGCATATAGTAATAATAACAATAACAACAATAATAATATCCCATCAAGAAAAAAGATAAAACAAACAATAATAAGATAAAACAAACAAACAGAAGAAAGGGGGCCAAGGAAAACTACAAGAAGCACACATATAAACACAGAAATTCACATATATTCACATACAAAAGCCCAATGAAAGTGCAAAGTCAGAAACAATAGTTGTTCCTGTAAGGAAATAAGAGAGAAGCCGTGACAATGCATTATGAGAAAAAGAACCTCCCAAAGTGACACTGAGTTCATTTTGCATGGCCCATCTACTGCTAAGCATAGGATCTGCCCTTAAGTATGGTTTGCATACCAAGTTAAACTCCACTGGAAAAAAGGTAATTGTTTTCTTCTGAGTAGCTATCAACTGTAGACAACATCTGGGTTTGAGACGGGGCTTTGATCTAGATCTATAAAGGCACTGTGTATATTGTCACAGTCTCTGTAAGTACACATAGGCTTTGGTCCTTCTATGTTTAGAAAATTGTTTTTTTTTCCTTAGTGTTCTTCAACCTGTTGTTCTTAATGTTCTTAAATCTCTTCTTTCACAGGATACCCTGAGTCCAAGGGGAGGGATTTGATGGCGAAGTCTCATTTAGGATTGTGAATTCAAATTTCTATCACTCTTTACACATTGTCTAGCTTTGAGTCTCAATTTTTTCCCATCTGCTACAAGAGTAAACTTCTCTGACAGTGACAAAGCACGACACTGATCTATGAGTATAGCTGAATACTTCTAGGAGTCATTTCATTGCAAAACTTCTTTAGTATATTAGTAGTACTTCAATTTCCTTAAGGTCTCTGGCCTATCTAGTTTCAGGTTCTTGCCCACTCAAGTAATGTCAGATATGGGTTCCATATCATGGGCTTAAATATACAGTCAGATATTGATTTGTTACTCCTATAATATTTGTGCTACTGTTGCGCTAGTGCATCTCACATGCAAGTCACCATTGTAGATCTAGATCAAAGGTTTTGTAGCTGGGATGGTGTTTGCCTTTTTCCTATAGTAGTATGCACAGTGTCTATTTGTACCATGGACACTAGTCAGTAGGGGTGAAGGCTCTATGTAGGTACCAGGTTGTTTTCTCTGTGTTCATTGAATTGTGAAAGTGTTGTTTATAGAAATAGATTCTTATTCATAAGCTTGTGGAGAGCAACCAATTACTATGACAGTACCCTGGGTTGTTTGGGTTTGGCCAACAACTCAATTAAATGTAACCCATTCTTGGAAATGAAACTTTCATTTGGTGAATTGATATTAGGGCCTGTATCCCCCATTATTTGGTAGTTCTATTTAGAATTGCTGCATATATGTATATATTTTCACCAAATGAAAGTTTGATTTCCAGGAATGGGTTACATCTAATCTAATTGGAGAAAGGACAACATCTTCCACAAATGGTGCTGGGAAACCTCGATATCAACATGCAGAAATAAACTATATCTGTTATAGCTCACCTTGCACCAAACTTGTCTCTAAATGGATTGAAGACATTAACATAGAACCACATACAGTGAAACTTCTACAGGGAAACATAATGAGAATACTTCAATTTATAGACCACGGTACAAGATTTCTAATAAAGATCTTGTAGCAGATAGGATATTATGAAATTAAACAGCTTCTGTATAGCAAAAGGAACTGTTAAATTATTGAAGTGGTTGCCTACATAGTTCAATAAAATACTTGTATATATCAGGTAAATTCCGATGTATGTATCAGAGAATTAAAGTCTAAATACAGAAGCTTTTATATACTTGCTTCTTCTATGTCTGTAGATTCATAAAGTATGTTATATGTCTGGGTGTGCATTCCTTTATTTTTAAAGTTACTTTTTTCATTTCTATGATCCCTTTTCAGTGATGTTCCATAATATCTACTTATCAAATGTTATATACTATTACAAAAATACCATTAACACTCACATAAAGACCCTTTGGGGATATATATTTTCATATCTCATTGAAACTACATACAAATAAAACTCCTCTTTAGCTTAAGTTTACATTAACTTTGATATAAATGGCAAAAATATTTCCAAAATGTCTGAATGATTTGGAATTCCTACTACTCCAGTTACTTATACAAAACACACAAAAACAATCCAAAAAAGGATATATTTTGACTCCTGGTTACAGAAATTTTTACTCTGTAGTTCTCACAAGCATGAATACTGGTCTCATTGAACTATTATACATTGTGATAGTGGAAATATGTACATAAAATGTCTACTCATCTCCTGAAGAAGAGAAAACAGAGAATCAGAATCAGAAGGATCAATACATCCCTCCAGGACCTACCTCCATTGACCTAATTACCCTAACCAGCACCCTGCCTTCCATAGTCAGAACACTGTCAAATAATTCATTCAAATTCTGAGCTTATCAATAGATTTCTATTAATTAGGTGAAAGTTCTCAAAACTTTATATCTGGAAACACTATCACTTATACACTCAAGCATGTACTGTACAAATCCAATCAAGTTGTGAGACAAGGTAAACATCACATTTACCAACAATATCTGAATTACAGATACTATATACATCTTTAGCAAATAGTGATATAGTATTGTTGAATTTTAATCATTGTCAAAATCTTGGATGTCTCATTATGATAATTGGCTAGTTACTAGTGCATCAAGTGTCTTTTCCTGTGCCTGTTTATTGTTCACTTATCTTTGGATAAAGGTCAAAATTTTTCTTCACTTTTTAACATAATGTTCTTCTAAAGGAGATGTTAGTGTTCTCTTAATATTTTTCTATAAGTATTTTATGACACAGGTTTTGATGTTTTTCTTACATCCTGTAATTTGCTCTTATGTTTTTTTAGAGCATCTTTTGAAAAGCATTTTTGAACCATGACAGTACCACTTATAATTTTCCATTTTTATGACTTATGGCTTTAGGAACAATATAATTTTTTTTTACCCAAGCCAAAACTTCACAGCATTTTTCATTGTTTTTTCCTATAAAATTCATAGCTTTATTTTTTAGAATTAGTGTTCAATCTTGAAGTAAGTATAGTAAATGATAAGAATTTGTCATATAAAATCTAGAATAAACAAGCAAAAACCCCTCAAGACACTGAACATCCAGAGACCAAGCAAGCCATTTAAAATATGCTTTAGGACTAGACTTCATAACAAAGTAATTAAAAATGTCTAGAAAATACTATCTAAAATGATCAATATCCCTTGACAGAAAAATGCAGATTGAAGCTACATTAAAATTTCATTTCATCCTAGTCAGATTGGCCATCATCAGGAATACAAATAGCACAAAAATGTTGTCATATATGTGAAAAAAGATAAATCATTTTGCACTATTGGTGGTAGTGTAAACTAACATACCACTTGTGAAATTGTTCTGGGGATTTTCACAAAAATCTTGAAACAAAACATTCATACAGTCTATCTCAGCTGTTTCATTCCTAGGCATATACCTATAGGACTCTATATGCTACTACAGTGATACCTGTACATACATATTCACTGATGCTCTATACAAAATAGACAGTAAATTGAAATAGCCTAGATATCTATCAACTGATTAATTGACAATAAAAACACAGCCCATATAAAAATGAAATTTTATTCAGCTGAAAAAATGAAATTATGTAAATCTCAAATAAATGAATGAAACTTGAAATACACACTGCATAATATAACACTGGTCCTGCAAAAAGAATTCTCTCTTATATGTGGATAGTAACCTCAAATACTTAGTTTTGTATGTTTAATTTTGTGATACTATGGAATTCAGGAAATTGCAAGAGGACATTAGGACAGATACCTTAAACTAAAAGAAATAATAGAATATAGATAGATGGAAAACAAGCAGTATAATATGAGGCATTTGGCTTAAGCATTGAGGTAGGTAGAGGGATTCAGGAAATTGAAAGTGTGGGGAGGGTGGTTAACTAAAATGAATCAATATAAAAAAGCCATATGTAATCATACTATCTTACAAACCAAACAGAAAAGAAAAACCAGCCCATTGCCAGGCATGATACCTACCTTTGAGTTATTGATTAGTGAGGCCTCAGATGCACTCCATGCAACACAGGTCATTAACTTTTCTCTTGGGTAACCACCATGACTAGATGAAGACAACATAAAAATTTGGTTGCAGTATATATAGAAATCAATCTCAAGATGATCAGGGAACTCCACTTCTCCTGGCAAACATTTGCTGTATTTTCAATGCTATACAGGGCAATAGAAGAAAAAAGACACCAGTGTTTTTACCCAGTCCTAGACTCTGCATCCTACAATACCTAGCTGCCATTCAAAATGGGTACACTGGTACAGTAGTGTCATGGCTGGTTGGCCAGATTAATTTGAGCCCTGGTAGAGGCAGCAATTCATACCTGTTTATTTAATCCTGACTTAAGTGTCTAGGAATATTATAGTTCCTAAAAGCAACAGAATTAACCTTTTTATTTTTAAAATAAAGCCACAAAATGTCAGAACACTCATATTTTGAAGATAATAATGATTGTAAGTAGTTAACAAGTAGATGATCTAGTCCTGTCTCCATCTGCAACCAGGAGCTAAGGCTGTCTCACAGTCCTCTGTACACAAATCCTGCTGAGAGAGAGCTGGTCCCCCAGGAGTGCTCTCACTTCTAAGCCTACAGGTTAGATCACCACTTTCACTCTGATAACTGTCCAAGGAGGGACCTCCCAGGAGTGCACAGGGCACAGGAACCACAGAGCAGCCTGGGACAAGATCTTTCTGGTCTTCATTTATGCCCCAGTGCTAAGGCTGTCCCACAGCCCTTTGTACCCAAATCCCACCCAGAGAGAGCTGGTCTCCTGAGGAGTGCAGATATATCTAAGATCACAGTCTCATAGGATCACAGGAAGAACAATCTCCAGTCAGAGACAGCAAGACCAATTAACACCAGAGAGAAACAGATGATGAGAGGTAAACAAAAGAACATAAGAAACAGAAATGAAGGCTACTTGGCATCTTCAGAACTGAGTTCTCCCACCACACCAAGTCCTGGATACCCCAGCACACCAGGAAAGCAATATTCAGATTTAAAATTACATCTCCTGATGATTATAGAAGACTTTAAGAAAGATATAAATAACTCCCTTAAAGAAATACAGGAGGACACAGGTAAACAGGTAGAAGCCCATAAAGAGGAAACACAAAAATCCCTTAAAGGATTACAGGAAAGCATGACCAAACAGGTGAAGGAATTGAACAAAACCATCCAGCATTTAAAAATGGAAATAGAAACAATAAAGAAATCACAAAGGGAGACTACCCTGGAGATAGAAAACTTAGGAAAGAGATCAGGAGTCATAGACACAAGCATCACCAAAAGAATACAAGAGATAAAAGAGAGAATCTCATGTGCAGAAGATAACATGGAAAACATTGACACAATGGTCAACGAAAATGCAAAATGCAAAAAGCTCCTAACCCAAAACATGAAGGAAATCCAAGACACAAGGAGAAGATGAAAACTAAGGATAATAGGTATAGAAGAGAGTGAAGATTCCCAACTTAAAGAGCCAGTAAATATCTTCAACAAAATTATAGAAGCAAACTTCCCTAACCTAAAGAAAGAGATGCCCATAAACATACAAGAAGCCTACATAACTCCAAATACACTGGACCAGAAAAGAAATTCCTCCTGTCACATAATATTCAAAACACCAAACGCATGAAACAAAGAAAGAGTGCTAAAAGCAGTAAGGGAAAAAGGTCAAGTAACGTATAAAGGCAGACCTATCACAAACACACCAGACTTCTCACCAGAGACTATGAAAGTTAGAAGATCCCAGGCAGATGTCATACAAACCCTAAGAGAACACAAATGACAATCTAGGCAACTATACCCAGTGAAACTCTCAATTACCATTCATGAGGAAATGAAGATACTCCATGACAAAACCAAATTTATAAAATATCTCTCCACAATTCCAGTCCTACAAAGGATAACTGATGGAAAACTCCAACACAAAGACTACACCCCCCCTCAAAAAAGCAAGAAAGTATTCTTCTTTCAAAAAACCCAAAAGAAGATAGCCAGACAAACATAATTCCACTCTAACAGCAAAAATAACAGGAAATAACAATCACTGTTTCTTAATATCTCTTAACATCAATGGACTCAATTCCCCAATAAAAAGGCATAGACTAACAGACTGGATATGTAAACAGGACCCAGCATTTTGCTGCATGCAGAAAATGCACCTCAGTGTCAAACACAAGCACTACCTCAGAGTAAAGGACTGGAAAATAAATTTCCAAGCAAATGGTCCCAAGAAACAATCTGGAGTGACCATTCTAACTTTCAACCAAAAGTTATCAAAAAATATAAGGAAGGACACTTCATACTCATTAAGGAAAAAAATCCATCAAAAAGAATTCTCAATTCTGAACATCTATGCTCCAAATGCAATAGCACCCACATTCATAAAAGAAACTTTACTAAAGCTCAAAGCACACAGAGTACCTCACACAATAACAGTGGGAGACTTCCACACCCCACTCTCATTAATGGACAGATCATGGAAACAGAAACTAAACAGAGACACTTTAAAACTAACAGAAATGATGGACCAAATGGATTTAATGTATATCTATAGAACAACTCATCAAAAAAAAAAAAAAAGAGTATACCTTCTTCTCAAAACCTCATGGTACCTTCTCCAGTACTGAGCATATAACTGGTCACAAAACAGGCCTCAATAGATACAAGAAGATTGAAATAATACCATGCATCCTATCAGATCACCATGGATTAAAGGATTCAATTACAACATAAACAACAGAAAGCCAACGTATACATGGAAGCTGAACAAAACCCTACTCAATGATAACTTGGTCAAGGAAGAAATAAAGAAATTAAAGACTTTTTAGAATGTAATGAAAATGAAGGCACAACATACCCTAACTTATGGGACACAATGAAAGCAGTGCTAGGAGGAAAACTCATAGCTGAGTGCCTCCAAAAAGAAACTGGAGAGAGCATATACTAGCAACATAACAGCACACCTCAAAGCTTTAGAACAAAAAGCCGAAAATGCACCCAAGAGGAGTAGACATCAGGAAATAATCAAATTCAGGTCAAAAATCAACCAAGTAGAAACAAAAAGAACTCTACAAAGAATCAACAAAACCAGGAAGTGGTTCTTTGTGAAAATCCTTTCTTTCTTTCTTTCTTTCTTTCTTTCTTTCTTTCTTTCTTTCTTTCTTTCTTTCTTTCCTTCTTTCTTTCTTTCTTTCTTTCTTTCTTTCTTTTCTTTCCTTCCTTCCTTCCTTTTTGTTCTTTCTTTGTGTTTTTATAAAATGCTAATAGAAGTCAAACTGAAGAAAACAAACCTTCAGTTGAGAAAATGTCTCCATCAGTTTGTCTAGAAAGCAAAAGATCATTGTGTATTTTCTTGACTAATGATTTACTATTGAAAGTGCCATCCCTGAACAGCTGGAATAAGAAATCAGTCTGCACAAGATAGTAATTCTATTTCTTCATGACCTCTTCTTCTGTGCCTGTCTCCAAGTTCATGTTTGATTTCCTGTCCTGACTACCATGTATAATGTAGTATAAGACATAATATGAAATATACTCTTTCCTCTCCAAAAAAGAGTGATTGTTACAACAGTGACTATAGCAATTTCATCACCAATATTATTCTTAAAAGATCCAAGAATTAAATATGCAATGATGACACGTTATCACTAGATCTTTAATGAGTGTAGCCCACTCCAGAAATGATAAATATAAATAGATTAGGTACATAAATATAGATAGAAAATCATTTAGCTATCCTAAAATTTCCACACATAGAATTACACTATGTTCTAAAACTTCCTGCACTTTAAAAATGTATCTTTGAAATACTGTTTAAATTTCTTCAAACAAGAAATGCACACATGAGATATGAGTATTAGGAAGAAAATAATTCAATTAATTAATAAAAAAAGCCCTTAAATTACAGTTACTTTTCTATTTCACATTATTGGTGTGCTTTTGGATGACTGGACATTTGTTTCTGTTTGAAAAAGAGTAGTCACGCTGAGTCTATTTTTACTCTAGCCACATTGAGACAGATTCTGGTCTGGTGATCAGAGAAAAACTACTTGAAGATAAGAACAGGCTCCACATCCTACCCTGGTGCCCCATAGTGTGGCATATGATCCTTCTATTATACAATCTTTTTTCTTTAAACATTTTTTTGTTTTTATTTATTTTATTTTTTAAAGAATTGTTTATTATTTTATGTATATGAGTCTACTGTAGCTGTCTTCAGACACACCAGGAGAGGGAATTCGATCCCCATTACAGATGCTTGTGAGCCACCATGTGGTTGCTGGGAATTGAACTTGGGACCTCTGGAAAAGCAGTCATTGCTCTTAACCACTGAGCCATCCCTCTAGCCCCTCTATTATACATTCTTAAATACTTTTTGTCTTATGTTTTTAAAGTTTTAACACAGATATTTTTAATATCATCAAGATTCAAGGGCTCTAACTCAAGTTGAGGTGAACCCTGACCCAGCCCCTTCTTTAGCCAGATGGGAGTGAGGCAGAAGCAGGCTGATCTTTGAGTTCAGTGCTGACCTGGTCTATAAAGTGAATTCCAGGACATCCAGGGCTACACAGAGAAACCCTGTCTCTAAACAACAACAACAAAACAAAGAATGACTGCTACATGACTGGACAGACTGCCACCTGCATTGTCATTGCAGACAATTTAAGCTCCTACCTTGGGACATAGCTAGGCTTGCCTCTTCAATTTGATTTCTTTATTTGAAGAGCTGAAATTATGTTTCTGCCTGGCCTTAGGAGTCACTGGGTAAGTTTGAAAAGGAAACAAAAGTTTTAAGGATAAAGAATCTGAGAGTTAAATACCAAACCATCTTTACAAATATATAAGCTTTCAAATTTAATTAAAATTAAATTTGCTTTTCAAAAAATTAAAAAATAAAGCATTACATGTATGTGATTAATAAGCAGTAAAATACAAAACCAAACTACAGTGTTGTTTCATACTTCTTAGTATTGTTACCAAACACATACACATATATTTAACTCCAAAATAATGAGTTTAAGAGGTTCCGAACAAATGGAATACTATGCGTTGCAATTAGAAATGTAAAGCAAGATAGCTTTTATGGTAAGCAGTGCAATGAAATTCTATTTACACTAAGTATCTAGAGAAGTCAAGTTCATAGAGAAATAAAGTAGAAGTGTAGTTCAGGGGCTAAGGTTACAGTGAATAAATGAAGAATCATTGTTCAATATGTACAATTTTTATGTTTCACAAGACGAAATGTTATGGAGATAAATAAAGTCTATGCTTAAATAAGGATAATAATGTGCTTAGTTCACTCAAAACATATATGAATGGATAAGATGTTTTAATTATAGTATGCTTTTAACCATAAATAGTGGAAAATATAGTGATTTAAATATAGATAGCTCAATTCTGAATAAGAATCATGTTATCGTGTGGGCTTATGAGTTATCCGTGATCCAATATTTGTGAAACAGAATGTTTTACTTGAGACAGAACATATTACTTATAGTGAGTACTTAGCTTTCTTAGTTTTTACTAGCTTTCCCTTCTACCTCATCTCCATTCCCTCCCCCTTCTCAAGGATTTCCACAAAGAATGCATAATCCCACAAATAGACATCCACATATTATATATGTTAATCAGTATCCACAAAGCTGATGCATGAAATTGTGCAGCTTTTTTCACTGAACAATGATATGGCTGAAAAAATATATGGCATATTCGGTCAACATGTTCTAACATAATTCTAGATTCAATGTGTAACATTCTAGTTCATAGCAATTCTCTAGAAACCTATACCAAAATTGTATATATACACTTAAGGATTCAAGAAAATGTGAGATAAGATTTAGAGTAGTTTATAGCCCCAAAAGGAGTTCTACTTGAGAGATAAATCACATTTTTTCATAGGTGAATGAAGCAGAAAAATTGAGGTAAAGCACAATCAGATCCACGTTGGATGCTTTGTGTACCAACTTAATTTGTTCTTATAGTCAGTACTGGGCAAGGTAGACAAAAGTAGAGAGAACTCCCCTAAATATGAGTTTACAAAACTTAGAGATGAACTCATCTTCTCAAAATAGCTGATGCTGCTTACCTGAAATCTGGAGTCACATAAGTGACAGAGATTACAATCTGTTGAATCTATTATCTTCTTTGAATTAAGTCCTTCATATTTAAATATTATACTTCAGAAATATATGCAGCATGGAATTCCATCATTGACATTTCTGAGTTCCCATTTCCACTATCTCAATTATTTCATATTCTCAGGATGCAGTAGCCAGCAAGAGTGAAGTAAGTTTAACTCCTCAAATATACAGTGGTTGATTTTACATTTACACTGGAAAGTATAGTAAGATGCTGAATGTTGGATCTGAAACTTTCTATATGCAAGAATGAAGCTGAGATCCCAAAGGTCTCTGTATATGAGATTGTGCTTACATTGTTATATATTAATTTTGGAGGAGGATCAGAAACAAAGTCCATAGCTATCATCAGATTATTTGATGCAAAATGCATCTGTTCTCTTCCAGGATAGTGGCAGAAGCATGTCCTTAAAAACCCAGAGACCCAGATACTTAAGATAAAACATTGGAAGAAGTTTTTAGAGTTTTGGATTTTATACTAACTACTACTAATAAGTTGCAGCATGGGATCCTCTTGGGCCTCAGATTACATATCTGTAAAACAAAGAAGCTGAATTACATAGTCTCTAAGGTCCTTTAGAGCTATAAAGATCTGAGTCCATAAGAATGAATTGCTCTGATTTGCCATACCCTTGGGATGTCTCTGTAAGTCCAATTTATATAAATGAGATCTGGTAAAACATAGCTCAGGGTTTTCTCAATAGTAGGATTTATGGTTGTACTTTTATTCCTCTTTATCCACTGAAGTCCCATGAAACAGAAGCAGGGGATGGGAAGATTGACTTTTCCAAATCAGCCTTAGTCTATACAGATGACTTGATGCATTGATCAAAATGACTAGTCACAGTTTTGTTTTATTTTTCTAACCTCAAACAGATTTGTGGCAATATTTAGCATCCTAGACAGTGAATCTCCAGTCAGCTAATTCTTTTGCTTTTTAAAAGTGTTTTATCAGTTTTGTTTTTTTTTTTTTAAGTAAAGGACAAAGCCCTTATGAGTATATGGATTTTTTGGTTCTCTTAAAATTTCATATGTATGTAACATGCATTCTGATTATTGTAAGCCCTATCTCTCTAAGCTCATCTCATATTTCCCTACAAGTTCTTTTCCTATATTTTTTGAGAGGGCTTTGTTATTTGTCTGTGCATGTCTTTTTAAAAATCAGCCCCAGGGCATTTTACCAAGATCATCCATATGACTATGGATTTTTTAATTATTAGAGCTTCTTTTTTGTAACTAGTAACTTGTAACTAGTAACTAATAGCTTAAAGTTAGTGAGCTCTTCAGTGGCTACACTACTAAATGCAATTACTGCTTCTATTTCTTTAGGGGTTATGGGACAGTTTAGATAGTTTATCTGATACTGATTTACCTTTGGTACATGGTATTTGTCTAGGACATCATCCATTTCACCTAGATTTTCAAGTTTTGTTGAGTATAAGCTTTTGTAGTAGGATCTAATAATATTTTGAATTTCTTCAATTTCTCGTCATGCTTCCCTTTTCATTTCTGATTTTGTTCATTTGGATACTGTCTCTGTACCGTCTGATTAGTCTGTCTAAGGGTTTATCTATCTTGTCAATTTTTTCAAAGAACCAGTTCCTGGCTTTATTGATTCTTTGTATAGTTTTCTTTGTTTTTACTTGGTTGATTTCAGCCCTGAGTTTGATTATTTCCTGCCATCTACTCCTCTTGAGTGTATTTGCTCTTTTGTTGTTGTTGTTGTTCTAGAGCTTTCAGATTTTCTGTTAAGTTGTATGCTCTCTCTTCAATTTCTTTATTGAGGCACTCAGAACTTTGCGTTTTCCTCTTAGCACTTCTTTTTTTAAGGACCAACAATTGTTAATTTCTTTTATTTTTGTTGTTAGAGGTGGAATTATGATTGTATCATTCTCTTCTTTTGGGTTTGTTGTAAAAAGATTAATTTTTTGCTTTTCCTTGGGTGTAGTTTCCCTCCTTATTTTGGAGTTTTCCTTCTATTATCCTCTGTAGGGCTGGATTGGTGGTGGTATGTTGTTTAAATTTGGTTTTGACATGGAATATCTTGGTTATTGAGAGTTTTGTTGGGTATAGTAGCATGGGTTGGTAGCTTTTTTATTTTTGGGGGGGAGTGGAGGGTCTGTATGACATCTTCCCAAGTCTCTGTTGAGAAGTCTGATGTAATTCTGATCGGTCTGTTTTTATATTACTTGTTCTATGCATTTGGTGTTTTGATTTTTTATGTGTTGGTAGGAATTTCTTTTTTGGTCCAATCTGTTTGGTGTTCTGTAGGCTTCTTGTATGTTTCTGGGCATTTCTTTCTTTAGATTAGGAAAGTTTTCTTATGTAATTTTGTTGAACATGTTTACTGGCTATTTGAGTTGGGAATCTTCACTCTCTTTTATACCTATCATTCTTAGATTTGGTCTTTTCATTGTGTCCTGCTTCTCTGGAATGTTTTGAATTAGGAGCTTTTTGCTTTTTGTATTTTTTAAATGTTGTCTTCTATGGTATCTTCTATGCCTGAGATTTTCTCTTCTATCTCTTGTATTCTGTTGGTGATGCTAGCATCTGTCAGTCTTGATCTTTTTCCTAGGTTTTCCTTCTCCAGGGTTGTCTCCCTTTGTTTTTTATGTAATGTTTCTATTTCCATTTTTAGATCCTGAACAGTTTTGCTCAAAACTTTCATCTGTTTGTGTCTTCTTGTAATTCTTTAAGGGATTTATATGTTTCTTCTTTAACACTTTCTACTTGTTTACCTATGTTCTCCTATATTTCTTTAAGGGAGTTTTTATGTCCCTCTTAAGTCCCTCTATCATATTCATGGAATGGGTTCTTAGATCTGAATTTTGCTTTTCAGGCGTGTTGGGGTATCCAGGGCTTGGTGTGCTAGGATAACTGTGTTCTTATGTTGTCAAGTAGCCTTGGTTTCTGTTGCTTATGTTTTTGACTTTGTCTCTTGGCATCTGGTTATCTCTAATGCTAACTGGCCTTGCTGTCTCTGACTGGAGCCTGTCCCTCCTGTGAACCTGGTTGTATCAGAACTCTTTGGAGTCCAGCTGCCTCTGAGATCCTGTGATTCTGTGATCCTGTGATCCTGAGATCTTGGGTGTGGCAGAGATCCTTAAAGTTAAGCTGCCTCTGGGATCCTGAGATCCTGGTGTGTCTTATTCCTTGGAGTCTTGCTGCCTCTGGGTGTTGTAAGAGAGGTTAGGGAGCTGGAGCCCTGAGTCTACTCTGGGTGTAGGTGCAAACCAGAAGGAGCGGGTGTCTCTAGCTCGCAGGGGTTCCTGTGTCCCCTAGGCCCTGGTGATCCCAGTTACACAAGTATTGAGGCAGAGGTTGGGGGATCTGAGATCCTGGTTTGTCAGAGCTCCTGGGAGAAAGGTTACTCTAGGTGGGTGGGGAGACAGAGCCCTGGGCCCAGTCCAAGCACAGTGCAAAGGAGAAAGAATGTGTGCCTCTGGCTGGATGGGGGCAGGGGTCTCCCTGAGTCCCTGGGCACAGGTGCAAAACAGAAAAAACTATGTCTTTTGTCATGGATTTTTCTACTTTATTTTTGCCTTTAATTCATAGGGATTTCCATGGTGTTTCACACTTCTCACATACAATATTCATATTTTTAATTTATTTTCCATTTTGAATGATGAAGTTCCTCTATATTATCTTCAAGATCTAGTATTCTGTATTTTATATCATCTATTCTAATTGTGAAGCTTTTCACAGAGGTGTGTTTTCTGATTAACCTTAATGATTTTTTTTTAAAAAATTTCTGCTTCATTACTTATTGAATTTTCCTTATTGTTTATAACTCTTGAATTCAGTTTTCATATCCTGCATTGTCTTTATTATATCACTGTGATATTTTCTGTGTTTTCTTATAATCATTCCTTATCTCTTTTTTTAATTTGTATTTTAAGTCTTTGAAATTATTGAACACATTTACATATTTATAACTGTTCTTTCTAACTCTGTGTCTGTTTTAAAATTTAATTAATATGTAATTATATTATTTCTCTCACCCTTTATTTTACCCCTCCCATGTCTACCCTCTCCAAAATACATGGACTATTCTTATTTAACCATTGTTTACACACACACACACACACACACACATCTAAATACAGAAATACAACTTGCTCATTTACTTTAGTGGGTTTATTTTTTATATCAACATGGTTTCAGTGATGACCTATCGTATTGGTGGGGAATATTAACTCCTCTCAGCAGTTGTTAATTATGTTAAGCTCTCATTGACACTGGGATTTCCACTGTTGGAATTATTCCGGTCTTTTTTAAGCAACAATGTTACTGAGATTTCTTGAGTATAGTTTTTCTGTCATAGCTAGAAGGTACGTACAATCTTACCACAAACATCCTGGATCATAAAATCATGTGTTCCCTTTTTCATGATATTCAGAGAACCTCAGATGCAAAAGGGGGGTTGTAGATGTATCCACTGAGGCTGGAAACTCACAGTCAACTCTTCTCTGCATTTTGACTAATTGTAGTTTATCTATAATAGCTTCAGTAGCTTTGATGAAGTGTGAGACCTACACTTACTTATCTGTGCATACAAAAAATAAGTATTTAGCGTGTAGTTAGGAATTATACTGGTCTAAAAAATGGCAATAATAGACTCTTTTCTAAAATGTATTACTTCTCTAACCACATGTATTTTACTATGTTTCTATTTCCTGCTTGTTGAGCTGGCTTTAAGTCTGATTAAATAGCTGTTGGTTACTACTGAGATATTAGTGCCACTACAAAACCTTTATAGAAATCTTGTCACAGTAGTCATTAATGTGTGCCTTGGGTTTCATTTTAATTCTTCTCCTTATGTTACTAAATAATAGATAATTCAGATGTAGCATATTACTCCAGTTTATGCTGTTATTCGTGTTTTGGTGAAAGGATCTGAGCACCTGGATTTATGATGTTAATTTTCCTTTTTGTTAATTTTTTTAAATTTTATTTATTTACATTTCAAATGTTATCTCCCTTCTCAGTCTCTCCTCCGAAAACCCCCTATCCTATCCATCTCTCTCCTTGCTTCTATAAGTGCAGTCCTCCACCCACTCCCCAATCTTACCTCACTGCCCTGACATTCTCCTACACTTGTGCATTGAGCCTTCATGGGACTAAGGGCCTCCCCTTCCATTGATGTCAGATAAAGCTGTCCTCTGCTACATAAACAATTTGAGCTATCTGTCCCTCCAGGTGTATTCTTTGGTTAGTGCTTTAACCTCTGGGAGTGCTGGGCAGGGGGTCTGGTTAGTTGATATTGTTGTTCATCCTATGGGGTTGCAAACCCCTTCAGCTCCTTGAGTCCTTCCCCTGGCTTATCCTTTGGCACCTCCATGCTCAGTCTGATGGTTGGCTGCAAGAATCCACATGTGTATTTGTAGGATATTGATTTTCTTTGGGTATGAGATTTTAGTCCATCCGACTAGAGGCCCAATGAGAGGCAGTAGGCCAATAGTTAGGGTAGAGTACTTAGAGGAATCGGGGGTCTGAGTATGACAGGGTCTGAAGCAGTGAAATTTTCTTTGATCCTTCCTTCCTTCCTTCCTTCCTTCCTTCCTTCCTTCCTTTTCTTTTGTTTTTGTTTTACAAGACAAAGTTTTTCTGTGTAGTCCTGACTACCCTAGAATTCACTCTGTAAAGAAGACTGGCCTTGAACTTAGAGATCCACCTGCCACTGCATCATGAGTGATAGGATTCAAGGCATGCAGCACCATGAGCTGCTCAATGTTTTCTTTCTTCAAACAGACTAAGAAATTGATAGAGATTATGTTAAATCTAACCATCACTTTGAGAAATATTTACATCTTTTGTTTTATAGGAGGAGGAAACAGTTTATTTCAGCTCTCACCTTCAGGAGAGAAAAGTCAGGGCATGATCTCAAGGTGGAGCTTGACACAGAAACTGAAGGACCTTCCCTTGGTGACTCAGATTGGCCTAGACTTGTCTAGTTTTCTTATACAGTTCAGATTCACCTGCTTTGGGATGGTGCTGGCCTCAGTGGGCTGAACCTTCCTGTATCAATTAACAATAGAAATAGTTCTCTACAGACATACTTACAACGCTCTCTGACCCATGTAGCTCTGAACTGAGTCTCTTCTCAATGATTCTGTGTTGTGTCAAGTTGACAGTTAACAGACACCAAAAATAAAGATCTGATGATAGAGCTAGATGTGATGGCACGGTTTCAGAAGTTAAAAAAGAAAAAGAGAAAGAGAAACAGAGAGAGGTTCAATGGTCCATTAACACTGGCCAGAGAATAAATGTCCTGAAAGTTTTCTAATAAATCCAGGGACTGAGGTCCTACTTAAGCATTTTGTGTATTTCATGAACATGTAAACATATACAATCGTAATGAAGACAAAAGTGACAGTGTATTCAGTTGATGGAGACTTAGAAATCCAGCTGTAAAAATAAAAACTAATGCAAGTCACTGGATATATGAGAAATTCAATAGGATGGCAAACTCTGTTTTAAGGAAATAGGAGAAATGACAAAGAAAATTAAGTTGAAAGTTTGGGGTTCTTTTGAAAGTAAGTTGGATAGTGTTTTACTGAATTAAACATATGAAGGAACATTTCACTGAGGCAGACACAGGAGAGAGGATGTTCTGCTAAAACAAGCATGTAAAAGGATACAAGATGAAAGATTCTTTGCTAACATGCATGTATCGGTCTGCCTTACATTGCATAATTGAGCTACATTTGTCAGGATGCCATAAGAGAGAAATGCACCAAAACACTTCTGGTGGTGTGCTGCAGTTTCTTGCCACTTCCAAGGACTGGTGCTGATGGGATACAAGTACTGATGCAAGACCCATGCTGAGGCAAGGTACGTGGAGGACACATGAAGACTCCACAGAGTGATGGAGACAGAGCTGTGCAATCCTTGTGTGTTTCACATCTTCGCTGATCATTGTTTCCCTGAGAGAGGCACAGTTGAGGTCTTCTCCTGGTGTATGTGTTGGTGTCTTCTGTTGACTCAAGGAGAGGCTGAAGCCTGGCTGTCTCTGCTAGGTTGTGTCACCACTGTTGCTAACCCAACTCTACAGAACTGGACTGCTGGTGTATCCATGAGGTGTTTGTGAGTAGATCAAGCTGTTGTTGCCTGCTAACCTGTAAACTAAACTGCTAATTTCCAGACAACACAGACAGGAGTTGTTCTAAAGAATCTTTCTAAACACATCCACTTCTCCCATATCCTTTCTTTTCCACTACCTTGGGTGGGTGGTGGGTTACAAGGAAGGATAAAGCATTTAAAATCATCATTAAAAATAATATCTAAACAATTAAAATAATAAGGAAGCAACAAAGGAGGTGGGTAGAGAATAATTGTGAGGGCAGGCCTTTGTTCCTACTTATAACAAAATATAAGTTCCTACTTATAACAAAAATATAATTAATAAATCCATGGATGATCTGTATAAGAAGGCTTATATAGAGCTATTTTAGGAATATTCTTCAAATCTGGCTTGGTTTTCAAACTTCCCATAGTTTCTTTAAAGTCATTGCCAGAGGTTGGTGGTCTCCATTGAGGAGAGCAATTATGCCATAGAAAAGGCATACAGCAAGTGCAGATTTTGAAGAATTACCAAACATTCTTGAACATTCTGTTTTTTCTAAAAGGGAATGGCTAAGAAGGATCCTCCTTTAGGTAACACAACTTCTTTCTCCCTGTGTTAACCAATAAGGGTCTTTGAGGTGAGAAGCTACCATTGTAGTCAAATTTTCATTACTTTGATCTCACTTCCTCCTTGAAAGCAAAGAAATGGGCTTTAGGTCTTTAATTGTTGCCACATCTTTTGTTGAACTCTCCATAGGGATAAAGGAATAATTGGAGGGGTACCCTGTGTTCTTTGGTAAAATACCAATTCACACAAAGAAATGTCTATTCTCTATATGTAATAGGTAGTACTGGAGCTTTTATACAACAAAGAACTGGACTCAAGATGTGGGCATTGAGTCCTGCCTGTAGCTTGTTGCCCAGGGCAGCCTCTTTTTTCATCTGAAAACTGTCCTTATAAACTCCTTCAATTTTTCCATTCTATTTCTTCCCAGGATCCATTGTGGGGGCCTTACATGTGCTCCCATTGCTGGATTTAGTCATTAAAAGTGTTGTCATGGTGACTATCCACTTTCTGCAGTTACCACCCATTGCCTTGAGGGAGGAAGTTGGCAAAATCCTCTTGATATTTTCACTTAAGATTAGCTTTATTATATTTACAAAAGGCTCTTGCATGTTGCCTGCTAAGCCAGGACTGGGAACCATGAACTAAAATGAGAGTAGACAATGGAAGAGAGGTTGTCTTGCTTTTGTAGGAGAATTTGGCATTACAATTTCCACCCACAATTAATATCCACTTCCAAATCCCCTTTCACAGCCATCAATAGCAGACTGTACAAAAATGTATAGGGCCTATTTTATTTCTGATAAATTACTAAAAGATCAGCTGCAACTAGCACAATCAGATCTTGCTTGAGTAACTTCAGGACCAGAAAGGCTAGCTCAAGTCCAATTCCTCTCTCCCACAGAATACTGGAAGTTTTATAAACGTTTACGGGTTGTTTCTTAATGGTAGAAACAAACAGATGAGATGCCCTTTCATTTGCATCTGCCATTTGAATAGTCCTGGAGAGATTTCCTTCATAGGTAGAAGATTCCTTAAAGTATATCTTCAAGCCTTAGTGGATCATTCTAGAAGTTACTTGAAGAAATAAAAATAAAAACTATTTTTACTATCTTTGTAAATAACACTTTAGTGGGAAACAAACTGCCTCTTTTTAGAAGAATATATCAACAGTAGAATGCACAGGGATCATCATGTAATCCTGCCTATCAAGTTAGGCTCTGCTTACTTTATGGATTGTTTTTCAGTGTCAGGTACTCATTTCAGACCTAGGAGAAAACCAAGCCTCAATGGCAGTAGAGCCTTTGTAAGCCAGTTTCTTTGTGAGCATAGCTCTCTAATCGCCATGTAGCTTCTGGGTGGTTGCTACTTACTCCTTTGTAGTCTCACAGCCCATACTATGTCTAAATAGATCAGTCACAAGGCTACTCCTTGTTTGGCTTGAAATCTATCTTTTGCACTTATGAACACAAATTTCTTTGTCTGGACTTTAAGCAGAGGAACAAATTCCTCCCACATGAAGCAGAATTGTTTAACCTTACATGTACACCTATGAAGGATATAGACTATTTGCTTACTGAATAGATTTTTAAAATGTAGAATACTGTGTTCAGAGATATATTGTTTTTTGTAAAAAGGTACACAGCAAGCAAGTATAAATTTATTATGTGGAGAAGTCTGTAAGAATACTTTCTCTTGCTTCTTGTTGTTCTGGTCAGTTTTACTGTCAGATTGTTCCAAATTAGATCCATTAGCATGGGTCTTCACTTGAAGAACTGCTTTGATTGATTGATATGGATGTGGTAAAACACACACACACACACACACACACACACACACACACATACACACACAAACAAACAGACATGATAGTGGGTAGCATCTTCTAGCAGTCCAGATTTTAAAACCACCTAAGGCTGAGGAAGGTTACTTGCTTTTTGTTTGCTTGATCTTCATTCTTGACATCACATGGACTTCCACTGTTGCTGCTGTTGATTCCTTTGTGATAACAGAAGCAGCATTTCTAGACTACCATTGTGGACCGAAAACAGTGGGCTTGAAATTGCTGATACACCCACCCTTTGTTTTGATCTTCTACCAGTTTGTTGGCCTTCCCACAGACAGGATAGCTATTCTGGTGTTACTCTGCTTGCCTAGGTAACCAACCTTAAGGACTGCACAACTACTGGATCCTCAGCCTTTCATGTGTAACTCAGAACTCTGTACTATGTCAACATAAGTTAACTTAATATATTCAAGTACAAGATTATACAAACAAAACATAAGAAGGTGGAATGATTTTGAGCTAACCAATTACTCCTTGTCATTGGACCTACCCTGGAGTGTAGTGGATATACTCAGTGACACTCTGCTGAAGAATGCTGATTTTCCCTTTCTAAGCAAGTATCAATTGAAAATAGCTCCTCGGCAAGGGGTGGGACTTTGTGTTCACTTCACTTTTTTCATGCTGGAATTTTGTCAGGTTTGAACCTGTACAGGTCTTCTGGGTGCTGCTGCAGTCTCTGTGAATTCATGTGTATATCAGTACTATTATATCTGGTATGTGTTGGCTTACAGGTTTTATTTTTATTTTACTTTTATCTTGTGATTTGAATTTTTAGAGAGAAAGAGGGAGAGGGGAGGTGAATTGAATCTGAGAGAAGTTCACTTAGGGAGAAAAAGAATATGATCAAAGTATGGTGTTTAAAAATTAAGACGAACAGTTAAAAATACATATTTTAATATATATATCATTGGTTCCTCTATAACATCATTTTTCCACCTGTTGGGGGTCACAGCTGTGTTGGGGTCAAATGACCCTCTCATACAGGTTACATATCATTTATTTACATTAAAATTCATAACAGTAGCAAAATTACAATTATGAAGTAGCAATGAGAATAATTGTATTGTTGTGGATTGCCACATAAGGAACTGTATTAAAGGGTCACAACTTTAGGACAGTTAAAAAAAAACCACTGCTCTAGAGAACAACAACAATTATACATTTGCTAATGGCAAAATAAATGTGTGCTCATTGCACCAGTTGTTCCTGCTTCATTTCTATGCTCTCCCTCTGTTTCTGTGAGGATGAATGTTCCTACTATGGTTAAGCATGCTTCTTGGTTAAGCTCAGGCTTTTGTTTGGGGTATTATCATGTTTACCATCCAAACCACCAATGTGATCTTCTGAAGACTTTTGGTTTTCTTCTTTGCCTGTACCCTTAAGTAGATCCTGTGTTTAACTCCTTATCACTGCCACTTGGGTATCTGGCTCAGGTTTTCCACTTTCACCACTTAGGTTTACAACTTCTGTGCATCTTTGCGCTCAATGAGCTAACCTTGTATATAATCCTTCTTTGCACCACCTTTGAACATGGTTCATATAAAATGTACTTATATGTTTTCCATACAGTAGCTATCCTCTTTAAACATTTATCAGGGACCCCAGATTGAGCATTTTAAGGTTTAGGCCCACCATCTTTTCAGGTGTTTAATGAGCAGAATTGTCTGTTTTTGTCTCAGGCATTAAAGGGCTGGGAAGGTCTTGGTTCCCTTTTGGCCCTGTTTGTATTTGCCCCTGATTCATTTTGAAACAGATATTTTGGCAACTCATATTTATTGTTTTGTTTTCTTTTGTTTTTGTCTTGGTATGCTGTAGGGGTTGCATTTCTACATTCGGAACCAATCCTTAATTTATATAGTATACTACATTCCACAAACTTGAACTCAATACTTTTACCAGTTTTCCCTGGTTCTCATGGCTTAGCTTTTCCTACGTATGCTTACCATATTCTTTCTTAAAAATAGCCCTTATTTATATGAGGCTAAGTAAATATCATTAAGTTCATTTTGTTGTTGCTTCTAGCATTTCTTATGTATTTTAAATGCTTTTGTTTATTCCAATAAATAATATATACTATATTCATATATTTGGTAATATTTACTCTTTTTACATTATCCTATATTCTCTGTCTTATTCTTTGTCTCTATGTGTATTTTTCTTTTACTGTTGAAGTTCAACTATACAACCATGGCTCTTATATTTATCTATTTATGTATATCCTAAGCATAAGAAAAACCTTTCACATAACAATGAATTAGTAACCAGACTCTATAAACTTGGCATTGCTAAACGATTAACAAAAATAGCTGTCTTAACTTCTTGTGTCAAGGCAATTGCAGAAGCAGCGGTGCTAGCAATTAATGTAATTAAAGCTGTTATACCATCAATAATCAAGCCCACTACCCTCTTGCTTCAGCTTAAATCTGACTGATTTCTTCTAGTACTTGCAAGCTATTTTTAGAATACCAAGGTTCAGTGATACTCAGGGCAATAAAACAAAAGCTGGTTGATAGACCTCTGTAACAGACATGCCGGGTTTCAACACACTAACACAATTAGGTGTACAATCAATGCAACTTACATTAAATACTGTAGAAGAAGCAAAAGTAATTTTAACTTGACAATTAAAAGAGCCTTAACACATGTACTAACACTTGTTTTAAATCCCAATCTTACCCCAACTTTATTTCTTTATTTCTTGCTAACATAACATCATAGAGAACTGCAGTTAACTTCCAAATATTTTTATATCCTCCCCAAAAGAAAACGTTGGCATTGTGCTCCATAAACTTCTCTCTCTCTCTCTCTCTCTCTCTCTCTCTCTCTCTCTCTCTCTCTGTGTGTGTGTGGTGTGTGTGTGTGTTTGTGTGTGTGATCATATGTATATTTGTACATCCTAAGTTTCTACCAGGTGTTTTTACTTGAAGAAGGTCTATTCACTATTAGATATATTCATATTATTGCTCATACTTTGGCGGTTTCCATTGGCAAGACTAGAATGTTTTACACCAAAACCATTGGAAAATACAAGCATGCTTTTGAAATTCTAAGACTCTTCAAAGATCAAAACAGGAAATAGCCTCGATAGATCATTTATCTCAACCTCTTCATGATAAAGATGGAGAAATAAAGCATGGAAACATTGTTGATATGAAGAATAGTAGATATTCACTTAAAGTTGCAGAGCTTGGGCTAACACCTATGCCTTCTAGCTTCCAATAGAGAATTATTTCCAAACATTCAATTTAAATCCTGATATTACACCCTAGTTCATCTGTGTCACATCTATCCAAAGTTTCCATTTCCTCTCCAGAGGAATTGTAAGTTAATATCACTTACTTGTCCCATATGGCATAGCAACCATGTGAACCGAACTTGTTATTTGATTATTTTCCTGCTCTAAATGAACGGCTCAAGTTATTAACTGAACTTGCTGTTCTACTGCTACTGGGACCCATGAACATTACCAGTATATGTTTAAGGTGATCGCATATTGCATTTTCTGGGGCTAGATGTGGAAACAGACCCAGCCAATGATAGAAAAAACAGAAAGCTTCAATTTTGAAATGCCTTGAGAACCACACTCAATGGTAGTATTTTAATCTGTCCAGGAATAGGAAACTGCCTGCTTGTCTTAAAAGATTAGAATCAGAACGATGGGAATAAGAAAATAAATGATTAAGATAAAACTTTCTTTTACTTATGCCACTGAAAAGCAACTAAGTATTGCCAAAGGAGATCCACTATGTAGTATCTCAAAATTTGAGACAAAGATGCTGGATGACATGGGCCATGCATTTCAACATCAAAGTTATTGGTTGGAGTACAATTCAATGAATCTACTTTGGGAGAAGCAAAGTTAGAAGATAGCTAGGAGTAAAGTATCCCTCTAAAATGGCTTCAGTACCACCGCACCCTACTGTTTTAAAAGCTGTTCAACTGGCTCTTTAAAGGCATGTGACAAGAGTAGAACATCAGATCATTTTATTGTGTGGAGTGACCTTAAGTAGATCCCCTTTGTAAACTTTCCGGAAGCAGAAAACTTGGCAATAATGTGCAATTTTAGATTGCCTTCAAAGGCCAGATACAATCATTATAATCAGTTCCACATGAGGAGGCAGTGAGGAAGGCATTAGTACATTAACCGATATGATTGGGGAAGTGTATCCCACAGTAATAATAAAAGAAGAAAGGTCAAGGGTCACTATAAAGATATGGAAAGAGCGGGGGAGAACTGGCTTAACTAGAAGGGCATAAATTAGGGCAGAGGAGTTATTACAAGGAAGTAGTTTCTGCTATCACACTGAGAGAGAAAAATAAATTCCCAGAATAGGAACAGAAATAAAATTTTGTCAACATAATGTTTATTGTGTTAGGCAAATTTGTGTAGGTTTTGTTCACTTGCTTTCTGGATTATAACCCAAGGATTTTTATTTCACTGTACAGTTCCCAAAAGGAGAGTCCCAATGATACTACAGGATATGTCATCTGAGGTACAACTGTATTTGTTATATCTCATTGCTGATGGTATTGGATAGATATGTGGAATAGGTCTTCAGACCCATTCTTTACCATGCTCACTTTGGTTCAGGTTATCAGTTGGGGTATCTACATTCTATGTTCTCTAGTTTGAAATTTTTACTAAAGTGGAAAAACCACAGAGTCTTGAGTAGAATAGAAAATGAAAACACAATAGCAAATACAAAATAAAGTATTAATAAGTAATTGTCTATAGCTACACTGAGGTTGATGCTCAGACAAGCAAGTGTAAATACTTTCGATCTATGCATTACTTTACATGTCTTACTGGTGTATGTATCCCTTGGAGAAAGCATGAGTGTCTGGAAATTTATTCAGTCCACATTCTAATAATTATGTTGCTTATTAAGTAACCAGTAAGATTGTTTTGGGACTGCAGTCAATTGAAAAAATACAGGTGCACTTGCTAGTACAGTCCAGCACAGAACACATTTCAATGATAGAAATTCACCCAAGAAATGTTTATTTAATAATCTTTTAGAGCTAGACTTACAAGTATTTCAATATATTTGGATATGGACCAGTACGGTGGGAAAGGATGAGTGGATGGGAGAGCAACCTCATAGAGGCAAAGGGGAGGGAGGAGGGAGAGGATGTGAGATGGGGCATTTGTGGAAGGGTAACCAGGAAGTGGGATATCATTTGAGATGTAAACAAATGGAATTATTAATAAAAATAAATAAATTGATTTAAAATTAAAACAAACAAATGAACAACAACAACAACAAAACAAAAAACAAAACAGAAACTGTCCTAGTTTGCTTTCTATGCTTGAGACAAACATCAGGAACAAAAGAAAAATGAGAAAGAATTTGTGTATTTTGCTTGCAGATTATATCCCATCATAGAAGGATTTTAGGCTAGGAACCTGGAAGTAGTAACAGAAGCAGAGGTCATTAGGGAACACTCTTTATTGCCTTATTTATCATGTCTCTCTCATCTTGCCTTTTTGTACAACTCAGTAACACCTCCCCACGAATGGTAGTGACAGCCCATAGTGACTTGGGCATCTCACATTAATCATTAATAAAGTAAACGCCACACAGACTTACCTTTAGGCCAATCTGATGAAGGCAGTAGCACAATTTATGCTCCTACTTCTCAGATCATTCTCACTTGTTTCATTTGACAAAATACTTACACCATTGACCCTTTGTCAACTTGACATATAAATACTTCATTACTAAACCATAAACTCTCCTTTCCTGTCTTGTTTGCCCCTAACATATCATCACTATAATAATTATAATATAAAACATAGTCCAACTTTTAAATTATTTTATTTTAATTAAAATATCGCATTATCACTCTTACCCTCCTCCCTCTACTCTTTCCATGTATTTCCTCCTCCCTCTCAAATCCATACATAATTTCTTTCTCTTTAATCATTATTGTTACATATAAATATATATACATATACACATATATAAATAAATACATAAATATAGCCCACTGAGTATTTAGTGTAAAATTAATCTACACAGTTTTAGAGCTGGCCACTTGGCTTTGAGTAAACATTTAAGAGACTCTTCTCTGGGAAAAACTTATTCTTTCTCTCGTAGGAGCGAAGAATTAACTTGTAATTATTCATGAAGTATGGAGCTCCATTCTCCGTCCCATTTGGAATGTCAACAGATGTGTTATCTTGTTTAGGCCAGCATCTTGTTGAGATTTTATAGGTATAGCTTCCCTGTTATATATAGGAAATGTTACTGTACTGCAGACTTCTTGGTCTTTTCTGGTCCTCTAGATCTCACAGTCTTTCCACTATTCCTTCTATGATGTTCCCAGAGCATAAGATGAAAGAGATGTGTTTAGATATGCTAGTTGATTATAAGCATAATCATGTAGAAAGCACTTAAATATTACACTGGTTTAGGAAAGTGGCAATAGTTGGTTCTACTCTAACTTCTACAACCTTATTCATTGTAAGGTTGACACTAGATGCTAAACACGTATAATTGTCTACATTTTTAGCACCAGGCATAATTTCTCTCCTGGTAAACTGTCCTTATGTCCAGTTAGACAACTATTGGTTACTGCAAAGATATAAGTGGCAATACTATACATTTAAATATATCTTGCTATGTTGGTTAGTGTTGTGGCACACAGGCACCACAGCTATATAAACAATTTATTACTTTCCACTCTTAGAAGCTTTAATTTTAATTTTACATATTATGAATGATGTTCCTCAGAAAAGAGGCCTCTAGTTTGAATCCAACATGAAGCTTCTGAATCAAATATCCAAAGTTTATGGCATCTTCATCAAGAGAAACTTACCTTAAACTTCTATAGTGCAACCAAATGCAACAACCATATTTTATATTGTTCTGGGAGACTTTTGAACTCATCTGTCCAATAACTTCAAAGCAGGTTTCTTATGTCTATGTAGTGATGTTTTAGCTTGATAAACAATGGTAATTATAGATGGAGCATTATCATCTCAAGTGGCATACAGAGAGAGAGAGAGAGAGAGACAGAGACAGAGACAGAGAGACAGAGAGACAGAGAGACAGAGAGACAGAGACAGAGAGACAGAAACAGACAGAGACAGACACATACACAGAGGGAGGAGGGATAGAGACTTGGATATACTATACTCAATTTTATGTAAATATAAAATAATATGATTCTCTATTTCTGTTTCAAGCATTCTTATTCTTATTTATAACTCCTCTCTCATCATTCTGTACTGGCCTCAGTATCTCCTCCCCAAATAAAGCCCCTCTCCCCTTTTCCATTTTCCTCCTTTATGTCATCTGTGTCAATCTGTCTTAGTTAGGGTTGCTACTGTGATGAAACACTATGAACTAAAAGCAAGAAAGGAATTATTTGTCTTACACATCCACATTGTAGTCTATCACTGAAGGAATCCAAGTAAAGAACTCACACAGGGCAGGAACCTGAAGACAGAAGCCATCAAGGAGTGCTGTTCATTCAATTGTTCATAATGTCATCTTCAGCCTATTTTTATAGAAGCTAGGACCACCAGCCCATGGATGGCACCACCTACATTGGATGGAACCTTCCCCATGAATCATGAATTAAAAAAATTCCTTACAGCTGGATCTCTTAGAGGCATTTTGTCAACAGAGTTTGCCCCTTTACAGATGACTCTAACATGTGTCATGTTGGCATAAAAATAGCCAAGACACCATCAAAATATTTTTAAATGCCAATGATTATTTTGGAAAATAGCATTAGGCTATAAGCTATCCAGGTGAGGAAGTCAAGTCAACAAGAGCTTGAAGCTGGTGGTCAAATTGCACCCACAGTTAGGAAGGAAACAGAGATGAATGATTATGCATACTACATTAACTATTTCCCTTTTATTCAACTTAGACTAAGGGCAAGGAATTTTACCATCTACATTTAGAGTACATCTTTCTACCTAAATTAACCTAATCAAGATAATCTCTCACTAGCATGACCATAGAGAGATCTAGTTAGCATAATCCCTACAGAGTATTTCTGGAAGTCTTTTTTAAAAGGATATTCCAGATTCAGTCAAGTTGACAAGAGAGTCATACTATCAAACAATTTTTAAGATATAATAACTATCATAATCATAAAGATATTAGATGGGATGCCGCTGGATTTTAATTTACATTTTTTCTAATTCTGAGCAAAGTTAGAGACATTTTCATATGTATTGTGTTCATCTTCATGTCTTCTTTGGGGAGTTTCAATTCACTTCTGTTTTAGTTACTTTTCTGTTGCTGTGAAGATAACATGACCAAGGAATGTTATACAAGACAGCATTTGATTTGTGGGCTTGCTTAGAGATTCACAGTGTTAGTCTAATCCTATCATCGCAAGGGGCATAGCAGCAGGCAGACAAACATATTTCTTGAGAAGTACCTTATAGATTTCATGCTGAGACAACAAACTCAAGGCAGAGAGAATGATCCAATTGGAATAGCATACCCTTTTGGCACCTTATATACCACCCCCAAAACTGACACATTTCCTCTAAAAAGGCCACACTTCCTAATCCTTCCCAAACTATTCCACCAACTGTTGAGCAAGCATTTAAAGATTTGAGCCTATGGGGACCATTCTCATTCAAACCACCACATGTTCCTTTGCCCATCTTAAAAACAGGTTATTTGTGATTTTTATCTTGTTTTGTATTGTTGGCTATTTAGTTGTATGAATCATTGCATATTTTACAATTAACTGTTACTATATCCAAAACTCCTATGATTAATAAATTCATACTCTATTTAATTATGTAGTTCATCAACTGTGTCCTTCTGTAAAAACCAGAAGTACCAGGAAATACCAGAATACAGTCACAATGAAAACAAAACAAAACAATAAACAACCCAAGTAGATCTATTCCTGATGGCATTCTATGAGGGTACAGCACACAGTGTGATGGTTATTTTTTGTCAACTTGACACAAGCTATAGTCATTTGTATAAAGAGAACATCAGCTAAGAAAATGCCTCCACACAATTAGTCTGCAGGCTAGTCTGGCAAATTTTCTTGATTAATGTAAGAGAGTCCAACTCACTGTTGGTGGTATTATCCATGCAAAAGTGTACATTGGTTGCATAAAAAGTGAAGTGAGGGGCTCTTAGTAACAAGTCATTAAACATTACTCCATAACTTTTTCTTTGGTTTCTTCCGGCCTTGAGCTCTTGCCTTGCTTTCACTTTTTGGTGAAATGAACCCTTTTGTCCTCACAGTGATTTTGGTAATAGCATTTTATTACAGAAATATAAGGCAAACTAGGAAAAACAGATCTATACCCCATTTAGATGTACCACTGTTGGGCAAATGATCAAAAGATTCTATAAGTTCCAATAGAAAGACCTGTTTATTAAAGTTCATTCCTGACCTATTAGCCAGGAAAAATGCAAAGATGTTCATATATTGATGAATGAATGGTAATGTAACATATTTAAATGATGGAATAGTATTCAGATTTTAAGAAAAATGAAATTATGGAATTGACAGGTAAATGGATAGAGTTGGAAAGAATCATTTGGGCAGAATAACCAACATACAAAGGGATGCATTTTACATGCTTTCTCTTATTTGTATATTTAGCTTTGAGTCTTCAGATGTGTGAATAGAGGTCAGGAAAATAGTAAGGGGCCTTGTTGTATGGTTAGGGAGGACAGGTGCAAAGTTTAGTAGTGAAATTTGGGGTTGAGATTGGAGAATAGAATAGAATAGGAATGTGATGAATAACACAGAAACTCTTTTGGAAAAGCAGCATAAAAGCCTACTATTGTCAAAGCTTGCTAAAACATATGCATGTACACATATATGTACACATATATTTTTATATATATAAAGAAATATTTAATGTGATTTCTTTACAAAAAGGGGTAAACTTCCTAACTAGGCAACACATTCTAGCAGACATAATCTCTAATACCAGAAATGGGCTACCCCTTTTTGACTTGTTGTCCAATAGGAACACATAGATCCCATGAAATGCAGTCTATTGCCAATACCATTGGTTACTCTCTAGAACTTGATAAATAAGACCTCATTGCTTAAGACAACACTTACTTAAGTCACAGAACATAGAGAAACATAGGAATGACCTAGAAGTTTCATCACTATTGGATGTTTCTGAATTGCTGTAAGGTGCTATGTGTACAATAAGAGGAGAAAAGTAATCATCTCCCTCAACCAAACTGTAATGTCTATAAGTTATAATAATGACTGATCTAACAAGATAGGTTTCCTTGGTAATAAGGTCACAAATGTTTTAAGAGAAACACATCACCTTTTTATTGAATCTAAGGTCTTCTCCATGAAATAAATGAGTATCATACCTGGCATTATTTTATTGGCTCTATGAGAGAAACTTACTATTTTGCTAAGTGGACATAGTAGTAAAATGACTCTTAATGTCTTATTGTTATACTCATTGATCAACCTCTCTAAACCCTCATCAAAATACCTTCTCCTTAGAGCAAATGCCAGTTAACACAGAGACCCTCTACTAGTAAATATGCAGAGAAGTGACTATGGCATGCTCAGGTTTAAAGAGGATGTGTGTCACACTATTCTCCCTTAAAGCTCATGAATCAAAGATTTCTGGTGGATCATCCTCCCTCTCTCTTCTCTGTTATACTGTACTTTTTCTGCTTTGATGTTACTTGTATTATAGTTTGCTTTTTCATCTTTCTCATCAGTTTTCCCTCTCATACTTAGTCCCTTTTCTAGTTTCATGATAAGAAACATACCCACACTCACATACATACATATAGCCAAAAATAGAAATCTGAGATATGCACATAATAGATAATATGAAGTATTTGTTTTTCTGGCCTGGATAGATTCACTGAATATAATATTTTCCATCCTCAACCACTTTACAATGTATATATGTACCACAATTTTTGTCAATTTACCTGCCAGACATCTATTCTAATGCATTTTCTAGCTATAATAAATGCTGCAATAATTAACATTTGTGTACAGGTACCTTTGTCATAGACATACAGTAATTATGGTAATTACCCAGGAGTGGTATAGATATGTCATAGGGTACTTCTGTTTTTATTTTGTTTCAATATTTGCTTCACTAATATAAAAGAATGCTAGAGTAAATAAGGCCTCCACCTTTTACCATCCATGCCAGCAAATGTCATTTGTTTAATGATGATGATAACCATTCTGAAAGAGGTGACATGGACTCTATAAATAGTTTTAATTTGCATTTTCTTGATGGACAAAGAATTTGACTATTTTAAAAAATACTTAATATTTAATGGTCACTTTTATTTCTTTTGAGATTTCTCTGTTCATTTTATTGTCATCACATTTATTTACTAAGAGTTTTGTGGGCACTTGTTTATTTTTTGCAGTTTGTTTTGTACTCTAGAACTCTAGAATAAAATATTTATTTATTATAATAAATTAAATATAAAGTAAAATAAAAACCATTTCATCAATGTTGGACAAGATAAACCACAAAGGAAAACAAAAATGCCCCAAAGAGAAAGCACAAGTTCAGAGACCTACACATTAACATATTCAGGTGTCCCATAAAAGTACTAAAATTAAAGCTACAGTATATATGCAGATGACCTAGTGCAGACCTATACAAGGCCCTATGATTGCTGCATCAGTCTCTCTTAGTTCATATGAGTTTTGCTCAATTGTTTTAGAGAAAGTTGTTCTCCTGGTGGCCTCTGTCTCCTCTGTCTCCTCAACTCCTTCCGCTTCCTGTTCCAAGGAGCTCCCCGAGGTCTGAGGAGAAGGATTTGATGGAGACATCCCATTTAGGGCTGTGAGTTCCAAGGTCTCTGTTTCTCTCTCTCTCTCTCTCTCTCCCCCCTCTCTCTCTCTTCCCTGTCTCATTCTCTCTGTGTCTCTGTCTCTGTCTCCTTGTCTCTTTGTCTCTCTGTGTCTGTGTGTGTGTGTGTGTGTGTGTGTGTATGTATGTGTGTTGTGTGTGTGTGTGTGATGTGTGTCTGGGGGTCTGTATTTGTTCCCACCTGCTGCCAGAAGAAGTCTTGCTTATGGCTGAATAAGGTATTGATTTGTGGGTATACCATAATATGATTAGGAGTTATTTTACTGTTACTGTTTTCTTGTAAGACAAGTAGTAATTAGCATTACCCTAGGTCTCTGGACTTTCTAGTCTCTGGTTAGTTTCTAGTCAATGGTTTGTTTGCATCAAAGCATTGTCATGTATGGGTTTCATCTCATGAAGCGAGCCATATGTTAAATCAGACATTGGTTGGCTACTCCTACATGATTTGTTCCACCATTGCCCTAGCATATTTTGGAACAGGAAGCAGAAGGAGTTGAGGAGACAGAGGAGACAGAGGCCACCAGGACAAATTGTGGATAAAAGATTTGTGGTTAGGTTGGTGTTTATATCTCTCTTTTGGGACTCTATAGTGTACCTTTTCATGAAAAACACATTAGAACATGGGAAGCAAGATTTTATATATGTGCCAGCTCAAACTCTCCCTTCTCAATGAGTTCTGTGAGTATTGTCTTCAGCAATGGGACTTTGCTTTCATTTTATGGGGAGCAAGCTATTATCTTGGCAACAACATGGACTGTTTAAGAATTTTTATGGGAACCTTTCACCCAACATTTCAATTGGATGAAATACAATCCCTGTACTGGAAGGCCCATTTGGTGTCAAAAGAGAGCCTGTCCCCCTCATTATTTTGAGACTTTGTTAAGATTGGCTTCATGTAATTTCTAGAAATTTTCCACTGCCCTAGGTTTCTATACCACTGCTTAAATACAGATCAATTCTAGCTGTTTCTCCCCTCATTCACTCCCTTATTCCCATCCTGATTCATCTTACACATCTGGTCTTCCTGTTCTAGTTCCTTCCCTCATAAAATTTATTCTATTTACCCCTTCCAGGGAGATTCATATATCCTCCATCTATACCCTCCTTTATGCTTAACATGTCTCAGTCTACAGATTGTATCTTGGCTATTATTTAATTAATTGCTAATATCCAGACATAAGCAAATACATACAATATTTATCTTTCTGGGTCAGTGTTACCTCACTCTGGATGATTTTTCCAGTTTTATTGATTTGCCTTTTAACCTCATGATGTCATTATTTTAGCTCCTGAGTAATATTCTATCATGTAAATATACCATATTTTCTTTAACTATTCCTCTACTTAGTGGTATCTAAGTTGTTTCCAATTTCTGGCTGTTATGAACACAGAAGCAATGAACATGTTTGAGCAACTGTCTTTGTGGTAGAATGAAGCATCCTTTGGGTATATGACCAAGAGTGAATAGCTGGGTCTTGTGGAAAAATCAATTTTCAGAATTTTTCGGAACTTCTATACTTATTTCTGTTGTGGCTGTACTCTACCAGTAGTATAGGAGTGTTCCCCTTGCTGCAATGCTTGTAGCAAGGGTGTGAGCTTCTGGTCTAGATTTAAGGAAGTAAAATACAATACAGAGTATGTAAATCAACTCATCCATAGACTATGAGGTTTTTGAAGTGCTAAGGAAATTTGATAGGTAAAGTATAATTTGAAAAAGAAATTGTACATAGAAAAGATGGTTAACTTTGAGGAAAATCTTTAACTTCATAAAAAATTAATTTGAAATAGATCATGGATCTAACTATGGGAGCTTAGGTTATTAAACTTCTAGGAAAAGATAGGAGAAAACCTTAATAATCTCCCAAAAGTATGAAGTAAAGTACAGAACACAAAAACTGTACAAAATATATTGGTAAACTACAATTTGCAAAGTTGAGATTTAGGCTCAGCAGAAAAGAAGGAGAAGAAGAAGAAGAAGAAGAAGAAGAAGAAGAAGAAGAAGAAGAAGAAGAGGAGGAGGAGGAGGAGGAGGAGGAGGAGGAGGAGGAGGAGGAGGAGGAGGAAGACAAACAAGCCAAAACTCAGAAGAATATGTTTCAAAATTTACATATGATAAAGGAATACCTTGTGAAAGGCACAAAGAAAATTTCAATCACTAATGTTTACCAATGGCAATGAAACATATGAAAATATATTGCTAGTCACTTACCTATTAGAATGGCTAAAATGATTCTGACTATTCATATTTGGCAATGGTGTGAAAGAACTACAGTCATAACCCGTTGCTAATGAGAATGTAATCTAGTATAGTTGATCTGGACATTTTTTTCACAATTTTATTAAAAGGCAAATAAAAACCAACTATCATATATCATAAGTACTCCACTATGACACTCCTTTTCATGAGAAATAAAATCATATATCAATGCAAAGACTTGTACACAAATGTCTATAGATGTTAGATGTTTCCCTGTTAAGAAACAAAACCTTGATTAGTCACAGCTGTTCAGATACTCACAATCCCCCAGACTCTGTACCTGTTACACATCCTGTGCCATATATTCAATTTAATCAGCCACAATTGTGATATCCATAATACCAAGGCTTGGTCTAGCCCACATGAATTATACACAAACTGCAGACCTAGACTGTTCTTGCATATGGCAATAGATTCATTCTGTTAAGCAATTGAAAACTTGCATTCCTGCACCACCTCCAATGTTCAAACCTGCCTTTGGTTGCATAACATGTATATGTTCCTAGTCTGTTGCCTACTGAAAACCCAAGATCACCCTTGCTACTCCAACACTCCCAGAAATTCCATTAGCAAAGCTTATTCCAAGCAGATCCAGCCTTTGGTTATATTCTCATGCTTTATTGCTTGCCAGTGATTTGTAATCAACTGCCTTTATCCAATAATAATTTAACACTGAGTTTCTACAAAATTAACCTCCCAATTTTTCATAACTTGTCTGAAATCAATCAAGCTTGGGGAACAATAAAATCAAAAACAAGATTTTTGAGGCAGCATAGAAACACACGTGAGATACAAGATCCATGAAAGAAGTACACATATCTATATCTCACTGAAAAAATGCCAACAATATAGAAGACCAAGAAAGTATGTACATCTTTAAGACCATGAGTCTTATAGAAATTATTTCCAATAAAATTTTCCTGGATGAACCCATGAACACAAAACTTACAAGAACAACCATAACATCATTAAAGAATTCAAGAAGTTTAAAGAAGACATGACAAATTGCTCATTAAACTTAAAGAAATGGCAATCAATGTGTCAGCGATGCCCAAGAAAATGTAGATATATAGATAAATGAAACAATAATGACAATGTGAGATTAAAAAAAAACAACTGAACTGCCAAAGAAAATTCAAAGAGAAATGAAAATAGAATTAAAAATTCAATAATACAGTAACAAAACTCTGGGAATATACTAAAAAGCAGAATAAATCAAGTATAAAAGAGACTCTAAGATAAAATAGAAAAACTAGATCATATATATGTGTACACACACACACACACACACACACATATATATATACAAAAATAATATGCAGAAATTATTATATACCAAGAAAAGGCCAAATCTTCAAATTATAGACATAAATATAGGAGAAGATTTCTGAATCAGTGGCACAGAGGACATCATCAACAAGATCATAAAAGAAAATATTCCAATATTAAAGAAATTCATACCTGTACAAAGAGTAGACACAAGACCAAATAAACAGAAACTGAAAAGGATCTTACCACAGAATATTACAGATAACTACTAAATATATATAACAAGAAAATAATATTAAAAGCTAAAATATAAAAAACACAAGTCCCATATATAGGAAAATCTATTCGAATACCCACTGATTTCTCAATAGAAAAATTAAAACAAAGAGATTGTAGAGCAATGCACTTCAAGCTCTAATTGACCATGAATGCCAACCTATACTACCGTGTCCAGTAAACTATCTGTCATTGTTGAAGAAATAAAACTTTCCATGATATAAACATTGTAAAAGAATGCATGTCTTCCAAACCAGTGCTACAGTGAACACTAGAAAAAGATGTTTACTTGACTAAACAGGTTGTATTTATAGATTTGGGATAAGTGTGTGTGTGTGTGTGTGTTTAAACAATGAAAGAAATAGAGATTGTGAATCAGAAGGAACAAAAACCTTCATTCTAGTCCGCAGAATGATTAACCAAGGAGACATTACTATCCTAAATATATTCTGGGGCACCAAATTTCATTAAAAAATATTAGTGAAAATAAAGACACAGATTAACTCCAACTTAATGATAGTAGGTGATTTCAGTATATCTCTTTCTTCAATATACTAGTCATGTGGAAAAAAAAACCAGACATTAGAATTAAATTGCATCATATTTTAAATGGGCCTAACATCTGTAGAATAGTCTACCCAAATGCCAGAAACTATATACTCTACTCAGAACCACATAAGTGGAATCTTCTCTGAAATAGGCTGATCACTGGAACACAAAATTATATTGACAAATTCATAAACATTTAATTAACTCCGTTTATCGTCTCCTACCATAATCTTATAAGACATATGCAAACAGATCTCTGATAATTGCACAAACTCAAAGAGATTTAATATCATATTAATGAATGATAAATGCATCAAGATGAAATCAACATTTTATTTTAATTCCAGTAACTAAATGAAAATGGAAGCACACTATAGCAAAACCTCCGGGCTGCATTAAAAGCAGTCCAAAAAGTAAATTTATAGTTCTGTGTTCCTATACTAAATGTCAGAAAGAGAATAAATAAAAGACTTAGTGATATATCTCAATGATTTGGAACAATGTCAACCAAAGCCCAGTAAAAGGTGAGAAATAAGAAAAATCACATTTAATTAATATAACAGTAATTAATAAAATGGAGAAAAGGAATAAATAATCAAGAAATAAAATACCTGGTTGTTTGAGAACTTAAATAAGAGAGATAAACATTTGAATTGACAAATGGAAATGGAGGACACAAGTTAACAGAATCATAAATGAACAGGGAAATTTGTTAACATACGCCAAATATGTTCACAATATTCTAGTCCATGAGATTGGAGATGAGTTGACTACAGATGATTTGATATTATATGTAAGAGGTCCCAAAAATTCTGACATAAAATTTCTAGAAATGATCAATAATTTTAGTGATGTAGCATGATCCACAGTCACCTTTAAATAATATGGACATCTAGTTTCCCAAACACTATTTTTAAAGATCTTTTTCTTTTCTTTTCTTTTTTTCCTTCCCTTTCTTTTTTGTTCAACCTTTGTTTTTGGACTCTTTTTCAAATAATAAGTGTATGAAAAAATATATATATGCTAATGTTTAGGTCTTTGATTTTGTTCTGCTGGTTTACACTTTTAGTTTTGTTCCAATTATATTCTTTTGATTTCTATGGCATTTTAATACATCCTGAGATTTAGAATGATAATATCCCCAGTATTATAATTTTTGCTCAGGCGGTCTTGGGTACTGGATTTTGTGTGGTTTCACATGAATTTCAGGATAGATTTTTCTATGACTTTGAAAAATTAGTGATTTTGATTATGATTGCATTGAATTCATACACATATAAACCATACAAACATGCATATATAGAGATAATTTGAGTTAAATGTTTATTTTCACAATATAAATTCTGCTGATTGAAGAAAGCAGGTTCTTTTTCCATTTTCTAATATCTTTATCTCTTTTCTTAGAAGTTTAAAGTTTTCATTTTGAAAGTCTTTTACCTCCTTGGATAGTATTATTTCTAGATAATTCATATTCTGAGGCTATTGTGAATAGAAGCGGCTCAATAATATTTCTCTGGATGTTTGCTGGTGGTATATAGAAAATCTGTTGATAAAATATCACTGGCTTAGAACACAGAGCAGCTGAGGTATTATATGGTGTGCCTAGTTACCATCCCTGTGAAGAGGCCAGGAACGGACATTGCTAAAGTCCCAGCCTCAGTTTCAGTGAACAATCCATGATATAGGAGATATAACGGATATGAGACATCTCTTAAGTATACCTGCAGGTGTGGAATTTTGCAACTATTTTTAATCTTCCTAAGTTACAAATTCATTCATTTACTATGAATGTTGAAATTTTTTTCTTTGAAATTCTCAAACATGTACACAATGTATGTATTTTTATCATTTCTATACTGCAAACTACCTCCAACTCTTCCAGAATCCCCTATCCATGTGCCCTTCAAAATCTCATGTTCTTTTTCTCCTTATTTATTTTCATTTTATGTGTACGAGTGTTTTCATACAGAACTCTATAACCTAAAATTAGAGATATTTTATTTTCATTTTCTGTTATATCTATTTAATTTTATTCTCTTGTCTAGAGCTCTAGCTAAGATTTCAAGTACTCTATTAAATAGGAATGACTAGAGTTGGTACTATCATTTAAGATCACAGTGGTATAGTGGGATAGTAACTATAGGTTTGTCATGTGTGTGTGTGTGTGTGTGTGTGTGTGTGTGTGTGTGTGTGTGTACTATGTTGAGATATGGTCCTTCTATACCTGTTATTCTCATTTTTATGGTAAGGTGATGTTGGAATCTGGCAAACACCTTTCTCAGATTGTGATTTCTGGCCTTAAATACATGTATGCAATGAATTATATTTACTGATTTGTATATGTAGGGTCCAGCCCCATAATCCTTAAATAAAGCTAACTTCATGATATTTTGGATGTATTCTTGAGTTTGGAGAGTTTTTGCACCTTCAACATCATGAATATTGGGCTATACATCTCTTTTTTCCTTGACTCTTTGTCTGCTTTTTGTTTAAGGGTATTACTAGATTTAGGCTCTTATCACTGCAGTTGCCACATAATTAGAACACATGACTCAGATGATTCAAGCTGGCTCTCACATGAACACCTCTTTTCTACAGTATAATTTTCATGGTTCCAAAAATACTATGCAATATGTCAAAGAAAGAAAATAATTAAACACTCTGATACAGCTGCAATACCTATGAAGCACAACAGTTTCCAACATGACAAGATATGCATAAAGATGCAAAAAGTGGCAATCACATATTGGTGGCAACAAACAGCTAGCTGTCTAATCAGACTGAAGACTGTCTCAACAGGAGGGAAATGATGTGTGATGCTGGAAATCTAGCTAGCTTCCAGGGGCTAATGATAAAAGAATCTACTACCACCATTTTGTGAACCAGAATGCCCTTAATATACATTTTATTGATATACCACAGAGAAGTATAGCTACCACTCTCTATCAAAAGAGCTTCTTTTACATCAGGCCATCACTGAAAACACAACAGGGTACCATGCAGAAGTCAAAGGATTGTGGGGAATCTCACTCCCACTTGTTACATCTACATTGCAGCTGCTGCATTTATGGATCAGGGAACGTCTTAGAAGAGGTAGAAAGATTATGCAATCCAGAATGCCATGAAGTCTGCTGTAAAGCAGTCTATCTTAGAAGTGACCTGATAAATAAAACTGGAACAATACTAATATCTATAGACATGTTAATGTGGAAGAAGAAAATTTCACTTGGTCCCATTCCTAGACAAATAACTATAGGCAATAACCAACTAATGGAAGAAAGAAAATAAGCCTCTCCCAGGGATATCACTGCAATAGTAGTCAGGAGGAATCAAATACACACAAGCAATAAAAATGGATTCAGTATGTTCTATTTATATATTTGTGCATAAACATATACAAACAGAGATAGAGAGAGACATATAAAACAAGTATAATCAAAGGGAAAAAAAGGCTGTCAAATTCAGCTTGGGGCACTATGAAAGAAGTTTGAGGGAGGGTGTCTGGGAGGGACTGGAAGGAAAAAACAAGGAGTGTGTAATTCATTTTCAATTATAATTTAATCATAAAATGTTAATAGCACTAGTGGGAAAGTTTGGAAGGATTCTATAATTTTCTCATTTATGGAATAACTAACTAAATATTCTCAGACCTTTAAAGGTCTGATACAACTATATACTGAACCTATTAGGCAATAAACTTTTTTATTTAGGAGATATTTAATTACTGTTTCTTTCTCATTTCTTGTAGATTTTATTATTCTCTTCATATTGGTTTAATTTTAGTAGGTATATGAAGTTAGAAATATATCTATTATTTTATATATTTTTAAGTGTAATATTTTTTAATTTTTATTTTAAAGTTTCCTGTTTATTTTTGACATATATTCCTCTTCCCAGAGTCACAGCACATTTTCCCTACTTCTGTACCCACCCAACGTTTTAAAAATATGTTCTGATGATTCTCTGAATTTCAGTGATATCTGAAATGACTCTCTTTTTATACATAATTGTTTTTATTTGGGCCTTCTCTCTTCCTTTTTTGGGTAAATTGCCTAAGAGTTTGTTGATATTGTTTGTTCTTTCAAAGAATCAACATTAATTGATACTTCCATTTCTATATCATTTATTTCTTCCCCGAAGATTATTGCTTCTCCTCTACCTATTGATTCTTTGATTGGTTTGTTATTTTCTAGTAGTTTAAAGTTCATCATCAGGCAATTTATTTGTGGTCTCTGATTTTCTTTTTTACTGTATTTCAGAAGTCAATATGTGTTTGTTTTAGTGTTCAGTTTTAGAAATTCTTTTATTTCCTTCTTGATTTCTTCAATGACATGTTCATCATTCAATAGTGTGTTCTCTTATTTCCTGGAGTTTGTTTACTTTCTGTAATTTCTCTTACTGTTGATTACTAGATTTAGCTCATTAAGGTTAGGCAAGACATTGTTTCATTTCCTGGACATTTTCTGAGAGTTGTTTTATATTCTAATAGGTGATTTTTTTTTTCAGAAAAGTTCTATGAGATGATGAGAACATGTGCATTTTAAGTTGTTTTAGTGGAATTTTCTGTAGAAGATGTCATGTAATTCAAATATTTATTATTTTATGTACAGTTGATCTGCATTTACTTGGAATAACTTTTTTTCTGTTTTCACAATAAGTTAATGTTTACCTTTGATGGAGAAATATTATTCTTGGAGACAGTAAGGGAGAGATTCTGAGCTTTGTTTGTTTGTCTTTTTTTTTAATAAGCTAGTCTGTGGCTTTTGATGGGAGAATTTAGAATGTTAATTTTCATAGTTATTTTTGAAGTGTTCATAGTTTCCCATCATTTTATTGGTTTTGAAGTGTTTCGGGTGATTTTTAGGTCCTCCTTTGTATATTAGTATCTCAGCATCATTTATTTTTTTCCTCCACTAATCTTTTGAGATTTTCTGTCCTCTTCAGAGTAAAGAATTCCTTACATTATCCTCTTTATGGTTAGCTTGATGATTATAAATTCCTGTAACCTTTTATCATAGACTGCTTTTTCATTTACCATTACTTTATACATATAGTCTTGGCAGGTCCTTTAGACTAGACTAGCAGTTTTGTAGTTTTGTCATTTAGAATTTGAAGTACATCATTCCAAACCCTTCCTGCTTTTAAGAGTTTGACTGAAAATCCAACTGTTATTTGAATAGACCAGTCTTTGCATTTAATTTGTCCTTGCCTCATGCAGCTTTCAGTATCTTTTCTTTGTTTTGTAGTTTCAGTGATTAACTGTATTACAATATATGTAGTTTCTTTCATAGTCTTATCTGATATTTTGTGTGCCATGTAAATCTGGATGAGCTTTTCTAACTCTACACTTAGAAAACATTTTTCAATGAATTTTAAAATTTATGTAAAGTTAATGATTTTTTGTTTTTAGAGATACAGAGGCAGAGGCACTTGCTTAAGTGATACAACCATTTATACGTTATCCATTCTCCTGTAAATGACTCCTTATCTTGTTCCTGAAGTAATCCTAAATTAAACTCAAGGTCACTAGGATTGATGTGTGGAATTATTTGCACTGTAATTCATGTATATCTGAGGCAAATAAACATCCATTTATCTGTCCATAAGAAGCTCACACACTTTTTGATATTGGAGATTTTAATACAAGATTCACTAGCCCTGTATCAGGGGAGAAAGCATTTTATGGGAGCAGAGTATAAGAAAAGTGTTAAATTCATTATAGTCATGAAAAGGAAAGGAAAGAAAAGGCTTGATATCTTGTTATCTGTTCTGAAACTACACTGTAATGACCAAGAAGATAGAAGCCTTAAAGGTGGATCCTAATGGGAGGTCACTGCATAGTATCTTGAAAAGGAATTATGATATTCAGTGCTTTTATTTACTGTATTTTCCATGCCTTTTTCATAAAATTCTGCTTTAGGTTTTTCAAACTTCTATATTGTCTTCACATATTTTTAAAAATTTATCATTGACCTTGAATGAATTATTTAAATCTTCTCTTTTGTCTTCATACTCTGATATTATGTCTTCCCCATTAACAAGTTATATAGGTAAAAAATTTCCATCAACCATTTTCCCAATGTTTATTTGAAATTAAAATATGATTATATCATTTTACAACCTCAGTTACCTTCCTCCAACCCAGCCCTTTGATCACTTTCAAATTCAGTCTCTTTTTCTTTGTCTTAATTGAATATATACACACATACACATGCATAAATATAACATGCTCAGGATATTTAATGTTACTTTTATGTATATAATTATAGGCTGGCCAATTGAGATTGGATGACCAATCATGAGGTTTATCCCTAATGAAGACTATTTCTTACTACTATTCTCAGGCATCCTTAAATGCCCATAGTTCATTATTTACTACTGTGACCCAATGAGATTCACTGACTTTTGATTTTATCTATTGTGACTTTTTAATTTATTACTTAAAATATATTATAGCAGTCACTTTCTCTCTAACCTGTCCTCTTTGCAACTCTATCTATATCCTTCCTCACTTTCTTTCAAATTGATGGCCCTTTTTTGATTATTATGCAGATTCAGATTCACATATATTCATAAATATATAAATACAAACTGTAAAACTCTTATATTGTGACTTTTTCTATATGATTCTAGAAGTGACCACTTTATACTGAATTGTCAATTAGGGTATTAATCTCTGGTAAAGGCTGGATAATCTCTCTCTCTCTCTCTCTCTCTCTCTCTCTCTCTCTCTCTCTCTCAGCAGTTATTATTTGACTATAATATTTCACTAGGGTCAGGACCCCTTAAGATTTCCTCTTCCTCATTAATGTCTATACATATCATCATTATTTAGATCCTCTAAGGTAGTCGCATTTCTGAGGTATCCTGGTTGAAATTTCCCTGTCATTTCTAGAAAATACAATATCACATGGTCTCTGATTTTTATAATCTTTCTATTCCCTCTTCCTCTGTGTTCCCTGAGCTATAGATATGTAAGTTGTGATGAATATGTATTTGTTGTGGGCAGGAGTACAATATAATTCATTGATTTCTGCATTTTGAACTATTGTGGTTTTCTGCACTTGTCATTTATTATTAAATTTCTTTGAGGAGAGATGAGAGATGCATTTATCTGTGTATATAAGGATATGCTTTAGAGTGCAGCTAGGAGTTATGGTGGTGCAGTTAAGTAACAATAGATGGTTGTCTTCTAAGATTGATCACTTATTTGTTCTGTAGTATTTTTTAATTTGTCTCATTTTTATTAATTATTTTATTTACATTTCAAATGTCCCTATTCCTAACCAATCAACCCTCCAATTTGACTCTAAGAGGGTGTTTCACCCACACCCACCTCATCCATCCAACATCCCCCTTTTCTGGGGCATCAAGCCCCTACATGACCAAGTGCCTCTCCTCCCACTGATGAATGCCAAATAAGATAGTTCTCTGCTGCATATGTAGGCTGAGTCATGGACCAGCCCATGAATACTCTTTGTTTGGTGGTTTAGTTCCTGGGATCTCTGAAAGGTCTGGTTAGTTGATACTGTTGTTTTTCTTATGGGGTTGCAATTCCTTTAGCTCCTTCAATCCTTCTCCTAACTCTTCCATTGGAGTCCCTATGCTCAGGCCAATGGTTGGCTGGGAGTATCTGCATCTGTCTTAGTCAGGTGCTGGCAGAACCTATCAAAGAGCAGCCATACCAGGCTCCTTTCTGCAAGTACCTCTGACACCAGCAATAGTGTTGGGGTTTGGTATCTGAAGATGGGATGGATCCCAAGGTGAGGAGGTCTCTGGATGGCCTTTCTTTCCTTTAGTCTCTGTTCCAGTTTTTGTCCTTGCATTTCCTTTATACAGGAACAATTCTGTGCTAAAAAATTTGAGATGGATGGGTGGCTCCATAACTCAACTGGGAGCCATGTCTACCTACTGGAGATGTTCTCTTCATGTTCTATGTCCTTGCTGTTTGGCATTTTTGCTAATGTAATCCCCATGGGTTCCCCAGAACCTCTAGAATCCCTGGCATCTGGGACATTCTAGTGGTTCCCCCTTTCCCCAACCACTACTGCTACATATTTCTATTCATTCTCCTGGCCCTCTAGTCTTCTCTCCTATCTCTTCTCATACCCAATCCTGCCCACCCCCTTTTCCCTCCCACCTCTTCCACCTAGGTCTCTCCCTCCTTCTGCCTCCCATAATTATTTTTCTTGCCTCTTCAAAGTGGAATTGAAGCATCTACAACTTGGCCTTCCTTCTTGGTAAGCTTCATATCATCTGTAAGATGTATCATGGGTATTCAGAGCTATTGGGCTAATATCCATTTATAATATCCATTTATCAGAAGTACATACCATGTATGTCTTTTTGGGTCTGGGTTACTTCACTCAGGATGATATTTTCTAGTTCTATCCATTTGCCTACAAAATTAATGAAATTCTTGTTTTTAATAGCTGAGCAATATTCCACTGTGTAAATGTACCACACTTTCTATATCCATTTTTTGTTGAGGGATATTTGGGTGGCTTCTAGCTTCTGGCTATTATAAATAAGGCTGCTACAAACATAGTGGAGCACATGCTCTTGCTGAGAAGTACCTAAAGAAAATTTCAACATCCTCAGTCATCAGGGAAATGCTAATCAAAGTGACCCTGAGATTCTACCTTGTACCAATCAGAATGGCTAAAATCAAAAACTCATGTGACAGCAGATGCTGGCAAGGATGTGGAGAAAGTGGAACACTCCTCCATTGCTGGTTGGATTGCAAGCTGGTACAACCACTTTGAAAATCAATCTGGAGTTTTCTCAGAAAATTGGAAATAGTTCTACCTGAAGACCCAGCTATACCACTCCTGGGCATATACCCAAAAGAATCTTCACCATACCACAAGGACAGGTGTTCTAGTATGTTCCTAGCATCCTTGTTTATAATTTGCCTCATTTATAATTAAATAGAATTACAGCATTTCCTCCTGTAGTGCTTTGAATGACAATGTGTCCCCATAGGCTCATATATTTAAATCCTCAGTTTCCTGCTGATGAACTTTTTGGAAGGATTAGTAGGTGTGACCTTACTGAAGCAGTTGTGTCTTGTTGGAGGAGATATATCACTGGGAGTGGGTGACTTTAATGGTTTAAAATCCCGTGTCACTCTCTCTCTCTCTCTCTCTCTCTCTCTCTCTCTCTCTCTCTCTCTC
>NW_021604642.1:3389483-3391278 GCF_004785775.1 Grammomys surdaster | reverse complement strand
CTCTCTCTCTCTCTCTCTCTCTCTCTCTCTCTCTCTCTCTCTCTCTCTCTCTCTCCCTGCTCCCTACAGATTTACTGCTCTAGCTTAATGATTGTTTACTTTCTACCATGATGTTAATGCACTAACTCTCTAAATCTGTAAGCTGTTCCCCAATTAAACTTTTTTCTTTCATAATAGTTTTTTATGGATATGGTATATTTTCATAGCAACAGAGCACTAATTAAGAAAGCAAATAAATAAAATAACCAATTAAAAAAAAGACAAGTCTCCACACTCTCCAAACTTCTCACATCCCTCTCAAATCTGGGCATACATACATACACATATATGTGTGTGTGTATATGAAAAAACAATATTTTATATTTATAGAAAATTATATAGTACATATAAGTGTGTATATACATATATAGTAAAATATATACATATTTAAATGAACTTAGATCAATTAAGGCACTTAAGGTGATGATGTTTCTCTGAATAATAACAGATAATATCTAGCTAAAGTCCCAGTGCCAGACATGAGACACCACTTTTCCAGTTTCTCAGACTCTTCCAGATTCTGTACCTGTGGTAGTGCCTAATACTGTTACAGTCAAGGCAAAGTGTATTGTAGATAAAGTTCATGGGCCTGACATTAGAAGAAGTTTGTTGTTACTTCATCCAGTAGATTCTGAGCACCGGAAAAGCAGCTGATGGAAAAATAGAATATTCATATTCCTTTTGTTTTCCTAAAGGTAATCAGAAACCCATGGCAAGTTGGGTTTTAAGCCACAAACATCTGAATTTTCAGTTTTTCTTGTATATTTATCATTGAAAGCTTTTCTCAGTATTTTTTTTTCTTTACTACATAGATTAAAGACAGACTAATAGAATGAGCATTGTGGGATACAATGTTTGCATCTAAATCTTCAGTAATTTTGGAAATATAATGAAAAGATGAATTTCTGGGTTAAATAAAATAAAAACAGCTTTTAAGTAAAATGAAAGAAAAATAATTTGGCAAGTAACATTTTACAAAGAACACTGGATGCTGGCTGGCATGCATTGGCATTACATATTTCATTTGTTCTGGGAAATTTTCAGCTTAGGATCTAAGCAAACTTTTAATAAAAATATAAAAACAGATAAAGTTTTCAAATGAAGATATCAGAAATGTTAGTTCCCTGGGAGGAAAGAATCGATTAATACAAAAAGCAAACCAGAAGAAAAGCTGAATATAAGAAATAATGGTCAACACAGATCTTCCCCCGACAAAAAATGCCAATCATCAATTTTCTTTTCTTTTCTTTTTTTTTTATTGGATGATTTATTTACATTTCCTATGTTGTCCCCTTACCCCATCCCCCACCACCCCCTCGGAACCCCCAATCCCCTCGCCCCTCCTCCTTCTTCTCTGTGGATGTAACCTCTATCTACCCCCCCCCCACTCCCACCTCCCCACCCTCAAAATTCCCACCCCCTGGGGCGTCCAGCCTTCATGAGGTCAAGGTTCTCTTCTTCCACCTATGCCCAGCAGGGCCCTCCACTTTTACATATTCAGCTGAAGCCCTGGATCCCCCCCAAGTGCTCCCAGGCTGGTGGTTTAGACCCTGGGAGCTGTGGTTGGTTGGTATTGTTGCTCTCCTCATGGTGCCGTAAATCCTTTCAGCTCCTTCAGTCTTCACTCTAACTCCTCTATTGAGAACCCCATGATCAGTTCAATGGCTAGTTGTGAGCATCTGCCTCTGAATATGTCTGACTCTTGAAGGCCTCTGAGGAGATATCCATATCAGGCTCTTATCAGCATGCACTTCCT
>NW_021604642.1:3380681-3389083 GCF_004785775.1 Grammomys surdaster | reverse complement strand
TATATATATATATATATATATATATATATATATATATATCCTGCTCAAGTCAGTATAATATTACTTGTGTGTATGCTTTCATTGATGGAACATTTGGTATCGGTTAACCACAATGTATGCTCTTCCCTGTGGAGAACTATTTCTTCAACTTTCACCATTCCTTAGCTGCTTCCAGGTCTTTCTATAGGATCGTGGTCTGTTGGGCTTTCCCTGGAGTACATTAACATGTATATTATTGTTGTCCTTGTTTAGCACATGTTTAAGCAGTTGTATTGGGGGAATTTTTGGGATTAGCTTCTGGCATTCCTAGGAGACACAGTTTTTACAGCATCATTTCTGATTCACTGGCTCTTACAGTTGTTGCACTTTCTCTTCCATAAAATACCCTGGGCCATAGTTGCAGGAGTTGTTCTATAGATATAACCTTTGGAATGGGTTCTACAACTCTGTATTTTGATTGATTGTGTTTTTTTATAATGATTTCCTTTTGCTGCAAAGAGATGTTTCATTGATGAGTTGTGAGGGCTATACCTATCTGTGGCTATACAGACGTCATGATGTTATAATGTAGTAGGGAGTACACTGATGTTATAAAGTAGTAGTTATAGGGTCTTCTCAAAGTTTCTTGACTTCAGTAGCTCTGGGTATTTGGCTGGATTTGTAGTACCAGGCATTGCCTAGCAGGCCTTAAGTCCAATTAGAGAGTTGTACATGTCATGACTACGCCTTTAAGGCTTTCCTGTAATGCTTGTCTTTGTTATGGTTCATAGACATCATAGCTGGGTAGGACTGTTGGTGATTCTCTCCTTTAGAATCTTGCATGGCTTTTTGATACCATAAAAGTAGATCTGAATGAATGAAGCTTTCAGGCTAGTTCTAGCTTGGGGGCTTCGGGGCCCTGCATCTGGAAATTCATGATGAGTTTAGCAATAAAGACAGGCCTTCCACCTCTGTGGGGTAACTAAGAGAAATAGCAATAGCCCATTATATCTTTTCAGTCTCTAACCAAAAACTCAAAAGAAGTTTCCTTTCTGATATCAAGGATTTTGTTAGTTGGCCTTTCACTCTTGGAGGGAGCATTAATTTGCCAGATCAAATTTTTTTATTTACAATATATATCAATATTTATATAGATGTGCATGTATTATGGGTAATTATTAGGTATATAGGTAATAATAAGATTAGCTATGACTTTTACAAATATCCTTACTATTACTTTATCTTCCTCTCCTCCTGATTTTAATGTATCCCCCTCCAAATATAGATACTTTCCTTTTCTACATTTCCTTGATAAGAATACTTGTACCATGCCATTCACCTCTATGGTCCCCTTTCACTTTTTTACTTTCCTAGATTCTCAGTTATTCACAGGATAAGTATTCACATGTGAAAATTTGGTGCATGGAGCCTCTGATGAGGAAGCATATGTGATGCTTGTCTTTCTAGGTCAAGGTTACCACATTCAATATGATTTTTCCTATTTTCTTCCACTTAGCTACACATTTTTTTTGTTTTTTTGTTTGTTTGTTTTTCAAGACAGGGTTTTTCTGTGTAGCCCTGGCTGTCCTGGAACTCACTCTGTAGACCAGGCTAGCCTCGAACTCAGAAATCCACCTGCCTCTGCCTCCCAAGTGCTGGGATTAAAGGCATGTGCTACCACCACCAGGCTAACCTACACATTTCTTGATTTCAGTTTTCCTTATGGCTTTTTGAATAATATTCCATAGAGTATATGTACCACATGTACAATATTTTATTGAGAATTTTTGAATCTGTGCTCATTAGGAAAATAACCAATTATTTTATTCTTGTTGGTTCTTTGTCTAGTTTTAGTATAAAGGTAATTGAGCTTCCTAAAATGAGTATGAAGTGTTTCTTTTCTTTTCTGTTGGTGTGATTTGAGGTGTATTGATGTTAGTTATTCTTTAAAAGTCTATAACAATTTGCTGATGTGTCTTCCAGACCTAATCTATTTTGAGTTAGGAGATTTTCTTTTTTGTTTCTATTTCTATCTCATTGGTAGAACTTTGTGGTAGATTATATATATAAAAAATGTCAACAAATTCATCCATTTACTTTAAGTTTTCCAGTTTAGTGGAACATAGATATTTTAAAGCATACCTGTGTGATTCTCTGAATTTCCTTAATATCTATTAGAATGTTTCCCTTTTTACCTCTGATGTTATTGATTTGGATATTCTCTATTTCTTATAGCTAATTTGGCTACAGGCTTATCAATGTTGTTACTCTTTTCAAAGATTCAACTCCTTTTTTCATTATCCTTTGTACTTTTTGTCATTTCTATTTAATAATATTTCAGCCTTAAAATTTAATATATTCTTTTGTATATGTTTCTGTGTTGTTTGCTTGTATTTTTCAAAAGCTTTTAAGCAAGACAGTAAGTTCCTATATCATATTGCCATCGTTTTTATGTGGGGCTATTAAGACTCCATTTTCCGGTTTTATTATATAATCACTTCATGCTATAACTTTTCCTATTAGAACTGACTTCATTGTATCCCATTGATTTTGGCATGTTTTGTTTTCATTTTCACTCAGTCCCATAATTTAATTTTTTTCCCTTTTAATTCCATCAGTAGTGTCTTGCTTAGCCTGTTTGCATTTGTGTACATTCTGCATTTCTGTTGTTGAAAGCTTTAGTACTTATAGTCAAATAGTATGCAGTATGTTATTATAACTTGTTTTAAAATTGCTGAGATTTGCTTTATGTTCTCATATATAATTTCTTTTAGAGAATATATCACAAGCTGCTATGAAGAAATTGTGCTCTTTAATGCTTAGATGGAATGCCATGTATAGGTTTGTTAGATCCATTTAATATATGCTAAGTATTTGGTGAATAAATGGTTAAAATGTTAATATCCTCCTGGTAGACTTCTTCTTTAATAAGTTCAAAATGTCTTACTCCATCTCTCTTGTTTTTTTTTGTTTGAAATATAGTTTTGTCAAATATCAGAATAGCTACATTTGTCTATTCCATTTACTTGAAATATTTTTCTGTTTTTTTATACCAAAGTTGTATGTATTTTGTATTCTATTGCTGTGATAAACTCCATAACACAAAACAACTGAGAGCTGAATGCATATATTTTTCCCTACACAGTGCCATCACAACCCATCATTGAGAGAAGCCAACGAAGGTACTGAAGCAAAGCTGGAAACTGGAGACAGAAACTGAAGCAGAAATTATGGAAGAGTGTTTTTGCACACTAGACCTTTCTTACCTTGCTAATTTTATACAACTCGGGGATGCATGCCTTAGGCTCCACCACCCAATTTGAGTGCACATCAACTACTTATCAAGAAAACATCCTCCAGATTTTACTGGAGCAAATACCGTCAGGCCATTTTGTTCAATTGAGGTCCTTCTTCCCACATGATTCCAAGTCAAGTTGGTATGTTAAGCTGACACAAATAATATAAAGTTATCAAAAAATTTGACCCCTTGTCAATTTGACACAAAGAAATAACTATTCCTTCATTGTTTTTCTACATAATTTCATAATATATTATCACAATATATATTACATTATAACTTAAAAAATTTTAGTCTTTAAAAGTTCAGACTCTTTTAAAATATTCAAAGTTGCTCTAAAACTCAGTCTTCTAACTGTGGTTTCCTTTAAAACAAAAAAAGTAAGTTAAATCCTTCTTATTCTAAGACAGAAGTCCCAGGGCACAAAGAATTTAATCAGACTGAAGGAAAACCAATATCCAAACATGCTCAATTCTTGAAGGCTGAGACCCACTTACAATCCTTTGGACTCTGTGTGTCTTGGGCCACTCCAACTTTTAGGCTCTTTCATCTTCAGCACATAATTCTTGTCCCCTAGGCTCATGCTATTTGCATCTGCTGATGTCCTTGGCAATTTATCCAACATTCCTGGTCTCTCCAATATGATGACATCATCACTGTAACTGACGCTACATCTTGAAACAATACCTATACCTAGGACCTTTTCAGGGACTGTGATTCTGCTTCATCATGCTAAACCTTTCTTTATGAGCCCTTCAAATCTTGGGACCACACTAAAAACTCAGCCATACCTTCCCATGATGCCTCTTTTTTCATGGAATCCAATCTTGCTACATGGTGCCAACTATCGGTTTCTCCTCATCACCCTTTTAATACTGTGTTATCTACTGCAATGTTCTCTCCTGATCTCTCATTGCAAAGTCTACTGCTCTCCAGAATTCTTTCATTTCTGAATCTCTCATCCTACCAAATGATAACACATGAGGGATTCTTACACATTCATGAAGTACAGCTAACAATTTGAGATATAGCATTATCCTTTTTGGAACCAAAGGTTCTGTATGTTGACCCTGAGGAAATACTTTCCAGAAAATATCTTCTCATTGAGGTTGATCTGTTGTTACTACTAGGTAATTTTTCATTCCCAGATAACCAGCATCAATTTCACAGTAAAGCAAAATTTAACCTTGGTTATACTGGTCTCTCATTAATCACAGCTGACTCTTCACACATGGCTGAATAGATGCCGCACAAATTCAAAATATCACATGAACAGCACCGATTGAATTGTTAAATCATTATCAACCTTCCCTCTGAAATTTCACAAGTCTGGGGTCCATCATCAGTGTTGCCCTCATTATTCCTATCTTCCAAGGTCTGAAAGCAGCTGACTAAACTCTGAGATATCAATGGCTTTTCCAGCACACATTCCAAATGCTTTTGTGTTCTCCCAAGAGCATCATGTAAGGTTTGTCACAAAGTTACCTCATGATCCTGATACCAATTTCTTTATCTGCTTTTTGTTGCTGTGATGATAAATACCATAACAAAATGCAGCCTAAGGAAGAAAACCTTTATAGGGTTTAAACCTCATGATCAATGACCATCATGGAAGGAAGAAGAAACTGAAGCACAGGCAATGTAGGAATGCCATTTTCTGGATTGCTCTCTATGGCTTGTATACCTTGTTTTAATAGTGCAACTTAGAAATAATTGTGAAGTGGCAGCACCACTCAAAGTGGACTGGCTACTCTCACATGCGTAATTAGTCAAGAAAATGCCTCCATACATTTTGCTGCAGGCCAATTTTATGGAGGCATTTGCTCAGTTGGCATTTCCTATTTGTAGATGACCCCAGGTTGTTCCCATCTGCTGCAGGAGGAAGCCTCTCTAAGGATGGCTGAACCAGGCACTGATCAGTCTCTGAGTCATTTTCTTGTTAATTATTGTTTTAGTCTAGGAGTGTTTGGTTTTACCCTACGTCTCTGGGCTATCTGGTTCTCTGGTTCCTGGTCACCAAAGAAGTGTCAAGTATTGATTCCTTTTCATGAAGTGAGCCATAGGTCAAATAAAACATTGGTTGATTATTCTTATAAGGTTTGGGAAACCACTGCTCTAGAATATTTTTCACACTAAAAAATTGTATATAGAAGAGTTTGGGGTTTATTGGGCCTGGATTGGTGTCTATATTTCTCTTTTGGTATCCTGCAATGTACTTTTCCATATCAAAGACATTAAAATTTGGGGGCTAAAAATTCTATGTAGGTACAAACTTGAACACTCCATGTTAAATAAGTTCTGTGAGTGTTGTCTTTAGCAATGAGGTTTGTCAGTTTGTGGATCACAATCTATTGTTTTGGTGACAGCCTAGGCTGTTTGGGATTTCCATGGGACCCCTCTGGCCAACAATTCAATTGGATTTAATCCAGTTTCAGTACTGGAAGCTTCATTTGATGACAGTTGATCACCAACTGGGACTCCATCCCCTCATTATTCGGAGTCTTCATTGGGATTGAAAGACACAGAAATTTTCAGCAAAATCATAGAAGAATATTTCCTTAATCAAAGGAAAGAGATGCCTATTAGGTACAAGAGGCATACAAAACACAAAAGAATATACATTCTTCTCTGAAATTGAACTTTCTCTAAAATTAAACACATTCTCAGAGACAAAGCAAGTCTCAACAAATACAAGAAAATTGAAATTAGTACCCTGCATCCTGTCTGATTACCCCATGGATTAATGCTGGATATCACCATTCCCAATTAGAAGTTGTACCACAGAGATATAGTAATAAAAATAGCAATGGTATTGGTACAAAACCAGATACAATGATCATTGAAATCTAAACTGAAAAAAAACCACACATTTTTGCACACATGATTTTTGAGGAAGAGATCTAGAAAAAGGCAGTATCTTACACACTGCAAAAGGACAGTATCTTCAATTAGTGGTGCTTCTCCAACTGGTTGGCTGCATGTAGAACAACGCAAATAGGTTCATACTTATCACTTGGCATAAAACTCAAGTCTTAATGAGTCATAGACTTCCATATAAAACCAGATACACAGAACCTTATAGAAGAGATTATGGGAAATAACTCTTTGGCACAAGAGTTACTACTAAACAGTAGATCATCAGCACAGGCACTAAGATAAACCATTAATAAATGAGAACATATGAAACTGAAAAGCTTCTGCACAGTAAACGACACTGCCATATAGACAAAGGTGAAGCCTATCAAATGGGAAAAGATTTTTAAAAACTACATGGGCTACAATTCAAAATATACAAATAACTAAAAAAACGAGATACATAGAAAACAAGTAACTCAATTAATAAATGGGGCACAGATCTAAACAGAGAATTCTCAAAAGAGAAATCTCAAATGGCTGAGAAACACTTAAATGTTCAACATGATCAGACATCAGGAAAATGCAAAACATACTTTGAGATTTCATCTTAAACCTATCAAAATTGAATGACTAGGATGAATAAATCAAGTGACAGTTCATGCTCTTAAGGATGTGAACTAAGGAGAATGTTGCTGGTGGGAATACAAACCTTTACAGACACTATGGAAGACAGTGTCTTAGTTCTTCAGAAAGCTGGGAATAAATACATCTCAAGATCCAGCTACACCACTCTTGGGCATTTATCCAAAGGATACATCATGCTACCCCAGAGACACACTTGATTAACAATGCTTGTTGCTGATCTATTCATAATAGCTAGAATTGGAAACCACTTAGAGGTCCCACAACAGAATAATAAAAGATAGATAGATAGATAGATAGATAGATAGATAGATAGATGATAGATGATAGATAGATACATTTATCGATAGATAGATGGATCAATAGATAGATGGATCAATAGATAGATATGATAAGATATGATATGATATATGTATCCAATGGAGTATTACTCAGTTGTTTAAACAATGAAGGGGTGAAATTTTCAGGCAAATGGATGTAACTAGAAAAAAAAAAGTCCTCCATGAGGTAACCCAGACCTAAAAGATAAAGATGACTTGTACTCACTTATAAGCTACAATCCATAGACTTACAGAGCTTAGGTATAAAGTAAGGAATATAGGATATATATATATATATTTTAAAAGGGAACTAGGAATTTATGGATGGATGGGTAAGGTGAAATGTGAAGATCAAGTGGGGAAGGGAAGGAGGTAGTTAGATGAGGGAGAGATTATTGGCAGAGAGCTAAAATTAAAGGTCTCTTGAGGTATGGTATACAACTCTAAAATGTACCCATATATAAAGGTCATCTAAATGAAATTTTTCAATAATGAAGAAGACAAAGCCCCAAATGGCCATCTTTCCTCAACAAAAGAATCTTCCAGTGACAAAATTGGGTCACATCTAACTAAATATTGGCCAAGGGGGTCTAAAGGAGAACAATAAATAACTCTGGCAGTGGCCAAGATTGTAGATTGTTCTCCATACATGACAGCAGGGCCTCCCATTACTGAAGACAGTACTTATACAACTCATTGAACATGGCGAAGTTAAGCTTACTTTAAAATAAACAAAGCACATGTATTTTTATGTATACATATACAAGTACACACACACATATATATAATTTAAAAATTACATATATAAATAATATATATATATTATATATATACACATATAATTTTAAAATAATATATACAACTTATACACAAAGAGTGTGTCTTAGTTAGGTTTTCTATTTCTATTTCTATTTCTAAAAAGCTGCAATGAAGCAACATGACTAAAAACTGAGTTAGGGAGGAAAAGGTTTATTCCACATTGTTGTTCATCACCAAAGGAAGTCAGGACAGGAACTCAAAAAGATCAGGAACCTGGAGGTAGAAGCTGACACTGGAAGTAGGAGCAGTGCTGCTTAATGGCTTGCTAAGCTTACTATCTTATAGAACCCAGGAACACCATCCCAGGAATGGTACCACCCACAATCAGTTAGCTCCTCCCCCATTGATCTCTAATTTAGAAAATGCCTTACAGCTAGATCTCAGGGAGACATTTCCTCAACTGAGGCTCCTTCCTCTCTGATGACTATAGCTTATGTCAAGTTGACACAAAACCAGCCAGTACACACACACACACACACACACACACA
>NW_021604642.1:3345824-3380671 GCF_004785775.1 Grammomys surdaster | reverse complement strand
GACAGAGACAGTGAGAGACAGAGATAGACAGTCAGACAGAGATAGAGATAGAGAGGAGAGAGAGAAAAACACACAGAGAGAATCATCCTACATGGTGTATGCTCCCCTGTGAGCCAAGGTGTGTGCTACCCCATGAGCCATAAGATATCTAACAAAACTCCCAGTGTTGGGCATGAAAACATCACTCAGATTGTTGAGCAGTAGAATACAAGAGACTTCTTCAACAATATGAACAATTGACATTGACCTTGTTTGCATTATAGAATTTCATGGTAAGACCCTGTTGCTGGGGCACCACACTCGTGCTATATTCGTGAATCCAGATGGAAATGTCCTGCAACTATTCTTTCTGAGTATTGAAATGTTCTATGGAAGCTGCTAAGGAGAGGATCAGTCACTAGTCTTCCCAAGTATAATTCCATTTTAGTATGTGTGCTGTCAAAGTAAACAATATTTCTTGATTTCAGGAAATATTGGATGATCATTATACATTTATCTTTCTTATATACTTATTTTCCTTTTCTGAATTATATATATATATGTATATGTATATGTATATGTATATGTATATGTATATGTATATTAAGGATTAAGAATTAACTCTTGTGTGTGTGTGTTTGTGTGTGTGTGTATTCAAGTACACTAAAAGACATGGGCCAATAGAGGCTCACAGACTAACCAACCAACAAAAGAACATGAATGGACTGGACCTAGGCCTACTACACAGATGTAGCAGATATGCAGCTTTTTCTTCATGTGGAAGAAAAATCAATTGGATTGTGGGGCTGTCTCTCACTCTGTTGCCTGCCTGTGAACCTCCTTCCCCTCCTTGGGGTGCCTCGTCTGGCCTCAGTGGGAGAGGATGCACTGAGTCCTTCTGTGACTTGATATATCAGGGTGGGTTTGTATTCATGGGGAGCCTGACATTCTTTGGGGAAGAGAGTATGGGGGAATGGGAGAATGAGGGAGTAGGAATGAAGATGGCACTGGGAGGATTGGAAGGAGGAGGCTGCAATCATACTGTAAAGTGAATGAATGAATGAATGAATGAATGAATAAATAAATAAATAAATATGAAAAATTACAAAATGAAAAAATCAAAAGAATTTTTTTATTTCATCTAATTTAATCAATTTACAATTACAAAAATGTTACTTAAAAATTATAAGGTATGTTAAAATGAAACACTAGAGTCATGTTTATTCTATGAACATAGCTGGGAAGACATATCTTCAAATTATATATTTAAGAAAAGAATTGACTGGATAGAAAATTTATAGTAACAGTACAAAGAATAGAATAATAATATTTTTAGGTAGAATTTTGTGATATATTTTTAAAAGCCTCATAATTTACCATGTGTTTTCCCCTTGGCCTATAAGAAGATTAACATTTACAAATGTATATGGAAAAAGAGATATACCCAAATAATTTGGACATGGATAATTAGAAATTCATTTCTGTAGGTATCTGCTAAAGGCTTGAGACCAGACATAGATCTTTTTATTTTGATCCTTGTCTCATGAACTTGTCTAATATTTATTGTCAACTTGACAAGAACTACAATCTTCTTGGAAACAACCTTTTGAGCATCCTTGTTTGTTTGTTAAACCAAGAAGTAAAGATGCCATTATAAATAAGGGAAATAAATGAAAGGAGTATTAGCATTTCATCTGCAGGTTTCCTGATTATAGATACAACATGAGACACTTCCTCAAGCTCTTGACATTATGATGTCCCAATCATTATGGACTCTACCCACAAACTGAGCCAAGATCCATCCTCCCTCCCTCCCTCCCTCCCTCCCTCCCTCCCTCCCTCCCTCCCTCCCTCCCTTCCTCCCTCCCTCCTTCCGTGAGGTGCTTGTTGTCAGGCATTTTTTTTTTCAGAACAGTGAGGAAAGTAACCAATACACTTGTGAAAGTGGTCCATAACACCTACATTTTAGGATTACTGAAGAGAGAAAACAAAGAGGGAGTGAGGCAGAGATCCGAAGTAGGTGTGGGAGGAAGACAATGGTAAAAAAGAATAAAAAGCAAAATGCTTTTTCACTGAATCACAGCACTTCTGATATCTTACCACTGCAGCCATTTATTTCTCTATTAAAGCTACTAAAATTTAACAATATGTATGTGCCTCCTAGCTAATGGGATAGCCGTGAGTAGGTTCTTCACCCTTCAGAAAAGTACATCCTAACTGAAGAACCAAGTGAAAGAATCTGGAGAAGGCTGTCTCAAGGCTACAGTCTATATGGATATGGCAACATGGATAATACCGTAGGATATAAAGACTGTTCATGAGATCAACACAAGCAACTGGATTAGGAAGAGGATTCAATCTTTCAGAGAACTGCCCTAGGTCAAGATGTTGAGTTTTTAACCTCCTAATTATCACCCTTTGGAGGTCTGTCTCTTTGTTCTTACTCTAGAGAACAGATAGCTCCTATAAACTGTGGAAATCCTTGACAGAGGCTTAGAACCATATTCTACTCATAAAGAAAATGGAGGAAATGTGCTGCATTAATGCTGTATCTTTGCTATGGTTCCCATTAAGGACCATCATAGAGATACCAGGCATCATTGTGTTATTATTTCTTTGTGCCTTAAAAAAATTATAAAAACAGAAGGAGCTCCATAAGAGGTACATGACCAGTAATTGTGAGACTAACTTTTCACACAGTACACACGAAGCGGTTATTTTTTGCCATTTTTTGCTTTACTTGTTTACTTGTTTTATTGTGATTTCTGCTCATCATTTTAAGTGTCTTTAATTAATGATACATTTTCATTGGACATCTTCCCCCAAGCTTTTAAGGCAGAGGACATGCTTCTAAAAATCAAATAACTAAATAATAAATAAAGTGCTGAGTGGTAAAGTGACCCTTAGATGAAGTAATATAAATGAAAACCCAAATGCAGAAAATGTGCCTGTTCATCATCACTGACACCTGGGTGGAAGGGCCTCCCATCAGAAGCCCTTAACAGCAGTCCTGTCTGCTCTTATTGTGGCCTTAAATCCAGGGCACCTTAAGATACACTCAGTCTGGCCCCAGAACAAGAGTTTCAGCACTTTGATGGATTGAACAAAGTTTTATTTTCACTCACCTAGATGCAAAGTGACCTTTCAGGGCTTAAGATTCTGAGTCCCAAGAGACGTGGATGAATGTATAGAGAAGATGTAGTTGAAAGGTACAGTGAATTTGATTCAGGTCTGAAAAAACGCATCCTCAGCTTCCCCTCTGTCAAGCGCTGTTCAGCCTTCAGAAGTCTGATAAAGCATACATTCTGTGTCTGCTTGCAGTGTCTAATTCAGTAAAGGTGACTGACAGAAAACTAGACAAGTATAATAGTGATTATCATGGGAAAGAAGGGAAGAGCTCAACTGGGAGTGGTAGTATAGAACCAGGACTTAAGAGATCAGTTAAGAAGATATTGCCATGGACAACGGAGGATCAGTGAAGGATCATTAACTACTGACAAATATATTTTGTTGTTTACTTGACCTCTGATCCTCAACAAGTGGCTGACACTACCTGAGATAAGCACATCTTAAATCCAATTTACATAACAGAACTATATCAGACCTTTAAAAAATATTAGACTTAGTAAATATTTTCCAGATCTTCTAGATATTTGATAGGTAAGAAAAAGAGAAGAGATGGAGACACTGTAATATAAGATAAAACAACGAAATCTATAAATGTCAATTCAATTTTCACTTAGCATAGAAAGTATTGTGTTTCAGTCAGACATTTTCAAGCATCATTTGTGCTGATTTCCCCTTGCCTCCCATTCACATGCTCCCACCCCTTCTACTGTGCTCCATTGCTCCCCTTCCTCAACATATCTTTTCCCCTTATCATAGTCCTCTTTTTGGTTCCATGATCTTAATCACCTATACCCATACTTTCACTTATTCGTTCATCTGTTGGTTGCTATCTAGGCTGGTTCCACTTCATTTGTGAATAAAGCAGCAATCAACAGAGATATGATGGCATCACTGTGGCAGGATAGGGTCATTTGTATATGTGTCTTGAAGGAATATAGCTGGATCATTCAGTAGTTCTAATTTTATTTTGTAAAGAACAAAATATACTGAGTTTCATAATGGCTGCATAAGTTTATATTCTTACAAGCCCTGAATAAGGAGGAGTCCCATTTTTCCTTACATCTTTACTAGGTTTTTTTTTTTTTATGATTCTGTGTGTGTGTGTGTGTGTGTGTATGTTGTTATTGTTGTTGTTTTCTGTTTTTTGTTTGATTGCTTCTTGACTGTTCAGAGACAGTTTCATGTAGCGCAAGGTGACTTCTAACATACATTGCCCTTGAAATGTAGTGTTCTTGCCTCCACTTGCCATGCACAGTATTGTAGTCATGAGTATATATGTAGATTTTTACTGAGGTGAGACTCAATCTCAAGTAGTTTTAGCGTCCAGCACAATCAACACTTTAAAAAATACTCATTGTCTATGTGTGCTTCTTTGAGAATTGTCTTTTCAGTTTATTATCCCACTTTTATTTGGCAGAGATTTTTTGGTGTTTCAGTTTTACAGATGTTTACAGATTCTAAATATGAATCATCTTTCTAAAGAATAGCTGGAAAAATAATTTCCTCCTAATCTATAGGTTGTATGCTTGTTGTACTGACAGTTTTATTTGCTGTGCATAAGCATCTTAGTTTCACATAACTCCATTATTAATTCATGAGACTGTTTCCTCTACTATTGGAGTTTTGTTCATAAAGTTCCTGCATGTGCTTGAATCTTCAAGTTTACTTCTATGTTTTTTTTTTTAACAGCTTCAGTATTTCAGTGTTTAAATTCAGGTCTTCAATCCATTTTAAATTTACTTTTGTAGGAGGTGAATGAGATGGATCTCATTTAATTCTTCTATATCCTTCTATATTTTATGTATTTATTTATTTACTTGTTTATTTGTTTGTTTATTCACTTTACATCCTGATCACTGTTTCCCTTCTTACAGTCTCTCCTCCCAAATCATCTCCCCTTCCTCTCTAAGAGAGTGGAGGATGGCACTCCCCATTGTCTTTTCAACTTGGTACACCAAGTCTTTGCAGGGCTAGGTGCATCTTCTCCCATTGAGGCCAGACAAGACAGCTAAGTTAGGGGAATGGATTCCATAGACAGGTAACAGGTTTAGGAATAACCCCTGCTCCAGTTGTGGGGGACATACATGAAGACAAAGATGCACATCTGCTACATATGTACAAGGGAGGGTCTAGGTCCAGCCAAGTAAATGCTCTTTGGTTGGTAGCTCAGTGTCTGAGAGCCTCAAGGGTCCAGGTTATTTGACTCGGTTGGTCTTCCTGTGGAGTTCCTATCCCATTCAGGACCCTCACTCCTTCTCCCAACTCTTCCATATGAGGCCCGAACCCCATCCAAAGTTTGGCTATGGGTACCTGCATCTGTCTGAGTCAGCTTTTGGGTAGAGCCTCTAAGAAGACAGCCATACCAATCTCCTGTCTGTAAGTATGTCTTGGCACCAGCAATAGTGCTTGGGTTTGGTGTCTGTAGATGGAATTGATCAGACATTGGGGTGGTCTCTGGGAGACCTTTCCTTCAGCCTCTGCTCCAATTTTGTCTCTGTATTTCCTTTAAACTGGGATAATTCTGGATTAAAAAAGATGGATGGGAGGGTGGCCCCATTCCTCCACTGGCCATGTCTATTACTGGAAGTAATCTCTTCAGGTTCTATTGTCATGATGTTGGGTCCTGGGAGCCTCTCGAATTCCTGGCATCTGGGACTTTCTAAAGGTTCCCCAATTTCCCTACCTTCCATTGCTACTTATTTCTATTATTTATCCTGGCCCTCTTGATTTCTCTCCTGTCTCTTACCATACCTGATTCTGGCCCTTTAATTTGCTCCCTACCCCTATACCACCCAGATCCCTGCCTCCCTCTGCCTCCTATGATTATTTTAAGTGGGTTTGAAGCATCCACACTTTGGCTTTCCTACTTATTAAATTTCATATGGTCTTTGAGTTGTATTCTGGGTATTCTGAATTTTGGGGCTAATATCCACTTATCACTGAGTACATGTATGTACTTTTGTGTCTGGGTAAGCTCACACAGGATGATATTTTCTAATTCCATCCATTTGCCTGCAAAATGCCTGTCATGAAGTTGATATTTTTGATAGCTAAGTAGTATTTCATTGTGTAAATGTACCAAATTTTCTGTATCCATTCTTTCATTGAAGGACATCTGGGTTGTTTCCAGCTTCTGGCTATTATAAATAAGGCTGCTACGAACATAGTGGAGCATTTGTCCTTGTAATGTGTTGGAACATCTTTTGGGTATATGTCCAGGAGTGGTATAGCTTGTGGGAAAAATGGGCAGCAGAGGTGGTCCAGTCCTGGAGGCTTTCCTTGCAGCTGGTCCCACATACAGGAGGAAGTCTAAGGCTCCAGAGGCTGGAGGCTTGGTGATGGCAGACCCCAATGACACGAGGAAGTCCTTGGTTCCAAAAGGGTTTATTGTGATGGCGGATGGTGAATGGATCTGGAAGTACCCCCTGAAACTCAGGGCAGTCCTAGAGATGGAGAAAGGGGGAGGGGCTAGGGAGGAATGCTTAATTTGCTCCGACCTCTAGCCTTCATTAGTATGTAAATACCTAGGGCATGAAGCCTATCGTCACGCCCTCTACCTGTGCACTTTGGGAGGAGCTGTAATGGCCTAAGTGTCTGAACAATGTAGGTCTATGGAGATGAGACTGCAGTCAGGACTCTGTGTTCTGGGGATGTGGCTGAATGCCTGCCGTTTCTCTTAGAGTCTCGGGGTTCCAGGCCCATGTCCAACCATGAACCAGGATACCCTTACGCAGTCCCACAATAGCTGGGTCTTCAGGTAGAACTATTTCCAATTTTCTGAGTGTTTTTTCAAACTCATTGTACCAGCTTACAATCTCAGCAGCAATGGAGGGATATTCCTCTTTTTGCACATCCTCTCAGGCATTTGTTGTCCTCTGAGATTTTGATCTTAGCCATTCTGATTGGTGTAAAATAGAATCGTAGGGTTATTTTGATTTGCATTTCCTGATGACTAAGAAAGTTGTACATTTCTTTGGATGTTTCAAAGCCATTCGAGATTCCTCAGTTGAGAATTAATTGTTTAGCTCTGCATCCAATTTTTAAATGGGAGTATTTAGTTTTCTGGAGTCTAACTTCTTGTGTTCTTTGTATAATTTGGATATTAGCTGTCTGCCTGATATAGGGTTTGTAAAGATGCTTTCACAATCTGTAGATTGCCATTTTGTCCTATTGTTAGCTTTCTTTATCTTACAGAAGCTTTTCAGTTACATGAGGTCCAATTTGTTGATTGTTGATCTTAGAGCCTAAGCCATTGGTGCTCTGTTCAGGAAATTTTCCCCTGTGTCAATGTATTCAAGGCTATTTCCTACTTTCTCTTCTATTAAATTCAGTGTATCTGGTTTTATATGAAGGTCCTTGATCCACCTGGACTTAAGCATCTTACAAAGAAAAAAAATGGATCAATTTGCATTCTTCTCCATGTAGACTGCCAGTTAGACCAGCATCATTTATTGATAAGGCTTTCTTTTTCCACTGTATGGTTTTGGCTTCTTTGTCAAAGATCAAGTGACCACAGGTATGTGGCTTTATTTCTGGATCTTCAATTCTTTTCTATTTATCTACCTGTCTGTTTCTGTACCAATAAAATGCTGTTTTTATCACTATTTCACTGTAGTACAGGTTGAGGTAAGGGATGCTGATTCCTCCTGAAGTTCTTTTATTGTTGAGAACTGTTTTCACTATCCTGTGTATTTTTGTGATTCCAGACGAATTTGAGAATTGCTCTTTCTGTTTCTGTGATGAACTGAGTTGGAATTTTGATGGGGATTACATTGACTCTGAAGATTGTGTTTCCTAAGATGGCCATTTTTGCTATATTAATTCTACTGATCCATGAGCATGGGAGACCTCTCCGTCTTCTGACGTCTTCTTTGATTTTTATTTTCAGAGACTTGAAATTCTTATAATACAAAGCTTGCACTTGCTTGGTTAGAGTTGTACCAAGATACTTTATATTATTTGTGACTCTTGTGAAGGGTGTTGTTTTCTTAACTTCTTTCTCAGCTCGTTATTCCTTTGTGTAGAAAAAAGCTAATAAATTATTTGAGTTAATTTTGTATCCATCCTCTTGGCTGAAGTTGTTTATCAGGTGTATGAGTTCTCTGGTAGACTTTTGGGGGTTGCTTATGTAAACTATCATATCATTTGCAAACATCAATATCTTTACTTCCTACTTTCCAGTTACTATCCCTTTGACCTCCTTTTGTTGCCTAATTGCTCTGGCTAGAACTTGGATTAGTATATTGAATAGGTAGGGAGAGAGTAGGCAGCCTTTTCTTGTCCCTAATTTTAGTGTGATTGCATGAAGTTCCTCTCCATTTATTTTGCTGTTGGCTATTGGTTTGCAGTACGTTGCTTTTTATTATGTTTTAGTATGTGCCTTGAATTCCTGATCTTTCCAAGACTTTTAACATGAAGGAGTGTTGCATTTTGTCAAAGGCTTTTTCAGAATGAGATGATCATATGGATTTTTTTCTTTGGGGATATGTATATAGTGGATTGTGTTGATGAATTTCTGTATATTGAACCATCCCTGCATACTAGGATGAAACCTACTTGATCATAGTGAATGATCTTTTTGATGTGTTCTTGGATTCTGTTTGCAAGAATTTTATTAAGTACATCTTCATCGATATTTATAAGCAAACTTGGTCTGAAGTTCTCTGCCTTTGATGTGTCTTTGTGTGGCTTAAGTATAAATTTAGTTGTGGCTACATCGAGTGAATTCTGTTTTTATTTTGTAGATTAGTTTGAGAAGTATTGGTGTTAGGCCTTCTTTGAATGTCTGATAGAATTCTGCTCTAAAATCATCTGACACTTGGCTTTGTTTGGTTGGGAAACTTTTAATGACTGTTTCTATTACTTTAGGGGTTATGGAACTGTTTAGGTAGTTTTATTGCTCTTGATTTAGCTTTGAAAAATGATATCAGTCTAGAAAATCATCTATTTCATATAGATGTCCCAGTTTTGTTTAGTATATCTTCGTGTAGTACGATCTGGTGATTTTTTTTAATTTCCTCAATTTCTGTTGTTATGTCTCCCTTTTCATTTCTGATTTTGTTAATTTAGATACTGTCTCTGTGCCCTCTTGTTAGTTTGGCTAAGGGTTTATTTATCTTGTTGATTTTCTTAAAGAACCAGCTTTTAGTTTTGTTGATTCTTTGATTTTAATTGTTTGATTTCATATCTGAATTTGATTATTTACTATCTTTTACTCCTCTTGGTTATGTTTGCTTTTTTCTGTCCTAGAGCTTTCAGATGTGTTGTTAATCTGCTAGTGTATGGTCTTTACAATTTCTTTATGAAGGTACTCAGTGCTATCAAATTTCCTCTTAGCACTATGGTCATTGTATCCCACAACTATGGGTATGCTATGACTTCATTTTCGTTAAATTCTAGAAAGTCTTTAATTTCTTTATGTCTTTCCTGATGAAGTTATCACTGAGTACAGAGTTATTCAGTTTCCATTAGTATGTGGCCTTTCTGTTGTTTTTGTTGTTATTGAAGACCCTCCTTAGTCCCTGTCAATCTGATAGAATGCATGGAATTATTTCAAATCTTGTATTTGTTGAGGCTTGTTTTGTTTCTGATTATATGGTCAATTTTGGAGTAGGTACCATGAGGTGCTGAGAAAAATTTATATTCTTTTTTTAAAGACTTTTTTCTTTTTTTAAAAGATTTATTTATTTATTTCATGTATATGAGTACACTGTGGCTGAATTCAGACACAACAGAAGAGGTCATCATATCCCATTACAGATGGCTGTAATCCTCCATGTGGGTGCTGGGAATTGAACTCAGGACATCTGGAAGTGTAATCAGTGCTCTTAACCACTGAACCATCTCTCTAGTCCCAATATATTCTTTTTAAAGAGCAGAATGTTCTGTAGATCTCTGTTAAATTCATTTGTTTCATTACTTCTGTTAATTTCATTGTTTCTCCATTTACTTTCTGTTTCCATGGTCTGTCCATTGGTGAGGTTAGGATGTTGAAGCCTCCCACTATTATTGTGTGAGGATCAATGTGTGTTGTGAGCTTTAGTAACATTGTTATTGTTATTATTATTGTTATTGTTATTATTATTATTTACAAGTTGTATTATGTCTTCTATGAAAGCCTGATAAAATTCTGCACTAAAGCCATCTGGTCCTGGACCTTTTTTGTGGGGAGACTATTAATGACTGCTGTTATTTCTTTATGGGTTATAGGAGTGTTTAGATAGTTTATCTGATCCTGATTTAACTTTGGTACCTGGTATCTGTCTAGAAAATTGTCCATTTTATCTAGATTTTCCAGTTTTGTTGAGTATAGCCTTTTGTACCAGCATCTGATGAATTTTTTTTTAATTTTCTCAGTTTCTCTTGTTATGTCTCCCTTCTCAGTTCTGATTTTATTAATTTGGATGCTGTCTCTGTGACCTCTGGTTAGTCTGGCTAAGGGTTTATCTATCTTGTTGATTTTCTCAAAGTACCAGCTCCTGGTTTTATTGATACTTTTTTCAGTTCTTTTGGTTTCTACTTGGTTGATTTCAGCCCTGAATTTGATTGTTTCCTGCCATCTACTCCTCTTGGGTATATTTGCTTCTTTTGTTTAGAGCTTTCAGGTGTGCTCTCAAGTTGCTAGTGTATGCTCTCTCCAGCTATTTTTTTGTAGGCACTTAGAGCTATGATTTTTCCTCTTAGCACTGCTTTCATTGTGTCCCATAAGTTTGGGTATGACTAGCCTTCATTTTCATTAAATTCTAAAAAAGTCTTTATTTTTTTCTTTATTTCTTCCTTGACCATGTTATCCTTGAGTAAAGCATTGTTCAGTGTACAGGAGTATGTGGCCGTTCCATTGTTTTTGTTATTATTGAAGACCAGTCCATGGTGATCTGATAGGATGCATGGGATTATTTCAATCTTTTTGTATCTGTTGAGGCCAGTTTTGTGACCAATTATATGGTCTATTTTGGAGAAGGTACCATGAGGTGCTGAGAAAAAGGTATATTCTTTTGTTTTAGGATGGAATGTTCTATTAATATCTATTAAATCCATTTGGTTCATAACTTCTATTAGTTTTATTATGTCTCTGTTTAGTTTCTGTTTCGTGATCTGTCCATTGCTGAGAGTAGGGTCTTCAAGTCTCCCACTATTATTGTGTGCGGTACACTGTATGCTTTAAGCATTAGTAAAGCATGAGGCAGAGGAACGTGAAAGGATAGCATGGTTTCTCTTTGAGCACTGGCTAGAGATGGCCAGAGAACCAACAAGTATCTCTGCCAGGGACTACAGGGCCACAGAGCCTCAAGAGATCTCTTTATTAATGAGCTACCTAAAGGCCAGAGAGTATAGCCATTTAAGCATTTCTTCCCAGATCCTCCTACTCTCAAAAGATATTTAACCTCAGGCTCGCCCTGATGACACAGGGTACAGCTTCATCAACTTTCTGCCATGACAATAAACCTTTTAATACCATGGACTTCCTCATGTCTTTGGGGCCCGATGTGGAGAACCTTGAGAGGAGGCATTCAACCAATGAGCTGCTGCCTAATCTCCCACCAGAGGATCTCTCTGCATTCCAGCCACAGAAGCCTCCAACTCAAACACGCTAGTCGAGCCAGCCATGACCCAGCCAAACAAGTTGCTGCAGCCAAGCATCTCACTACCCATGAGGACCCAGCTATACCACTCCTGGGCATATACCCAGAAGATGTTCCAACATATAACAAGGATACATGCTCCACTTTGTTCATAGCAGCCTTATTTATAATAGACAGAATTTGAAAAGAACCCAGATGTCCTTCAACAGAGGAATGGATACAGAAAATGTGGTACATTTACACAAAGGAGAACTACTCAGCTATTAAAAACAGTGACTTCAGGAAATTCTTAATTCTTTTGTGTCTATGATATTTTCTTACTTATTCATCACCATGATAAATTGTGTCTCCTCTATATTTCTTTAAGTTAATTCATTGAAATTTCTTTTGATCTTGTTTACCTTTCAAAGAAAATTTAAAAAAATTGATTATTTACTTTGCTTCTATTTAATTCAATTCAGATCTTTTCTTTCTTTTTTTTTTGTCAGTTCTTCATGCCTACTGGACTTTTGTTACACTATATATATCATTAGCTAATAAGTTTATCAGTGGGTTTATATTCAAGTTTACTTGAATTAAAGCTATGCTTGTTTCTGAGTTTTAATATGCATATTTATGTCCTTTTTCAAGATTGAAAATTTTTTAGCCATAGGTTTCTAGATTTCTTTTCATTTTCAGTGTTTTTGTCCATTGTTAGGTACTCATATTATGAATGTTATTCCATTCTATATTACCAATAGATCACTGAAATTTGGTGACCATTCAATACCATTTTTCACTTTTCTTAAGTTTGAAAAATTATTATATTTCTGCCTTTTGCTTAATTATTTCATTTTCCTCCTTAACTGGGGCATCCATTCTGTTTCTTATTTTTGTTATTATATCAGTAACTTTTATTTTTTAAAAAAAAAACTTCCTTAAAAACTATGTCTATGGCACTGGATACAGAATACGAAGTCTTATGCTTGTAAAGAACTCTAACACTGAGCTATAACTTCAGCCCCAGCCCTACTTCATAAGTTATGGTCAGCCTTTAAACTTTCTATTTCCTGAGGCTCTCTGTTATTTTCTTTTTCAAATGTGTTTGTAGTTGTTCACAGAAACATTTTTATGATGACTGTGTTAATGTCATTGTCAGATAAATATACTATCTCTTATCTCATTGTTAATCTCTATTAATTAATTTTCCATTAAGTTTGAGAACTTATAGTTTATTTTTATGAGAATGATATTATTGAAATCTGAACATTTTCAAAGATACATTATGAAAATCTGAATACTATCTAAATCTTTTATTTTAGATTTACTATAATCTGTCTCTATAAAAATGGGAGTGGGACATCATATTTCATTACTGCCCTATGGGGTAAGAAATCATGGTCCTTCACTACGCCTTCATAGAAACCCAACAGGTGCTGGATAATATTTTACTACAGTTTGGCAGAAAGGAGTTCTTGCAGTTCTTGAGTCCTCCACTGATGACTCTATCCCCGAAAATGCTAGGAGTGCCTTGTTCCCTTTCCTCGAATGTCTTACACTGAAACCATATAACTTTTTGTTAATACTACGCATTAATGAGTGTGATGCCATTTCACTAAGCTTACTTTGATTAAGTCTATACAAGAAAAGGGAACAAGATGAGAGTGGCAGTTCAGTGAAAAATGTTCTTTAACATGTGAATGGATTATGTTTCTATTGATATTGGAACTTGTTTTGTTTTGTATTTTTTTTAATGGATATTTTATTTACATTTCAGATGTTATTCCCTTAACCCATTCCCCCCCCCCAGGATCCCCCTATCACATCACAGTTACTTCTGCTTCTCTGTGGATGTGCCCCTACTTACCCCCCCACTCCCACCTCCCCACCCTCGAATTCCCCTACACGGCATCCAGCCTTCATGGGACCAAGGATCTCCTCTCCCACCAATGCCTAACAGGGCCATCCTCCCTTACATATACAGCTAAGAGCCATGGATCCCTCTCTAAGTTCTCCCAGGCTGGTGGTTTAGACCCTGGGAGCTCTGGTTGACTGGTATTGTTGCTCTCCCCATGGATCCGAAAACCCTTTCAGCTCTTTCAGTCTTCACTCTAACTCCTCCATTGGGAACCCCTTGATCAGTTCAATGGTTAGCTGTGGATGCTGGACCTTCTAATTTCCCACCATATCGTCTCTGCTACTTCTTTGACACAATAGGTTTGAGCATCACCTGATAGCCCATTGAAAATGGAGTTCTACACAACCCGAATCTTGTTTTTTGTCTGGAAAATTGATGTTGACATGAGGCAGAGTTGCTATATTCTGAAAATTTTGTGTACTATGTCTACCTTTTCTTAGCACTTAAATTTTAAAAGATATTTTATTGAACATTGAGGCTGTTTTCATTCTCTGGCTACTGTAAATAAAGTAACAATGAACATGATTAAGCATGCATCTCTTGAGTATATTACAATAGAAATAATATGATATGATATAAATATATGTTCTTTAAAAAAAGTGACCAAAAGTATATAGTTGGAACCTATGGTACATCTAGTTTTCTCTTTTTGATGACCCTCCACACTGACCTCCATACTAACTACAGCCTCTTGACTTATACTTTCACTGAGTAAGTTTTCTCCTTTCCCCACATTTATGTCAGCATTTGTCATTATTTGTATTGTTGATCTTACACATTCAGTCTATTGTAAGAAGTCTAAAAGTAGTTTTCATTTGTGTTTCCTTATCACTAATAATGATAGCATTTTAAAATATTTCTTAGCCAATTTTTGAAAACTCCCAGTTTATTTTCATGCCTTATTTAGATTACTTGTTTCCATGATGTTTAATTATTGAGGTCTTATATATTCTATGTCTTAATTCTCTGTCAGATGTATAGCTGATAAGTATTTTTTCTCATTTTATATGCTGCATTCTCACTTCAAGAATGGTGCCTTTTGCTCTTTAGAAACTGTTTAGTTTCTTGAGGTAACATTTATTAATTGCTGGTCTTAATGCCCTGCATTGTCAAATTCCTGTTCAGAAATCCCTTCTCTGTGCCAATGAGTTCAAGTATATTCTTGTTGAGTTTTGTGCAGGCTGGGAGGAAATGATCAAATTCCAGTCTTATCTATGTAGTTATCCAATTTAACGAAGGCCAAAAAAAAGTTTTTTCTCAATCATGTGAAGGCTTATATGTGGATCATCAGTTGTGAATAATAAAAATATTTTCTACTTACACAGTGAAATATTATTCAACTTTTAAGACACATAAAATGAACTGTCAGTCATTTTAGCTGGAGGTAATTTCTTTTTTGAATCTTTATCAGAGACCTTCTATCTGCAGCTGATAGTGACTAACATAGAAATTCACAACTGGTGCAGAGAATACAAAACTGGGGAATGCTCAGCCTTGGATGGAACATTTATATTACACCACCTTCACCTAAAGCTTATGGATCACCAAAGTAGAGGAAGTAGTAACAGTGTCAGAGTGAAAGGAGGTTGATGACTATAAAGATATGATATCTTCTAAACACAGCTGGGAAGTTGCACATATGAACACACAGTGGTGATGAAACAAGGCCTATGAAATCTCAAACCTAACAAAATACCAGTATGTAGAATGGAGGCAAGCACTTTACTTACTCCTTTCAGAGGAGATTTTGACAATTGACAGCTCCTGGGAGAGGTAAGTTCACTTTTCCCTGAGAGTGTAGCCCCTTGGTAACTGTGAGCCCCCTGTGAGCCTAAATTAGTTGATTCAGTGGATTTTCCTGTGGTGTTCTTGACCCCTCTGGCTTCTACAAGCCATCCTCCACCTCTTGCACAGACTACTCCAAGTTCTGTCTAATGTTTGGCCGTGGGTCTCTGCATCTGTTTCCATCAGTCACTGGGTGAAGTCTCTTTGGTAACAATTCGAGTGGGCCCTGAGAGAGATGGATTTACCCTGTTTTATCAGTCTTTACTTGCCTGTAGTGTTTTGTATAAGAGTGAGAACCCAGAAAGATTTCTTCCTTCCAAGAGATCAGGCTTATTGGTATTGTCATTGTTTGGTCCTTATTTGGGCATCCACATTATTGAAGTAACATTTCCTTGTCATTTCTAAGAGACACAATCTCATAACCAGCTTCCTGGGCCCTTGGCTCTGACAATCTTTCTGATCCCTCTTCTTTGATGTTTCCTGAGTATAGAGCTTGTGTTGTATCAATTATAGCTAGCCACTCCACAATCATATGTCCTCTGTCTTTTTACTAGTCTTGATTTTCTTCAATGGCCTTTCTTTGCCACAAAGATGTAGCAGGAATGGCACGGCCACCTATGTAAATGCTGAGGGCTATGCAGCCACAAAAGCATCTCCTGCAGGAGGACTTAATTGAGGACTGCTTGAGAAACCAAGGACTGCTGGTGCAGACAACACTAGCTAATCAGTAACTGCTGTTCAGAAGAGATGCTTACTTGGGACCAATGGGAAGTGGGTGGAGGGTACTAAAGAAGCTTACAGCAGCATTCAGATGAGCTTGCTACTGACCTAACCTCCAACTCTCAAGGGCAGGAAGGATAATGACAAGTAAGAACTACTTTCCTTTTGAGAATAGGAATACGTTTTAGAATCAAATCAGGAATTATAGAGGTATAGTAAAATGATAGTAGTAGCTTCTCTTGTAAAACCAATAAATTCATTCAGTAACCCCAGATTGTTGGCTAGGTTTCTAAAACAAGGCATGACTTCCCTTCTATTAAGCAGCCCTTAAGACTAATTAAATAGCTTCTTGTGACCAAGATGTAAGTGTTCCTATTTCACCTTTAGGGATATGTTACCATTTTGGTCATTGTTTTGGTCCATAAGTATCATAGATGGGTAAGAACATCGGTTGCTTCCCTCCCTTTGTAGCTTGAATGAGCACCTTCTAGTGCTATGAAATGTAGACTTTAGACCTCAGGCTATGGGATCAGATTTTCTGAATCTTGTGTTATAAGTGTACTATGTCTTCAGCTATAAAGACTTACCTAAAACCTCTAAGCAGCAGCTAGGACAACAGTAGATTATATAGACTTTGGAGTCCTGTGAACTACAATGATGAACAACTGGAAAAAAGGGTTTCTCATACCTGGTACTGGAGGTTTAAGATAGTCTGTGGATCTTGTGGGAACCAATGTCAGCCCAAGTGGTACAAATTTATTTAAGATATGTATGTGCATATGTATGTATATATTATGTAGTATGTACATATGCATGCATGTATATGTGTTATGTATAATTTTAGTTAAATATAAAATATTCCTTGAGGCTTTGTCCAATACCCTTTGTCTTATTTTTTTGGTCCTATGTCCAATATAATGTGAAGTTGTGGACAACCTCTTTATACTACTATGCATGGCTGTGCATATTAGTAACATGAAGAAATTCAATTGCATCATTCTAAAGGGCCCTTCTACCATGATATGCTATGAAAAACAAACAAACAAACAAACAAACAAAAACATATGGGATAAATCAAGCAGACTAAACAAAGAAGCTAGTGGATTTTTGGGCAAGCATCATGGCTGTTTTCTTTTTTGATCTTAAAAATAGTAAAGAGTGTTATTAATAATTGCTATTAGCATTACAGTCTTCAAGAAACATTTTTTGAGGTCTACAGCATGTGAGTTATAGTGAATAACATCCATATTTGTTTAATTATATACTTAGAATTTAGTTACTATTTGGGTTTATACAGCACAAGAATATTTTCAAATTACCACTGGAATTAATATCATTTCATAATCATATTAATTTGTTGTCAAAGGTACTTATCATTAATTCAGTTTTGTAAATGAGAAAACTAAGTTTAAAGTGATTATGTGAAATTCCCAATGTTTTACACTTCATAATTCAAATAACCAATATCATAACTCAGATCTATAATTGACATAAAATAATTTCCATACTTGACAATGAATAAAGAAAATTTTATATTAACTAAATTCTTTTAATATATTCATCTCTCTCACCAGAATGTATTGCTCAACTGAGGAAGCCAGATACAAATATGCTGATAAAACACTAAAGAGTTATATGAACATTAAGATGGAACCATCCCTTGAGGAACCCAAGAGAAGTTTTTTCTGAACAAGGAGGACTTTCACTCATTATTAAAAAGGATATGAATGTGATGAGATGAAGAAAATACTTGCTAAAAAGGAAGAACAATTGAAGCAGGGAAGAAAAAGAGGTCTAAGACATGCTAAGCAATAAGTAAATAAGTTTAGTTGAAATCAGATGGTTGAGTGATGAAATAATCAGTTAAGACAGTCTAGGTCAGTGTTCTACAACCTGTGATTTGTGACCCCTTTAAGAATAGAATGTCCCCTTCACAAGGGTAGGTGGCCTAAGACCATTGGAAACACAGTTATTTGCATTATGTTTCATAACAGTAGTAAAAATTACAGTTATGTCATAGCTAGGAAAATAACTTTACAATTAGGGTCACCACAGAATGAGGAATTTTACTAAAGTTTCACTGCTTAGGAAGGTTGAGAACCACTAGTCTTGGTGGTAGAATGATTGGAATGATGGGATGTTTACCTGCAATGAGACTGTAATATTCAATATTCAGTTGTTCTGTGAGGAAGCTTATGGCAATCCCAGACAGAACATATAAAGGACAGAGGTGATGTTCAATATTAAACAGATGGCCTAATGTACGTGAGACCTTGGTTTGACCCCCCGACACTGCTTTTTGAAATAACCATGTGAATTGCAGAAGGCCAGTGAACTGCAAAGTGTCAATATTATATAGTTTGTCAATGAAAGAGATAAAATTAGATATTAGCATCAATTTTTGTCACTCAATGCCGTCTTGTAACAAAAGTCAGGTCCATATAGTCTTATCTACTTTAGAGAAAGTAACAAGCAATATTTTATAATAAATATCTGGATGTATAGAGCAATTCTTTCATTGCTAAGACTCTTCAAAATATCCTAATTGTAATAATCACCTTTGCGTCTCTGGAAGTTTTGGAAGGTAATGTCTTAGAACTACCTCCTTACCTCATCCACTGAGAAATATATAAAGACATTAGGGGTTTTGCTGTCTGGTCCTATTATTAACACTCCATGGATTCAGTGGAGAGTAAGGAATTTCCTAAGAATATGAGACACAGACTTAAAGAAATGGGCAGAGATGGTGTCAACTGTAATAAGAAATAAAATTAGAACATTTTCTCCTTTCATAAGAGTACATTTTACCTTGGTGGCTTTTAAAATTAATGTCAATTTGAAAAATGAAGGAAGCCTCTTTGTGGCTGAATCACTTCTATAGTTCCAGTAATCATTCTTGCTCATTGCCTCACTTTCTGTGTCAGCTCTCTGGGTCTTTTTTCTCATTCCCTTCTTCTTTTAGTGTCCCTATTTCCAGAAGCTAGTTTACTGAGCCTCTACTATTAGGATGCTACAGTTATTGATAAAGTACTACTGTTTAGGTACAACTGTATATGAAATTTTATCTTAAATGCAGGATGTATATGTGACACACAGTCACATGTGTGCATTCTTTGTGTCTGGCTATTCATTGACTGAAAGCTGAAAGTTCTCTCTCTCTCTCTCTCTCTCTCTCTCTCTCTCTCTCTCTCTCTCTCTCCCCACCACTGATTGAAGTCTCAGAATGAGAAAATTAAAATAGCCTCATAGAACCTGTCCTTAAATTGGAAAGGAACCAAGGAACCAAGCTGTTCTTCTGATACGGATGAAAGGGCCCATCTCAAAAAATATTTGAACCCACTCAAAATTTCAAAAGAACATAAACTCAAGGCCCAAGCCCTGGGAGATATATTTTGCAGGGGCAGCTAGAGAGCTAAAGGGGAAATACAAAATTCTTGTCTATTTTTACTTAATCCCATGCAGATCTAATCTCATCCTTGATGAAATGTAACTCTTAATCAAATTCTGTGTAAATAGAAAGGAGGAAAACCACTTCAAGCAAAATTCCTGCTTTATTTTTATCTCAATTATTCCCCCTAGAGCTATTAACTGGCATGTGGCTTTGGGGCTTACCTGCAAATGGTAAATGGTCAGAGGGCATTGGAAATTATTAGTCTAAACTCCCTATCTTCCTTCCGTGTTAAAGTAGTTTTGTGCTTCCCATGTAGAACTCAAATTCCACGCTCTTCATTTCAATTTTTAAAGTACAAGCAATAACAAAATGGCATTTCATTGTGACTAGGTCTGATTTATTTGAGGCTGAGACTGCTGCAAATATAATTCGGCTGGTTTCTGTAAGTCTAACTTTGGCATAATATTTTTAAAATAGAAAGACCCTTTAGAATTTACAATGTTGTCCAAATTTCCGATGATGAGAATTATTTCCTCATGTTTATAAAGTTTCAGGACTTACATTCTTCTCTTAATCCTGTTTGTCTTTACATAAAATATAAATTAAATTGATCGTTCTCAAATTTTGCGGTAAACCTAAATCATCTGAAGACTCTTTAAAAGATCACATATTTCAACATCAGTTATTTAATTTTTATTTAATATGCCTATATTTTGGCTCTGGAAGTTCTGAGACAATTCTTTTGGACAATTCTGATGATGAGGCTTGCTAACCTAGTAGCTACAACCACATAGCAAGGCACTGCTGTCTGTTGAAGCAATGTTGACGTTAAGCTTCCTAAAAGAATAACGATAATGATTTGACACATTGAAACTTACTAGCATCATAAAAGTTCTAGATGATAAGAAGGCCATAAGCATTGGTAATTAAATGCAGAGCAAAACAAGTAAGAAAGTTCAAGAAATTTTATCGTCTGTGGTCCTTTACCAAAAAGATGGTCTATTTTCAACATTATTGAAAACACCATTTGGAAATGCTACTTGGAAGAAAGAGAACATGTACCACTTTTCTTTTTGATATATGTAACAGAACATAGCATAGGTCACATTGTGGGACAGAAGCAAAACTAAAATTAAAGGTCCATTTAGGACCATGAGAAATTTGCATTAGGTTGTATAACCCCTCTAACCACAGTATGCTCCAGAACATTCTGGTAGCTTTGTCTCTGCTTCAGACCCCTTAAGTATTCTTAAAATTAAGTGTGGTTCATATACTGTGTCTGTGTGAGAATAATAGGTCCATGCCTTCCTCAATAATTTTGTTCTTGTCCTGAGTGTTCTAGCCAACACAGTTCATCTCCATGGCAACCCCTGCTTTGGCTTAGCCTGGGGATTAGAATGACTTCATTTTATACACCTGATAAGGGAAGATGGGATTTACTGTGTGGAGAAGGTTCTTACTTCAAACAGAAACAGAGGATTAGGATGACTTCATTCCATGCACCTGATAAGTTTCTTCAAACAAACATAACCAACAAACAGCCATATTTGTTCCTGTTTTGAAGAACGGCCTTGTGATCCACATAACTGATGCACTAAATAGGCCCCAGAAGGTAGCTGTCGAATTTCCTCCTCCATGCTTCCCATTTTCACTAATTAATGGTAGAGGGCTTGAGCACTGAAAAGTATATCAAAATCAGCCACTTCACTCAATGAGCATTTATATTGTCCCATATGAGGAGCTAAATTATTTCATATAATTACATTCATTGTTACCATCATTGAGCAGCTGAGTCCAACAGTCACAGGAATGATTCTTCTGTTAGACCTGGGAGAAAGGAGTTTCTCCTCTCTTTCGACAAGGGAGTTCAGTTAGATTCCTCTGTTTAGGAAAAGACAACATACTCAAGATTATCAGGTTTTTTTAATTATTAAATTTGCTTTTTGATGATTTTGAAAATCTATGTAATGCATTCCATGACTACTCACATCCCCTATCAACTCCTTCCCCACTATCCTACAAATATACTTCCCATAGTAATTTCTGTTTATCTTGCTTTATGGCCCACTGAATTTAATCAGGGGCATTTGTCTGACCATGGGTTGGGAGCTATCCTTTGAAGCTTGGTCTTGAATTTGCAATCGGTAAGAACACAACTAAAGACAATATCAGCTCATCCTTAGAATTCATCTGTAGGAAGAAGTAGTGACCTGTATGGAACCTCCCAGCACTAGGAAAGGTAAGCAACCAAACAGAAGGAAGCTTCCAACTTAATTCCTGCCTAATTTCTATGTTTCTTGCAACTAAGTTGTGATATCTCTTCAAGAATTGGGTATCAAGTCTATCAGACTAATTCAAAACAATCTACCATCTTGAAGAAACAGTACTTCCTAAACTCTTAGATCTTTAAACAAACAAACAAACAAACAAACAAACACCCTAAAGAATATATCTATACAAAAACCTGTACTTGAACACTCAAAAAGTCCACACTAGAACTTTTTAAATAAGGGATTCAAACACAAATTACTAGAAAAAGTAGCTTAAAATATTGGAGATGTACTACCTCCCAGTCTCAAAAGCTAGAATTTGCAATGTAATCAAAATTGTTTCAAAAAGACTTGTTCTTGCTGTTTGGCAATGAGTAAGAAATTTTTCTATGGTTCTCTTTTCAATTCTAAATATTTGCCAGGAATCTTTGATGTTCAATCAGAGTAATCTTCCAAATCCTCCAATTTCATGTGTTTTTCTTCATATATCACTCCAAAGTTTCCTCTGTTGCATGTCTCCAGCTAACAAACTTAATGTCTTTGGGGGCACTAGGTAGGTAGCTTAACAGTTATAAGGGCTTGCAGAATCTATTGTGGTGGTTGTGTATTTTTAAGTTCATTTATATGATTCATTGTTTATTGACTTGCATATGTTGAAGTGCCACTGTGTCTCTGGGATGAAATGAACTTGACTGACAGGTGTATACATACATACATACATACATACATACATACATACATACATACATGTCTACACACATATACACATATATACACATATATACACACATACTTTTTATGCATTGGGTTTGTAAGTATTTTATTGAAGACCTTTATCTCTATGTTCATCAGGGATGTTTCTCTGCCAGTGGTTTGTTTTGTGTGTGTGTGTCATTGCTTAGTTTTTGTATTAGAATAATACTGGCTTTATTGAAGGAGTTAGGAAATGTTCCTTTACTTTATATTTTAAAATAGCATAGGAAATACTTATTGCATATCTTCTTTGAAATCCTTGAAGAATTCTGCTGTAAACCCATCTTTGCTTGAGTATTTTTTTTCTTCTATAAGTTGGAAGGAGATTTTTATTATTCTTTCAATCTTCTTAATTATTATGGTCCTACTTAGTTTTTTTTTAATTCTTCACTTAATATTGTTGCAGTTAATGAATCTATAAACCCACACATTGCTTTTATATGTTCTAACTTAGGGGAGTAGAATTTTTTTAAGTATTCTTTTATACTATTCTGGATTTCTTTGCTGATTGAATGTTTTCCTATACTTTTTTCATATTGTTATATTGGGTCATCTCTTTCACTTAGTTAGTTAAGCAAAGGGTCTGCAAATCTTGCTTATCGTCCCTAAAAACAGTTTTACATTGTTTGTATTCTTACATTTTTTCCTATTTCATTATTTTCTTTTCTGATTTTTATTACTGCTTGACATTAACCGGATTTAGATTTGATTTGCTTTGTTTTTCCAAATTCATGAGTTGCATCATTAAGTCATTTACTTGTGTTCTTTCTGAAGTGCTAAAGTAGGCACTTGTAGCTATAAATTTCCCACTTAGGATGCTTTTAATGTATCCCAGAAGTTTTATTCTGTTGTGTTTAAATTTTCATTTAGTTCCAGGAAAGAATATGTTTTTCTTGATTACTTCTTTGACCTATTCATCATTTAATGATATACTGTTTAATCTCCATGAGCTTTTGTAATTAATAGAGATTCCTTTACTGATGATTCTAATTTTTATTGCATTGTGGTCTGCTAGAATATAGAATTTATGTTTCATCTGAATTTATTAAGACATCTCTTGTGTCACACTAAGTGGTCTATTTTAGAAAATAGACTTGCTAAGTAGAACGTGTATTCTTCAGTGTTTAAATAGAATATTCTGTAGATATCCGCTATACCCTTTTGATGTGTATTTAATGTGTATGCTTTTTAATGATGATGTTTTTGATAATTTTCTTCATATGACCTGTCTATTAAAGAAATTAGGCTATTAATATTGCTTACTATTATTGATCTAGATAACCCATGTCTTTAATTCCACTATCATACTTTTTATCAAGCCCCAGAATTCAAGCATATATGTTTAAGATAGTAATGATTTCTTAGCTGTTTCCTTGATTAGAATGAAATGTCCTTCTTTACCACTTCCGAGTTTATTGAGCTTGACATACCTTTTGTCACACATTAGAAAGCAGCACCTACTTGCTCCATGGTCCCATTTTCTAAAATATCTTTTGTATTCTTTCACTTTAAGACATTGCCTATCTATAAAGATAAGTTTATTCTGGACTACAGAAGGATGAGTTTTGTCTCTGATTCAACTCAGCTAGCTTCTGGCTTTTGATTAGAGGTCAATGCCATTAATATTGAAAGTTTTATTGGCTTCTAGCTGCCTTCGGAACAAGAGGTGGAACTCTCATCTCCTCCAACACCATGTCTGCCAAGATGGTGCAATGTTCCCGTCTTGATGATAATGGGCTATACCTCTGAAACTGTAAGTCAGACCAATTAAATGCCATATACCCAAATGATGCTCCAACATATAACAAGGACACATGCTCCACTGTGTTCATAGCAGCCTTATTTTTAATAGCCAGAAGCTGGAAAGAACCCAGATGTCCTTCAACAGAGGAATGGATACAGAAAATATGGTATACTTAATATCTTCATGAGATAAGCATATGAATTCTGTATAGAGAAATAAAATTACAAAAGTTCATAGATATACTGAAGGAAAACCAAACTTAAACAGTAATGGAAATGAAAATACCTCATCAATAGAATGTACCTGGAGAAGGACATGATAGTAGGGTTTGAAGTCAAGCTAGAAGAGCAGGGTCACTTAGTCAAGATCAGTGATAAATTTCCAAAGAACATACAAATGAAACATACATGATACTTGGGATACCATGGAAAGACAAAAAATCAATAAATTATGGGAATGGAAGGAGAAGAAGTTCATGTCAAAGGCATGGAAAATAGTTTCAAGAAAATCATAGTAGAAATTTCCCAAATATAAGGAGAATGATGTCGATCTAGGAACTGGAAGAGCACAGAATTCTAAAAACATGAGCAGAAAAGAAACATCCCATGTTATATTATACTTACAGCAGGAAATATACAAAATAAAGAAATGTAACTGAAACCAGTATAAAGCAACAAGTCATATATAAATGTGGACCCATAAGAAAGAATAAGAGTTGAGTTTTCAATGGAAAACTTAAGCAACAGAAGGTCTTGGAAAGATCTATTTCACGTTCCGAAAAGACCCCAATTGCTACTCAGGATCATAAATATGACAAAACCATCTCTCATAAAGGACAAAAATAATTTCTAATGATGAAAACAAAGGAGTTCATGGTTACCAACTAGTCCCTTGGAAAACATCAGCCTAAAGAGAAAGATTTAAACAAATCCAAGAAGCTATAGGAAAAATTAAATGATATATAATTGTTTAAAAAAAGAGTAATACGAAATGCGCAGGATTAACAATTTAATGAAATGACAGAAATCAATATAAAGCCTTCAAAATAACATTGAATATTAATGGGCTCAATTTTTTTATCAAAATACACAGACCAGAATATTGAATTAGTAATCAGGATCTTTTTTCAAAATAGAATTCAGATTCAATGTAGTCAAAGATATGTAGAGGGTCACTTAATTCTGACCAAGAGAATATACCTAAAAGATATTAGTATTATAAAACTTTATACAATACATAAAACACAGGCAGACCTAATTTTGTAAAATAAATAATACTAAGGATAAAACTATAGGTTAATTCAAGCACGTTAATACTGGGTGATTTCAATTTCCCATTCTCAACATTAGAAAAAGCTAAACAAAGACATACTGAAATTAGAAGATATCATAGGTCAAATTGACTTAAAATGCTTACATAACATGCAAAGCAAATATTGTAGAATATATATTATTATTAACAGCCCAGGATTTTCTCTAAAGTTGATTCTGTATTGATACACTTAAGTAATTTCAACAAAGATAAGAGAATCATATTTTACCCTATGACAGTGGGATGAAGCTAGATATTAACATCAAGGGACAGTATAAGAAATATACAAAAAATTTAGCCTTCTAATACTGATTGTTAACACACTAAGAAAAAAAATTAGGAAAACTATCCTATTCACAGGAGTCCATCTTGCACAATGTAAACTTACAAAATAAGACTGGAGAAAGCTGAGAACAAATACTAAAAATGGAAAGGATCCTATCAAAGAATACTACAGATTTAGTATAATACCAAATAGTATTCCTGTGCTGTTATTCACATAGAGAAAACATTATTCAATTCAAAAGTAAGCAGAAAGAATAAAACATAGGAATAAGCAAATTAACCCTATAAAAATACCCCTATGGATATTATCATGCCTGATTATTTAAGTTATAACACAGGGCCTTTGTGATTAAGAAAAATGTTGATACTGACAATGAAATACAATAAATTAGAAGATTCAGTTATAAGTCCACAAATTATATCCGCTTTACTTTTGAGAAAGGGATAAAAATATGCATTTGAGAAAAAACAATCAATTTTGAAAATGTGATATATTCATGGAGAGGAATGAAACCAGATCTTATTTCTCAACTTACACATAGGATCTGACAGGTTCAGATCCTATGGTCAGGTCTTTCATTTATCTGAAAATGATAGATAAAAAGTGGATAGTACCTTAAGGTATGGGTATGGCTATGGCTGGGACTCCAGTTACTTAAGAAATAAGGCTAACAATGACCAAAGATGTATAGGGCTGTTTAATTGCCTGATCTTACCCTTGGTAGCTTACACGGTATTGTCTGGCACCATGGAAGCTATACAACAGGAAAGAAGCTTTTGGGTCAGATCCAGATCGAGACATCTGAGTTGTATGTCTTAAGGGTGTGGTATCTTCAACAGTAGAGGCCCACTCTCAAACTCTTAAGAGCCATCCAAGGGCTGCATATATAATGTATACTATTTTGCCAAGCCCCTCTCCCCACCTAGAGTTTCTTTATACATGTCTTGTTTCTGTGTTTAGTACATGTTATATATTCACATCTGAGGATTTGGAGGTGGGAACTTTCCACTTGCACTACACTGACCAATCATTCAAAGGTAGGTTTCTATGCCTGATACTGAGATTTTGTTAATTTATGGTTCTTGGGAGCACTGTCAGCTTCATTGCCCTAACTTCTTTTAATATATATTGTATATAAATATATACTATATAAAATATTTTATATGCATATTAAATATCTCTCGGTATATATAAAATTTTATATATTTAACTAGAGATTTAGTGCATAATTTCAGGTAAATATAAAATAGTTTCAATCATTGAGGATTTATCAAATAAACTCAATGTTATTTGTGTTTCATCCCTTCTCCTTCTGTAGAGAAGAGATGGCCTCCCTCCTGCCTCCCCAGCTGAAGTCAAGCCTACAATATTTCATTTCCCAGTTCATATCCCCTGTGTCCTGTTATTCTCCTTCCAAGCCTCCTCTACTCCACCTTTATACTTTCCTGGTTTCTGTATACAATTCATGTTGTACACTTAAATCTGAGGATTTGGCTAGGAACCTTCTAAAGGCTAATGAGGTCATGAACATAAGAAAATAATCTATTACTGCCAGTTTTCCAGTCCAGCAAAATTCTTTACTACATCCTAAATCTTATTCTTATATCCACAAATCAGTAGAGCTACTATTCCTCATCAAAGAAGTCTCTCTTTGGAGATGCTGATAAATGAATCTACATCATTTTGCCAAAATCTTTTACTATTCACACCATTGAAGATCCACCTAGCACTTGCCAGAGACCTTCCAGTTGCCCATTTGAGACCAATCACATGACTTCCTTCTATCTACTGCTTTGTTCTCTAGACTTCTTACAACTTTGCCTACCATCTATCAGTAGCCCTCTAGCTTCCACATGAGACTAACCTAGAAACCAAGTACACTATGTCATTCTTCTTCCTCCTGGCACTTTCCCATGCATTGTCCCTCTATCCACAGACCTAGAGGCTCCCAGATGCTACATAGAGATCTGACACATTGCTAATACATCTTATATCCCCTGTTCTTACCACCTCTCCATTTGAGACTATTCAGAGCCACATTATTCCTTTTCAGGGGTCTCCCAGACACCCTACACAGGCAGAGACCCTAGTAAGAAAGCCCATCTTATCCCCCAATAAATAAATAAAAGATTCAAATGAAATGGACCCAGCAAACAAGTAAGCATAGGTATTCTACTATCAGACAAAATAGAACTTAAGGCAAAACTAATCAGAAGAGATAAAGAAGTACACTAATTAACAATGATTTGAAAGTGTAAGCCCATGCATGTTCTTTGGTTGGAGATTCAGTCTCTGTGAGTCACTATGGGTACAGGTTAATTGACTCTATAGATCATCTTTTAGTGCTCTTGGCCACTGTGGCTCCCTTAATTCTTCCTTCTAATCTTACACAAATCTCCCTGAGCTCAGCCTAATATTTAGTTATGGGTGTCAAGACTAAGATTTTACAAGGAAAATAGAGAGATGCATTAACTTTTGTGTATGAATCATTAGTGATCAATTTAATATTATGTCCACTTAGCAGAAAACAATAATTGTAGGTTCTCCCTTAGGGCCTATGCCCTTTCTAGCCACAAGTTGTTATTCCCCCAAATGGGGCTAGACGTAGGTTTTGTCTTGGGTGTGGAACATAAATCCAAACAGAAAGTGGCTCCTTATTCTCATGATGCTCATGGCAACATTGCTCCAGTGAGCATGTCTTTTTTTAGGGATTGTTATATCTCAGTGTGCATGGCTTTATAAAACTGATGATTACTTTTAATTTGCCAAAGCATGCTTAGCATCTCTCAGCTATGAAGTAAGGATGACACTTTCAAGTCAGCACCAATGTGATTTGGGAATTTTGCCCAAAATTTTATAGATGATTAATGATATATATATTTTTTATTTATGTATTTATTTACTTTTGTGTAAATATATTTTATTTATTTATTTACTTTTGTGTAAATATATTTTATTTATTTTCCAAGCTCCACACTAATTACCAAACACCCTGTAACAGTTTGGACTCCAACTGTAAATGAATAAATATTCACTATACATTCATATACAAGCCTGAATTTGTCATTATTTGTTATTTAAAATTAGCCACTCTGAATGTGGTAAGATGAAATGTCAAAGAGGTTTTAATTTTCATTTCCTTGATGGCTAAGGGTGATAAAAATATTTTAAAATGTTTCTCAAACATTTGAGTTTTATCTTTTGAGAATGCACTCTTTAATCTGATGCCCTATTTAATAATTGGGTTGTTAGTTTTCTGTATGTTTAGTTCTTTTTATACTATACACATTAAGGCTCTGCCAAATATATAGCTGATACAGATATTTTCACATTTTCCAGACTGTCTTTATTTGTGTACAGAAGCTTTTTTAGTTTCATGAGGTTATGTATAATAGTTGCAGTGTCTGTGCTATTATGGTCCTGTTCAGAAAGACCTCTGTGCCAAACAGTTCAGCCATATTCTCAACTTTTTTTGTCTATCAAATTTGGTATATCAGGTCATTTAGTGGCATCCTCAATCCCCTTGAAATTGAGTTACATTCAAATGTAAGAGATAAAAACCTAATTTCATTCTTCTAAATGTAGCCATCCAGTTTGGCTAACCCCATTTAATTAATATGCTCTATTCTTCAATGTGTATTGTAGGCTTCTTTTTCAAAAATGAAGTGACTATTGCAGTGTGGGTTTATGGTGCTTTTTCTCAGTTTTATTCTGTTGATCAATGAGTCTGATTTATTACTGCTGTATTTATTACTAAAATTCTGTGTAGTATATTTTGAAATTTGGATTGATGATAGCTCCAGTAGGTTATAAAATTTATTTAGCATCATTTTTGGTTTCTTTCTTTGCTTCAGTTTCCTTATAAAATTTAAGGGTTTTTTAAATGTATATGAAGAATTGTACTAAAATTCAGGTGGGGATTGAATTGATTGCTTTTGGTAAAATAGTCACTTTCACAATATTAATCCTGCCAAACTATGAACATGGCAACAAATCTTCCCATCTTCTGGTATCCTCTTATTCAAATAATAATTTTTTTTCTGGTTAGTTATAACATAGTTACATCCTTCTCATCTTCCTTTTACCCCTCTAAAACATTTCATGTTCCTCAATTTGTACTCTTTCAAATTCAATTACTGTTATACACACACACACACACACACACACACACACACACATATCCTACTCAGTCTACGTAATATTCCTAGTATGTGTGTTTACCATTTGGTTTTGAAAACGCAATTTGTGTTCTTTCTGAAGAATACTATTTCTTATTTCTTGGCATCTGTAGGTTTTCTGTAGTTTCTGTCTACATATGTTCCCTAATTTCATCCATTTTACCATTTCCATTGTTCAAATCTTTCACTTCCTTGATTATATATATTTATATTTACTCCAAGATATTTAATTTTGACAAAGATCTCAAAACTATATCTCATAGAAAATACATCATCTTCAATACATTTTGCTGGGAAAATGAAAAATCTAGATATCTACATGTAGAAGAGTGACACTAATTTATTATCTCTCTACATAAAAAATCAAATGCAAATGGACCAAACACTTTAATATAAAACCTGAAACTCTAAAACTTTTGGAGAAAAATATAAGGAATACTCTACAAGATACAAGTATAGTCAAGGACTTTTTAAACTGAATACTAGGTATTCAGGAAATAAAACCAATAGTTGACAAATGGGACCTCTTGAATCTGAAATTTTCTATAAAATAAAGGAAACTGACAGTTCACTGAAGAGACAGTACACAAAACAAAATAAAATCTTTGCCAGATATATTTCCAACAGAGGATTAATATTTGAAAGACAAAAAGAAATCCAAAGCTAAACAGCAAGAAAACAAACAACCCAATTAACTATTGGGCTGCCTATTAGAAAGATAATTCTCTGAAGAAATATACAAATGGCAACTAAATCTTTTTAAAGTTTTCAATATCAATGGCTATTAGGGGATAACAAATTAAAACTACTTTGGTATTCCATGTTACCACAGTAAGAATGGCTATCACAAAAAAATACCCTAATAACTAATGGTGAAAATGATATGGGAAAGAGAAACACTTATTCACAGTTAGCAGGAGTGAAAACTTGTACAGCATTGTGAAAGTCACCTCAAAAAGATATAAATAAAACTACCATAAGGCCCAGACATATAACTCCTTGCCATATACCCAAAGGACACTCTATTATACTTTATAGATACTTGGTCAAATATATTCACTTGGTCAAATATATTCTTGGTCAAATATATTCACTTGGTCAAATATATTCACTGCTGTTTTATTTACAATAAATTGGACAAGAAAACAATCTTATTGTGTACCACAGATGAATAGACAGTGAAAACGTGGTACACATACATAGTTGAGTTCTATTCATCTGGAAAGAATATTAAGAAAAGTACTTGAAAAATTAACCCAAGTAAGATAACACGGGCCCAGAAAGAAGAATGTTGCATGTTCTTTCTTACACTTATATAAAGATTCTAGTTTCTTATATTTAGATCTGAGTCTTCAACTTTGACCATCTATTGAAATTAGGAACCTAGAAAAGGGTCATTGGGGTAAAGGATGCTAAAAGGGAGGAATATTAGAATACAGATGATAAGAAAACAGAGAGATAGAATACCTGCATGGTAGTAGTTTAAGAAGGTATTAGATTAAGGGAATGGGAAGCTGAAAATGGGGAAATGGAGACTTAACAAAACAAAACATGCATGAAAATCTTATATGAAAAGCTATTAGTTTGTAAGTCAAGTAAAAATATAAAAATTATAATTTTGTTATATGGCTGAATGGTGCTGCACTTAACAGCCACTGTGTTCATTACTTATTTTCCCAATTGTGCTACTTTTAGATCCACAATCATCTAGCTAAACTATTAGCACATGAGTCACCTATAATCACTCATCTAGCAATTTATCCTTTAAAACTAAATATGTGATCATTTGTGTTGCCTAAATGTCTGCTCGCTATATATTCTTCTTTACCAGTACCATTGTATTTGTTGCAGAAAAGGGATATAATAATATAACTATCTGTTTCTAGTGGTGCCTGCATAACATGAAAAACCATCTGCAATGCAAATGTTAGTCCTGTTTTGTTGTTGGTGGGTTTTTGTCAACTAATCATAGGACATACTAAAGAAGGCCTTTGCATGTTTCAGGAACAATCCATATAACCATGGACAACTTCTTCACGTAAACAAAGTAACTTGGTGTCCATTGCAAAATGTTTAATTTTCCTAAGAAACAATAGCTAGGAAAGTACTGTCTCACAAAAGGAGAATAGTTGCTGCATATCATGGCAAGGCCTTGCTCCATAAGCCCAGGGACCCTTATTATAATTAACTTATTAGGGACTCTGAAAGGCTCCAAACAGCTTTCCTGTCTGTGACTAATACCTTGAGTGGCACTAGATCAATGAATTGTAATGCTCAATTGTAGATCAAGTTGCATGGCAGCCTGAACTCAGTGAAAATCCTTGTCCTATTTTATACCTCACTCAAAGCTAGATTTTTAGATCACTTCGTATTTGAACCAAGGTAACATACTCAAGTGAGAAATGTGCTGTATCTCAAATCCCTAAGCATAGCAGTCTGTTCTTGGTAAAGAGGGGCCAAGAGCAACAATTTATTCTTTACCTTAGAAGGAATATCTCTGCATGATCTCTGAACTCCTGAAAATAACATTGAAATAGAAATCCTATCAATATTGATGGGATTTATTTCCAATTCTTCGATGTGTATATGTGTTACCAAGTTCAAAGTATTTACTTCATATTCACTTGGTAAAATCAACATAATATTATCAGTATAATGGGCTAGTCTGTTATCTTGTTAAAGGAAACATCTGTCAGTATTCTTGTGAGCTAAACTATGACACAGGGTTAAAGAATTAATATACCCTTAAGGGAGAATTGTAAAGGTATATTACTGGCCTTGCAAGCTGAAATAAAATGTATTTCAGTGGTCCTTAGAGATATGTACAAAGAAATGAAAGCATATGGTAGCGTCATGGATCTATACATTATACCAGGAAACCTATTAAAATCCTCAATGCATTTGTAATAGCAAAGCATCCTTTCACCTGTGTCTGCTTCATCAAAACATTCTTTTGTGTGTATGCTTTAGCAAAATACCTTTTTACCTGTGTGCCCCAGCAAAACATCATTTGACATAACCGACTTTCTGATGAAACCAAAAGTTTCCATTTCAGAGAACCCTGAAGAAGATAGAAACTCCACAGGAATACCAACAGACCTAACCTGGACACTTGGGGGCTCTCAGATATTGAAACACCAACCAGAAAGCATACATGGATTGAACCTAAGTCTCCTACCTCCTGTACATATGTAGCAGATGTGCAGCTTGGTCTTCATGTGGGTCCCTCACTGGAGCAAGGCCTTTCTCTAAAGCTGTTGCCTGTATGTGGAATACTTGCTCTAATTTGGCTGTCTTGTCTGGCCTCAGTGAGAGGAGAAGCATCTATTCCTACAGAGACTTGATGTGCCAGGGTAGGGGGATACTCAAGGGGGGCCTCCAATCTCTCAGACAAGAAAGGGAGGGGTGAGAGGAAGGACAATGAAAGGGAGATACCAGGAAGGGGAGCAGCAATAGAGATGTGAAGTAAAAAAAAAAAAAACAGAAAAATATTAAAAGCTCCAGAGAAAACAAAAAAACAGGTCATGAAGAAAAGAAAATCCATCGGAATAACAGCTAAATTTTCAATGGAAACTTAGAAAGCCAAAAGAACCTGGAAAGATATATTCCATGAAATAAAAGACAATTATATCTGACCTAGACTTATGTGCCCAGAAAAAAACTACGTTCCATAGTTAAAGAGGAAAGAAAACTCTCCATGCTTTAAATAAACATTATAAATAGGTACAACAAATTAAATAAAAGACAAAAAATAGTTGGCATGGTACCAAATGTCTTTAATACCAGCACTTGGAAGCAGAACTAGATGGATCCCTATGAGTTTCAGGCAAGCCTGGTCTAAGGTTGCTGGATGACCAAAACTGTAGAGAGAAACCCTGTAGCAAACAAAAGGAGACATGCAGGAAGCAACATTTTGGGCAGAAGAGAGGAATGGCTGTAGCCAAGAGAGTATAGAAAAAAAAATCTAAAAATATTGAAAAACAAATTACTACTATAAAAACACAGACACACACACACTCACACACGCACGCACGCACGCGCACACACATCAAAAGTCAAAAATGCAATGACTCTGAATCAAGCACATCTTTCAATAATACCTTTAAATATTAATGGCCTTAGTTTTCTAATTGAAAGACACAGTCCAGTAGAATAGATCAAGAAACAAAATCTATAATTAAGTTGTCTGTAAGAAACACATATTAGCCTCACAGATTGGCACTGCCTTTGGAAAGAAAGGACAAAAGTATTCCAATCAAAAAAGACCAGGAAACAAGTAGGTGCCATTATCCTAATACCTGAAAAATTGGCCTTCAAAATAAAACTAATCAAAGGAGATAAAGAAAGAAACTTAATTAAAATCAAGGTAAAAATTGCTCAAGTAGATATTACTACACTAAACATATATGTATCAAAATGTGAAGCATGCATTTTCATAAAAAGTCTAATGTTAAAATTAAAAATACAGATTAACAAAAACACATTAATAAGAGGTGATTTCCATATCTCATTGTCTCCGATACAAAGGTCATCTGGGCAAAAAATAATAGACATAAAAATTACGTGGTATAATACTTCAAGTTTATATAATAATTATCTACAGATTATTCCACCAAAAGATCATGGAATATAAATTCTACATAGCAACACACAGAAAGACCTCTGAAATAGAGCACCATAAACCAAAAGAGAAAGAAAGAGAGAGAGAGAGAGAGAGAGAGAGAGAGAGAGAGACAGAGAGAGAGAGAGAGACAGAGAGACAGAGAGAGAGACAGAGAGACAGAGAGAGAAACAGAGAGAGAGACAGAGAGACAGAGAGAGA